>NC_051185.1:11033614-11333614 GCF_013339695.2 Rhipicephalus sanguineus | reverse complement strand
TCGCGGCGTGCCTGGGCGCGGGCCCGTAAGTCCGCTTCACTGCGCCGCCACTGTTCCTTGGGGCAACGGAAGTACGCAGCGCCCACGCGGGTGGCACGATCGTCTGCTGCTGTGAGCTTTCACGTTGCTGAAAACTTGCAAACAGTGTATATGGCTGGCAGAATGTTTCGGAAGGGCACTAAAGGCTGCCGGGTAGTAGTCGGAGCAGAGCACAATTTCATTGCCACGTCACTGCATGCACACGTACGACAGGCGCAGAGGTTGGGTTGTGTCTTCGATCTGTGCGGAGGTTGCAGTTCTTACTTCCGTTGCCGACGTATGGTCTTCGCCACTTGTTCTACCACAGAGCCACGCTATTGCTCGGTCTTCGCCACTTGAAATGCCTGTGTTGCTGAGTAGGTGGTGAGCCCGGCATTAAGAGTGGTCAGTGATGATGGCACGAGATGGTGAAACGTGCACGTACCTTTGAGAGAGATTGCACTCAAACCTTGCTGAGAGCTCAACTTTCTTCCACGCTGCATGCGATGCCTTCATCTTAGTAATCGCCTTGCGATTACTAAGCGAAGGCGATAGACATTTAAAAGGACGAAGCCGCCTTGTTCGTCCTTTTGTATATTTATCGCTTTCGGTTTCCGTTGTACAGGCTCTCCGTCTAAAATATGACACAATAGCAGTATACTCACCGTTCGCAATGTTTATCTTGCGCGCTGCCAAGGGATGCGGCCGAAAGACGAACCTTCGAGTGCCGCGTGCTCGCTCTGCGACGCGATCACCGGAGCAAAGTTCACCTCTGCCGAAGATCCGAGCGTAAGAATACGTAGCACCATTCGGCTCCGAGGCACGAATGGCGCGAGTCACGTTCAAGCGAGCTGGCCAAAAAAAAAAAAAAAACGAATTATAAGTGTATTCTCGGTACCTGTTAGCCACTTTTATTATATAATAATATACCTTAAACGAACCCTCCCTCGTTTTCCCTGACACTTCGTCGGCGGCACTAGGAAAGCCGAAGAATGCGTGTCGAAACGTGAAAAATCACAGCAGCACACGATCGTGCCACCCGCGTGGGCGCTGCATACTTCCGTTGCCCCAAGGAACAGTGGCGGCGCAGTGAAGCGGACTTACGGGCCCGCGCCCAGGCACGCCGCGAACGCTCAACATAAATTTTTGTTTCTCGCCTAAAACAAAAAAACACTCCGATTAAACTTTCACAAATAAATCTCCTTTGTTTACTCTTCCCAACGAGACCAAGCGTGCATTTTTACTTGGACTGCATCACCACTCTACATGTGCCTGAACGTGGAGCATTTCACACATTTTTCAATGTTTGCGCCCCTTCCACTTCGAAACTACTCGGTCATCGACTTCAATACTTTTTTGGCACGCTTACTGCCAACTATCCAGCCATGTGATATAGTCTTATTTTGTCTGTAGTGTTCGTAGAATTTTTAAAAAATAATCAAAATGGGCGCAGAATTGCAGCATTGCTTCACCACAAAGCACATCGTGAGACAAAGTAGTGGTCATCAATGGGCAATAAAAAGATAGTGCCATTCCTTTTCCAGTACACAGCAGATATTTAAGGCGTTCCGTAAAGTATTGTATCTTTTAGAGTATTTTTTCGCAACCTATGTTTGACCCACTACGGCAAAATTCAAATCGCTGTAACAGACAAGAAAATTTTTTTTTCCAAAAAATACTTTCCGAGGGCAAATAGTGCACTGATATGAACGTCCACAATTTTTTACAATACAATTGGAGGGGGTCGAGCGCAATGTCTGGGACGTTTGGCGTGGAATGACCCAATACCAAAAACGCCACTCTTGCCGAAAGGGGACGCTTGCTAGCTCGCAAAATACACAAGACGGAAATACAGGTAGCGACGCCATGTTCAAGTTCTCACACCAACTTGCCATGACGTCACAGATATTGACGGCGTCTTCCAAGTCGTACATAATTCTTTTCGGTAAAAATTACATCGTCTTCTGACCAATTCGGAGGCTTAACGTGGCATATTTCGGGGAACGTTGTTCAATATTGCTATAATTGAATATAACAGAGGGCTTTGAAATTCGTGACGTCACACTGACGTTCAGGTGCCGCGATTAGAGAGTGAAATTCAAAAATGAAACTTTGACCTCAGTTCTCTTCTTATCATGAACCTATGATCGCAAAATTAACGACAATAGCGTTGTCAAAGACAATTCATCAGTTTATATAAGATTCGCGTTTAACTTTAGTGTTTCTTTAAAAGCCCCTGTTACGGTATCACACAGGAGGGGCGGGGTAATTTCACACAGACCAAACAGAAAACGTGCAATCTTGAACTAAATGGCAGCTAATGTTGCCATTCGAAAGAAGGTATTTTCTATATCCCATATATGGGTAAGTTCTGAAGAAAATTTGACGTCAGATTTCCAGAAACATATCGATACTAATCCCCAGAATGACTCAGATGTGGACGCCGATCCTGAAATGGAGTTTTTGTTGCACGGTTATGTTTTAACACATGGTGACCGCATTAGGTGCCTCTCGAAACAAAAAATGGCTGACACTGCAGTCACGTCTGTGTAGCTCATGAACATACTTATTAAGAAAATAAATAAAAATTATGAGACGAAGACGGTCATCTGCGAGTCGGGCCGCTAGCGAGAGGTCCGCGGGCCGCATGTTTCAGACCCCTGATCTAGCAATTCTTGCAGTAATGTTTTCATTTTGTAATGCGCTGCCAGGTATGACAAGGACCGAATAAAACGAAAGACACAGGGTGATGCGCAAACTAACAACCAGTGCTGGGCAGTATCGAAGATACATGTATCTTAGATACTATCTTTGTGATACATTGTGATAAAACCAGCGGATAAAGGAGGTAGTATAGTAATCTGGCCTATAGAAAAATATAAAAACGAAGCTATCAGACAACTCAGCAACAATACGCACTATCGAAAATTAGCCACCGACCCGACTCAAGAATATAGTAATAGCATACAACATACGATCACGGATTTTCTAGCTAGGGAATTAATCACACACTCTGAGCACCGCTTCCTGATGCCTAAAAACAAGCAAGCAGGCCGCTTCTACCTTCTTCCGAAGATCCATAAGGTGTCCATAGATGAACTGCTTATCGCGCAAATACCGGGCAGGCCTATAGTATCTAACAACAATACACCTACTGAGTCGCTATCAACATTTCTAAATCATCATTTATCTAAAATACCATCTAACCTACCGTCTTTTGTTAAAGATACACCTCATTTCCTTCGAATAATAGATTCTATTAACGAAACACAAACACTCTCGAACCAGGCCATTCTGGTAACATTAGATGTCTGCTCCTTGTATACGAATATACCTATCGATGAAGGGATTGAAGCGGTCTCAAAATCACTCATAGAAAGAGAGCAAGCACATAATGCTGAAGTTTACCTATCGTTACTTAAACTAGTCCTGACGCTAAATTATTTTGAATTTGATTCGTCCTACTACCTGCAAACTTTCGGCACTAGCATGGGAACCCCTTTTGCGCCAACATACGCCAACATTTTTATGGGACACTTAGAATCGGAGCTGTTGGAGTCATGTCCAGTGAAGCCTTCCACCTATCTCCGTTACATAGACGACATATTTATCATATGGGAACATGGCGTAAGTACACTAAACGCATTCATCGACCACTGTAACAAGTTCCACTCTAGTATTAAATTCACCATGCACCATTCTCCCAGTGAAATTAACTTCCTAGACACGACGGTATCTATTGAAGCAGGAAAATTAAAGACGACGCTTTACAGAAAACCAACAGACAGCCAGCAATACCTAGATTACACTAGTCATCACCCGCGACACTGCAAACAAGGGATATTTGTAGGACAGGCGAGGCGTATAAGAAGGATCTGTAGCGATGACAACGACTACGTTCACCACTTAAGCAACTTAAAGGAAACATTAGTTAAAAGAAATTACCCGCATGATGCTCTAAACAAGGTCTTCAACGAAGCATGTCAACTAGATAGGAAATCATCACTAGCTCAAAGGGCCCCCGTAGCACAGCCTAACCAGCCGCCAGCATTTATAACCAAATACTCAAATGCGCTACCAAACATAAATAATATCCTCCGTAAGTATTACCCAATACTGGCAAGCAACGAGCGGCTTAGAAAAGCGTTTCCCGGAGTACCAAAGGTCGTGTATCGCCGCAATAAAAATTTTAAGGACATGTTAGTGCACGCAAAAGTAAACCCTCATTCTACTGCCCACATAACACCGTGTTCTCGTCCAAGATGTAAGACTTGTAAGCACCTTCAAGATGACGTTATAGTTAAAAGCACCGGAAGTGATTACGTCCATCATATAAAATCTAGTTTCACCTGCACTAGTTCAAACGTTATCTACATGATCGAATGTTCATATTGTCAAAAACGGTACATTGGCGAAACGGGACAACCTGTTAATGTTAGATTAAACGGGCATCGCGCGGACACAGCGAAAAAGTTACCCAAAGCAGTGGCACAGCATTTTAATGTAGCAGGTCACAACTTCGAAGATCTCAAACTTTACATACTTCAGTCGAACTTCCGGTCCCCAAGAGACAGAAAATATACAGAGTCATACCTTATTCACAAGTTCAATACACTCCAGCCAGCAGGCATTAACGTTTCTAAGGGGGCTCTCGAATCTATTCGATATGGTACATACACAACGAAAACGAATGAGAGTTAATCCCTTCTTCTAAGCTTTCGAACCTACTATTGTTAAAATGCCACGTGCTTCCATCGACAATCATTCAGTGGAACGTACACCCTCCCGTCCTCCCCCCCCCCCTTTTTTTTTTTTCGTTCCTTATGACTCACCCAATCGTCGCGGTGGCCTCTCCCCCCCCACCCCTTCTCCCCTCTTTTGGAGAGGGCACGAAGCACATACACACGATAGCTAAGGAAATCAGTTCCAGCCTTGAAGAAGACAAGTCCACTTGTCGAAACGTTGGCTCGAGCATCCACCACCTGTTTTACGGATTTTTTCATCGCAGATACTATCTTAGTTACTCTATGGGTATCTTGTATCTGTATCGCGATACGTCTCGAAAGACGAGTATCTGTATCTGTATTTCTGATACATTCGATAATGTATCGTGTATCTTAAGATACAAGATACTTCTATCGCAACATAACCGTGCGAAACAACAATCGCTGGCCAATCTCCGCTTCTCAAGCTGGTACTGGTGCTACTAAGCCATCTGAATAAGTCTTAGGGCAGTGACGCAATTTTATTTTTTCGCCAGAGTCCTCCAGTGAGGGCAGAAGATAAGGACGACAAGCGCGCGGACGTCTACGCCCAGCCCACGTACCTTTTGTTTTCTCTATCTCTTTTTCTTTTTAGTTGCGCCAGTGCCGCGACACTTGCTCTTAGCAACTGTCCTGCGCCGCAATCTCCACTGCGTGCGGCGTCTATCGCGCAAATTTTGATATTGCTACAGTGTCGTTATTGAAGATTCTCTTGCGTCTTGCGTCTTGCTCCGTAACCAAATGTGATGCGTGCAAGAATGGGGTTGGTTTGCGTCTTGTAAATTTTACATATCAGCGATTGGAAGGATCTCATGGATGTAATCTTGACTTGCATGCAATGAATTAACTTAAATGCAAATAAGATTCTAACAACTTTAGCGCCACTGGTACAGAAGCTAGATCTAAAAGAGCAAGCGTTTACCTAAGTGAAAATATCTTGGCGTACCGTATTTTTCACCTCCTGCTACATTTGTTCAAAAATTTATGAAATTATAATGTCATTAATTGCACAGGTGCTTTCTTAGCTGTCATTTTGCATCCCATACATTATCTAGGTCTCTGCACTGTTTGTCCAGTCTGGTCACAGCAGTAGGTCTTTTGTAACGCGCTCCCAAAATAAGATCTCTGCTTTATTCTTCTGTCTGCTTTATTTCTACTACTGTGAACACACGTACACGTTGCCAAGACGATTTTGAAAACAACTATATAATTATGTGGGCGTGCTTGAGTATACAGTACAAAACATCTGCTTACCGCTTAGGAAAATAGCGAAATTGAGTTTGCATTATAATAATGGAAATCATTAGGAGCCGCCTTAAAGATGTTAGGAAGGGGATTCGAGAAACGTTGTTTTATTGAATGCTCCCTTTTACTCATGAGCGTCCCAACGAGCCGTTTCAGGCGATTTTCCATAGGCACTGAATTTTCTATTGTCTCAACAGGCAAGTTGACGATACTTCATGCTCATAGCTATTAAGGGCGCCATCTGTATTGTGTTTCTGTACTCATTCAATGTGAATGTTTGACACACAACCACCTCTCTATTTTGGTTATATTTGTTTTCCTCTTTTAGGCCTTCTTAAATATTTTTCGTGTTACTAATCGCTACGTAATGTGAGCTAAAAGCGACAATAGCGCCAATAGCGGCGGCGTCCTGCGACGCCCTATGTAACTATACAATACGTCTGAGACGTTTCTGTGTTGCACATGTTCTCTCGTTGAAGAAAAATTGCTAAAAGATTGCACGTTAGTGCAACAAAGAATCTTTTACGCCAGCAGATAAGTAGAATATGAAAATTCATTGCAGTTTTACGTCATCTGCGTATACGCCAGGGCTCTCAAACTCAGCTTATAGCCAGCGGGCCGTCGCCGCGAAATTTAGTTTCAAGGGCCGGGACAGTGAGGATGGTGGGAGAGAGTTTGAACAAAATTACGATTTAAAGGAAGCCTTTCCCATATCTCATATATAGGTCATTTCTGAAGGGGATTTGGAGTCAGGATTCGAGAAACACCGATACCGATGTACAAAACGAGTGAAATCTGGACGCATATTGTGAAATATAGAATTTTTGCTCCACGGTTACGTTTCAGCACATGGTGACCACATGTTCCTCACGAAAGGAATGCTTGAGACCAGTCATGTCTGTGCAGCTCACGAACATACTCAATACGAAAATAAAAACAAATGGGACGAAGACGGTCATGTGTGTGGGCCGGGCCGCTAGCGAAAGGTCTCAAACCCCTAGTATACACCATGCGTTCCACCCCGCCCCCTCCCCCCCCCCCCCAAAAAAAAGAAAAAAAAAGAAAATGTCGCTACCAGCGCTGCTGCTGCTGTACACCTGTCCGGATATACGGTATTTTGCCAACTGTCTTTTATGGACAAGGTAAAAGTCCACACCGGTATTTGCGCCGTCGTTGGAAGGCTTCTTATTGCAGTTATTGTGATTATAAGGCAACCCGCTAGCTGGTCGGCAAGCTGAGCGGCGACTCCCATCAATTGCAAAAATAACAAGCAAGAACCGTTGTCAGCGAAGTGTAAAAAGAGTTGTCCTGTGATGAAGCTAAAACAAACCCCAATAACTTGTTTTGGAAGGAAACTAATGTACTTTGAGCAAGAAGGGCAATACTTTCGAGATACTTACAGACATTTTATTCAAGTGAAACAAAATATGTCACAGTTGAGAAATTTCCAAGCAGACATTTTCGTACATTGGCGTTTGTTGCTACATTATATGGATCTATAATAACAAATTTGATAATGTATCGAAGTATCTTAAGATACAATTGCAAAGTATCGTATCGGATACAATTATTGCGGCAGTATCTTGTATCTGTATCTCCAATACTTCTTGCCTGAGTATCTTGTATCGTATGGCGATACAATTTCAAAGTATCTTTGCCCAGCCCTGCTAACAACTTACTTTATTTCGAGCTTAGACAGACTTATGTACAGGCTCGAAAAAAAAAGAGCAACACGAGAAAAAAAGAGAATTCAACAATCAAAAACGGTAGGCGATAGTCAAGGAAGGCATATCAGCATGCATAACGCATGACACGTGTCATTGGCGCGGTTTAACTCGGAGGCTGGTATGCCTCCTTTGACTACCGTCTACCGTTTTTGATTGTTGAATTTTTGCTTCCTTTTTCGTGTTTCTCCTTTCTTTTTCGAGACTTTACAGAAGTCTGTCCATGGTCGAAATAATGTAAGTTGTTAGTTTGCGCATCACCCCGCATGGGTCTTTCGTTTTCTTCGGTCCTTTTCATTCCTGGAGGTGCATTACAAGATGAAGCCTTACCAACTGACCCCCGTTGCAGCCTCATTAGCAGGCAATGGTTCTGTTTTCACATGCAGGAGTAGAAACGCGGATACGGTGATAGCGCTGAGTTCCACGGGTTGGTTCGAGAGCCTCGGAACCTGCTACACAGCGCCGCCCTCCGCGATCAACACCGGCTCGTTTCCCGAACCGCAGAAAAGCTTAGCCGAGAAGTTTCCGGACCTGGTAAGCGGCGCGAGTTCCTGTGGCGTCATGTATGGCCTCCAATTAAGACCGGGGCGCCCGGTATCGGAAGCTGTGTTCAATAGATGGTGTCCATATTCAACTATGAAGATGATCACGATCCTTATTGCCTATGTCATTGAAATTGGACGACGACGTATGGGAGAGTCTTTGCACTTCCGCCTGAAAAAAAAAAAAAAAAAAAAACTCTGCCTACGTCCCTGTTTACCACAATGATGCGTTCCAGTCTTAACATGGAGCATGGTAACGGACAAATTACCGGGCTGCCTTATGCGCAGGAACTGATATAGTACTATAGTCTGTAAATACGACGTCCGTCCCTACACGGCAATGGCCTCGCCTTCTCATTCTCCAATTCACCGACATGCTTTTTAGTACCATAGGCAACCTTGTGCTGAAGTTCTCGGCAGAATGCGCCAGAACACGTAACCTTTAAGACGACTTGAATGCGAAAGCTTACGCGGTCTTTTAAAACAAGCTATAGGTAAATAAATCTCACAAATTGCATAACTTTATTACCTAACTCACTAATTACCCTGATTCACTAATTCGGAGCTTATTCCATCGCGCGCCCGATTACTCTCCAAAAGCATTAATAGGCCGAGTCAATGCTAACGCCGCGTTTTAAAATTTTTTTCTTGTCGTGCGAACGCCGCAACGACGAAGTGAACGCCCGCCTCTAGCCGCGCTTGAGAGGCCATGTGACATCCTAGCACGCGGCATCCTACCTAGGAGCAACCTAGCATCATCTAGCTAAAAGCCTATCAACTACCTAGAAACAACCTAGCACCATCTAGCTTAAGCCGGCAAACAACCTAGAAGCAACCTAGAAATAACCTAGCATCACCTAGCAAAAGCCTAGCAACAACCTACAAGCAACCAGATTAGACTTCAGAATCGTCCAGCTTCTCTGTTTCAAGCCTTGCGAGACTTATGCAACCATCGTCATTTTTTTTGCCGACCTTTAAAAATGTGCCTTAAAGATAGAGCCTTTTAAAAAAATCACACCATCTCCCGCTATGAGGCGATGCGAAGCAGTGTTTCGGCATGTAGAGCCCGCGTTTCAGAGGTGGAGTGGTGAGGGGAAAGTGGAGGGGAAGTGGAGAGGGGGGATGGACAGGGGGAGGGGAAAAAGGAAGGGGAGAGGTGATGCGGAGCGGGGGAGGGGAGAAGGGGAAAGGGGGAGGAGAGAGGGCGAAATGGGAGGGGATGGGAGAGGAGGAGTGGAGAGGGGAAGTTGAGAGGTGGTGGGAAAGAGAAATGGGAGGGGGAAAGGGAAGGAGAGAGGTGATGTGGAGAGGGAAAGGGGAGAGAGGGAGTGGAGAGGGGAACTGGAGAACGTTCGCGCATGCACAATAAGGTGGTCACGTCGCACACCACCACCACCACCGGATTGAACTCCGCCATAAGATGCTTCGCCCCTAAAAGTTTATTTGTGTGTGAATGCCAATGCCTGCACGTCGCGCGCTGCTTCGCTCCCTGATCGAAATGCGTTGAAACTCTTTTGGCGCGTAGATGAAGCATGCGGCGCTCGTGTCGTACGATGCCAAGTACGGCAACGACGACGCTAAGCTGGGCCTTTCCTTCGAGCTGGGCACGATGGTCTACGAACTGGCCAATAACGACGGAAAGTCCTTGGGCTTCAGCGTGGTCTATGCCATTTGCAAGAGCTATTACGTCACCAGCTTGGACGTAGTGGTGAGCTTCCATCCTCGTTCTGGCAAGCTGTTTTTACGGCGTTAACGCTATACTCGGTTACAACCTAAGACAAAGATATCAACTCCGCTCACAGCCGTCGCTGTCCCTCCCCAAAGAATTTGCGTAGGTGCTCCGTCCAATAGCGCTTGCTCATTTTCGTGACGTCAGGCACTTCTCGAGAGTTTCAGATAGTCGACTTTCCCATACCGACACGTTTGTGTCGCTGGTTTTAAGTCAGAAACTTGAACGTCCTGGAGAATTTCCTCAGAAATTCTGACGTCGCTGCTCAGCCAAACGTGATATTTTAGGTTGTAACGAAGAGCCGTTAACTCTTATCAGGCGTAGTCTTTAGATTAGCCGAGAAAAAGTACTAACGGTGCGAGCGGACACCTGCTAGCACGGCTATCTTTCACAGGTGAACGGCAGGCTCGTCGTGGGGCGGAGCTGACATCTTTTCTTATAGGTTGTAACCGCGTATAGCCGTGCCAATGAAAAGATGAAAAAAAAAAGCTCCACGGGCGCGTCTCTGTAATAGCAGAGGGGTGCAAACCAGCCACCAATAAGGTTTAAAAAATTGTAGTGACTTTGCTCGGCTATGCCAGGATATATGTAGCGTGAGCTAAGGTTCAGTTGATTATTCTTAGCTCTCCTGGTTGTCTAGGAATAGCTTGATTATCATGCTTACTGCTGCTTCAATGACACACACACGGTGTACGCATTATGTGACGCATGTACATTTATTTTTTGCTCAACGCCATTTCTCTATTGCCACAAAGATGGCTCGGTGGTCAGTGTAGTAATACGCTGCCGTCTCTATGGCCCCAACGCCCGCCGCAGCGCCGGCGTTGAGGTCATAGAGACGGCAGCGTCTCGTGCCTGGTCCCAAAGCCCGGCGCAGCGCCGGCGTTGGGTAGAGCTGTGCACGGGCCGTATTTCCGAGCCCGAGCCTGGCCCGGGCCCGCTGACTTTGTCGAAGGCCCGCCCGAGCCCGACGGCATAGGGCTGCGAGCCCGCCCGGCCCGGCCCGACGTACGAAAACACAATCCCGGGCCCGGCCCGGCCCGGCCCGGCTTTTTGAAGGTTCGCTGAAAAAACAAAAAATCGTTTTCCGGTAATTTGGCATTTCATTGAGCATATCGAATATGATCAAACGACACACGACGAACAGTCTGTATTACACAGATTACAAATTACAAGTAGACGGCCTCATGCCAGCAACAATAAAGTTCGCTCGCCAAAGCCGTCACGTGTATGGGGTATGCCCATGCAAGCGTCAGCTTGCCCGAAGGCGATCTACGTCGGGTCGCTGTCGCGCGCATTTTCACTCATATGGGATTTGGCCTTAAATTTAACGCGAACAGTCGCGTGGCGCCTTCATTAGCTCAGGTGGTGTTACTTCTCTGTTTGTCGGAGTGCAACACAGACAGTGTTGCCTGCTTTACCTGCTCCCCTTTTGTTTAAAGTAGCGAATGGAAAGGAAAAGCGGTAAAGGGCGGTCGCGGAAAAGGCGCTGCATGCGTGCTGAAAAACAATTCCCGCTCATTCTCTATATTTCAAGCTTGAGTCGGGCTTTGCGCCGGGCCCGAGCCCGACCCGATAAAACTCCAAGTAGCCCGAGCCCGGCCCGGGCCCGAGGTGAAAATACGTCGGCCCGCCCGAGCCCGGCCCGCGGGCCGGGTCGGGCTCGGGCTTTCGGGCTACCCGGAGCCCGTGCACACCTCTAGCGTTGGGACCGGGCAACGCCGGCGCTGCGCTCTTTCCTCTCTCCCTCCTTCTTTCCTGCTGGTTGCGTAGCGAGTCAAGCCCGGCCCAACGCCGGCGCCAGTATGTCTGCCACGGCTATGACGTCACTCCTCTGGAATGCACAAATCGCGAGGCGCGCGCGACGGCGGCGGCTCTGGTGCGCCAGCTGTGCGCCGTGTGACGTCACTGCTCCTCGCGCATGCGCAGCACGGCTCTTGTACGTGCACGCGAAACCTCTCTGGCTCGGCCAGTGTAGTACAAAATAATTGCTGCAGTGGAAA
The DNA here is from genome assembly GCF_013339695.2 of Rhipicephalus sanguineus. NCBI lineage: Eukaryota > Metazoa > Arthropoda > Arachnida > Ixodida > Ixodidae > Rhipicephalus > Rhipicephalus sanguineus. The sequence goes on along the minus strand of NC_051185.1, from coordinate 11,321,590 downwards.
TTACGCCTCAAGAATGAAGCCGTGCCCCCAAATGATGACGGCCGCTGCCACCATCGTTGCAGGGAACGTTAGCGTTCAGCGAAGAAAAGCGAGCGTTTTCCTAATGTGGCAAATTTTTTCGAACACTTATTGCTCGACGTGTGTCTGTACTGGTTTCATTAAGAAGCCTCAGTGTCTTGGCAAATGGTATTGAAGATCAAGCCATCAATACTCATCTCGATACGTTACTTTCATCGGGGACAACAATTTCTTATTTTATAAATAATCTTGGATTTACATTTACCGAGCAAAACCACTTGACCCCTACACGGACACCACTCAAACACATTTTCGAGGTTAAAGGAGGCAAATGCTGGCTACACTTTTGCCGGAAAACGTTGTGAGAGCTTCCACTCCAGAATTTGTCTAACCTCCTTGGTACCTAACAGCGGCAACGCTGGCCGTGGCCGGGAAACGAATCCGCGTCAACCGGCCGCCCAGCGTTATACCGCAGCTCAGTGGTCTCAAGCTTGCCTCAGCTAGCAGGCCGCGACCACGAAATTTAGTCTCCCGCAATGACCGAAACAGTGAAGAAGATCTGACGGGAATAGGGGGGCAGGGGTTGAACAAAATGTAGGAAGGTAGCGAATTGGGCGAGTTGGAAAATGCTCATGATGGTTAGTGCAAACGAAACACGGACGAAAAAAAAAAAAAAAAGAAACGACGACACAAGCGCTTGTGTCGTCGTTTTTTCTTCTTTTCGTCCGTGTTTCGTTTGCGCTAACCATCATGAGTTGAACAAAATGTCAGCTGAAGTTGCCATTTCAAAGAAGTCCTTTCCCATATCTCATATATGGGTCGTTTCGTATGTGGATTTGACGACAGGCTTCGAGAAACATATCGATACTGATATCCAGAATGATTGAAATCTGGACGCTGATTCTGAAATATAGTTTTTGTTCCACGCTTACGCATGTTTTAATACATGGTGGCCGCGTAGCTCACATATATATATATATATATATATATATATATATATATATATATATATATATATATATATATATATATATATATATATATATAGTATGAACCAAGGAGGTTTAAATAAAACTTGCTGGAGTGGAGGCCGCCTATACTTACCAATGGGCCGCAGTGAAGCCGCGCCGCGCGCGCGGCGGCCATCTTGCCATAGGCAAGAAACGGGAGCCAAAGCGCGCCCGCCGCGCTGACCGCGTCTTTCTGCCGTGGTTTTTAATGGTTTTAATGGCGAACATTAAGGGAGAAGTTGTCAAGAATAAGAAGCGAAATCGCAGGTAAGAATGCGGTCAGTTTTATTCTGTTTCTTTTGGCGTTTTCCTTGCAAGCATGCACACCGAAGGGCCTGTATCACTGTTGCTTTTTTTTTTTTAATAATTATCCTCGTAAGAGCAGACCTCACTTCTCGGCATTCATTTTCCTGTTTATTTCGTTCGTCATGTGACGGAGTCTCATGCATATATGGAGTTCGGCCACTTTCTTTGAGCGGAATATAAATGTGGGTCCAAAGCACCACACTCGATATGCTGATCGAGAAGGATATATATTCGTCAAGGCTTGAAAGCCATCTCTTTTCTCAAGACAAGCGCAAAATTTCCAAAAAGAATAGTTCTGGCTTTGCATGGACGTGCTTCAAGGGCATTCAGCTTGCAGTCGACACTATTTCAATAGATACAGCTTTTTCGATACTATTTCGTAGGCTCGCGGCCGCTCTCTCTCTTTCCTGTTAATGAATCAATTAAAAACGCCCAAGTGGCATAAGTCATAAGTTTAAGTCAACGAGCATAGTCTGTCATCATGTATTCCAGTCCCAAAGTCCCCATATCTAACCGTTTAGTCGCCCACAATCTCAGCATGTTTTCTCATTTGTCATCAACAATCAAAGTACAGTAGAGTTTTTGTGCGGCATTAGGCTAGCTTTTTCGAGACAGTGACTCATCTGTGAAGCCAGCATTTCCTTTTATGGAATTCTGTACACCGTTCTCGTATAGAGCGCTCTGCTGACAGTGCGCGATTAAACTTCGTGCGTACATACTCGTAAGCTGATGGAATACGTGCCCTTTTCGTGCCCTAGGGGTTGCTGTATGTATGGGGGAAGGCTGCAGTGAACACCGCCCTGCCCTACTCAGACATGAGCTTTTGATCCTTGAGCTCCTTTAATTATTATCGCTTGAGGATCGAGCCTCGCTGTTTTTGGTTAGCGTGTAATTTTTCTGCTGCAGAATTTTCATCTTGAGCTGTTTTATCTCTTCTTGGAAAAGATGAAGCATTTCTTCGTAAAGCTGCCGTATAGGTGATGCAACTGTCACATCTTCAACAACTTTTTTCAATTTGAACGCATCTAACGGCCGGAGTACCCCTGGGCGATCGGTTAGGTCGCTTTATTTGCAGCTGGAAAGAGCACTGCACAGTTCAGACCTGCTGGTTTTACTCGCTGCACTGCATAAAGCAAATACAAATATAACGAAAAAATGCACGAATGTAAGAAAAAACAGGTCCTTGTATATTGCCCAAATGACGTTACTTAACCTCGTAGTTGCGAGCTACCCTTTTATAGCACGAACAGGGCAACCGATAACGAAATCTCGCCTATTTATATAATTTCAATGAATAGCAAGCGGTGCGTTATTTTCCTATTCGCGCTCCGCACCAGTGGTATCAACAAGCACAAGAATGTGTATCACTGGGTTTTGCAAATGTTTTACAAATGCGTCAAGCACAGCTAGTCGAAGAACTCCCAGGTCGCAGCCTAGTCCGGTCGAAACAATTTGGCGAAAAGTGCCTCTAACATATGCGATCGCCGTCTTTTGGCTTCCAGACTTCCCGTCAAACAGCCTGCCTTGACGTGCTTCGAACATTTGAGTGCTTACGAAACCGGTTAGGAAAAAAGAATGACCGTCAGATGTTAAATTAGAGACAGATTGCGGGCTGTCAGCATATGTTCCGGCATATAGAGAAGTTTTCATCGAGCTCGAAATGTTCTGCTTACAACTGAAACTTCATCCCAGAGTACCTTTTCGCTCGATTTATACAGCCGTACGCAACGCACAATGTATCCAACAACGTCCGGACGCCACCACGCCAGAGAACAGCTAGAACATCTATGCGGCCGCTGCAGCATGCGTTGCGGAAGGCGCGCTTTCTGCCTATGGCAAGATGGCGGCACGCGGCTTCAGCTGAGGGGCGCCTCCTCCACTCCAGCAAATTTTATTTTAACCTCCTTGGTATGAACACAGTCATGTGCGGGCCGGGCCGCTAACGAGAGGTCCGCGGGCCACGTGTTTGAGACCCCTGCCATAGCCGTTTAGCGACCACAGCGGGTAATTAAGCTTTTACCGCGAAATAAGCAATCCAGTAAACTTCTTCATGTGGGTCGATATAGGCATTATGTCCGGTCATGGCTTGATCAAAGCTCTGATGACTGCAGCTCAATTTTTGTGCCACGACATCTGAAACGACGAACGCAGCCTGAAAAACGGCGACTTTTTTGCCATTTCTCTCACGACAGCCATGCAAAATGGTGGACAACCCTCCCTTCAAGACGTTGCAGAAGAACTTCAACGTCGGCTACATCCCCGACAGACCGGAAGTTATCTACTTCTGGGACGACCAAGATACTATTAAGACAAAGGCTAGTGCTCGGATTATTGTACTTGTTTGGTTTTATGCGTGTTTTACCTATAGGATTGAGTAGTAAGCCACTCACATATCTTTAAGTCGACGGACAAAGTTCTTGTCTCGGTCTCTGTTTTGTGTTGTGCGCTAGATGCTGATACGGAATACCAACATGCGCAAGCTTAGGTTATTTCTTAATTTTTTTCTTTGCCTACCTTGTTTCCGCCTGTCTAGCGCCTAAAGTTCGCACTATGTGCGATAGATGTCACATACGACGGTTAAAAAACGAACAGGTTACGTGTCACTTTTGCGTATCTCAGAACACCCGTCACCCACCACGGTGGTCTAGTGGGTACGGAGCTCGACTGCTGACCCAAAGGTCGCGGGGTCGAACCCCGGCCGCGGCGGCCGCATTTCGATGGAGGCGAAATGCTAGAGGCCCGTGCACTTAGATTTAGGTGCACGTTAAAGAACCCCAGATGGTCGAAAATTGCGGAGCCCTCCACTACATTACGCTGTCCCTCATAATCATACCGTGGTTTCGGGGCGTAAAACCCCAACAGTTATTAGTATTTCGTTTCGATAATGCTATATTTTCAAAAGCACTACACGTATGCATCTGAAATGATATAGGAAAGGAACCAAAAACTCGTCAAGTTTATGCGCCCTCTAAAGCGTTCATTATATACTAGATGGAATGAGCTCTATTATCGTCCAGACGATAATCGAGTTCATACATTTTGTAGCATAGTCTTGTCGAATGTCTGCACTTCAGCACTGATGCATTCTTTGAGCTCGACTAAGGATTGTGGTAGCGGCGTGCCACCTGGAATGCACAATGCAAGCTTAACGAGTTCGTGGTTCTTTTCACTTACCTTTCATGTGTATACGTGCAATACTTTTGAAAATATAGCCTCCTCAAAATGAATGAATCATTTACGTTAGCCCTGTATTATTAACAGAACACCAGTAGGTACCGCACACTGATAACGCCATCTCTTGGCTTTGGCAATCGCCTGCGCAGGTGGACGCGTTGAAAAGTAGCGCCAATCTGCGCGCCAACATGTCCTGGCTACTGTACGACGCTCACCTGGCAGACCTGACCAGGGACTGCTCCCAAAATGATTTTGAAGTGCTGACCGATGTCAGAACTATGTTGGTGGGCAACTGACGTCGAGCGTGAACAAGCTTCGACGGCGAGAGAGGATGAGCGTTGCGTCATCAAATGCTGCGCTGACGTTTAGTTGTGGACGAATAAACGACTGGCTGGCGACGTGCCACGTTACGGCGGCTTATGGCATAACACTTGCTAAATTTGCTAATGTGTGCATGTAGTTGTTGCGTGACGTTAGGCCGATTGGCCGCAGTAACTCGATGACCCGCCACTCGGGAGCTCTGCATTTGTTTCTGCCGGGGTCGCAAACGCATTGCTGCACGTAATTCCTTATTTCGATGTGATCAATTCCTTTGTTGTAGCTCGTGGTTATACTTGTACGAATATAAATCGATTGAATTTTCCTTCGCGATAATATAACAGACTGGAAGAAAAATATCTTTTACCTTCAGCACTTGTAATTGTGTGGAATTCTTTTCTTTTCATTTTTTTTTTGCTTATTAGAATATACCTGACAAATTTTCTGGTACTTAATTTCTAATCCCGGTATTATCTCTATCGACTGGCTGGCGACTGGCTCCATTGCTATGCACCGACCACCACGGCAATGGTTTAATAGGTCTCGCTTCCTGGAATTTTCGTATTTGCTTGCTTTCCTCTGTACTGCACAGAATTCGTCCGCCTCGGTTGAAAAGTGGCTACAGTGCTCTGCTGCTGACCCGAAGGTTTCGGGTTCGATCCCGGCCGCGGCGGTCGCATTACGATAGAGACAGGGTTGTACCCAGGAATTTCTTTCGGGGGGCTGTGTGTGCAGGACGGCTCACTTTGGCAACTGGTGGTCGCTGTAAAGGCGTGCAAGTATTTTAGTTTCACCCGAAAAGTTGAGCGTGAAAAAATTTCGGGGGGTGTCAGAACCCCCTTAGCCTCCCCCCCCCCCCCCTTTAGTTACGGCCCTGGATATATAGAGGCGAAATGCTAGAGGCCCGTGTACTGTGCGACGTCAGTGCACGTTAAAGAACATCAGATGATCGAAATTTCCGGAGCCCTCTACCAAGATGTGCCTCATATAATCATATCGTGGTTTTGGCACGTAAAACCCCAGATATTATTAAATGCGAAGCATTTTTTAGCGAATCCAACGCACTTTGAGCGTTTCTATCAATCTATATCTATCTATCTATCTGTCTAGCCTTCTTTGTCTGGTGCTCTCGTGATCACCTCCTTAACTTAGTGTAGACCAAACTTGGCATAGGAGAGTAAGAGGGTTTGAAGAATATGACTGTCTGGTCATGACATGAATAACATGAAAATCATGTCGCGTACGTCGTCGAAACCCTTTCCTCCAGACACGTGAGGAACATACCCGTACACCACGGGCCGTGGTATACGGTTATGCGCCACAGGTGATCGACAGTTTATATCTACCCAGGAACGGCGAGAACAGACATTGATAATTTAAATGCGAGAGCGTTAAGAAAAACCGACACCGGCAGCGCTGACGCAACGAATGCAAAGAATAAAAATTAGGATCCCAGCAAGAATCGAACCCAATCATTTTGCGTGGGAGTCGGGTATTCTACCACAGAGCCACGCCAGGTCTAGAAACTGCTTTCGAAAAAGACCCTATGCAGGCGTAATGTCCGTGCAACGTCGACTGTGGTTGTAGTGCTGGCTATCTAAATTTATAAAAAAGCAATAAACACTACATACATGACACAGGCGCCATGTCGCGTTAACATCAATTGTGGTTCCAGTGTTGGCTCCGCTTTTTTAGCAGTCTAATAAACATTACATTTGTATTCAAATGATTCAGCAAGCTATATTCAAGCGTTGCTCGACCCCGGACGAATGCGCTAACGAAAGTTATGTGTCATATTCACATCATTGCACCGTAGCGTGCACTTCGTTGCGATAACACAGACGTCTGTGCTCTAACGTGAGTGCTAGCTGATACTACGTCACACCATATTAAACTTCGTGTAGTCAGCATGCCTGGTAAGCTTACGATGTGCACACAACTCCTCCATTTACAAAAACCCGTCGATCCACCTAGTAACGCTTGGCTCAAAGCCAAGAAACGCAGCATAGAACTACTGGCTCAATAAAGTTTCACCACCACCACCACCAACTACTGGCTGACTGCTTCGCATGACACCGATTCCCACGAGGCGTGGGATCTGGCGAATTTTTATTACTGTGCAGAATTCCTTCGAAAATGCTGGCTTTCACGGGAAAGACGAACCTGACGAGTTTGACAGTTACTTGAAGAAAAGCCAGCAAACTCACGGGACATTAAAAAGAAGCAAACGCACACAACAAGCGTTTGCTTCTTTCTCATGTCCCGTGAATTTGCTGGCTTTTCTTCAAGTAACATGAACCAACTGGCCCGGATTTCGACACTTCTTCATCGAGTTTGACAGGTTAAATAAACATGTTCGTAAAATATTATGACACGTTCGACGAGCATCTCTTACTCGCTCAAGTTGAGCATATAATGTCTGCTAGTGTAACGTCTTCCTGACCTACTTGGGCATTCCTGTAGCTTGCGTAACCTTGCGGTGTCACCGCAAACGACACACACTTTGGTTTTAGTGCGGACGAATAGGTAGGTGCTGACCAATGCTGTAAGAAGCGGTTAAGCTGAAAGGGCAGCGCTCATCGGCTCGACACCAACAGCGCAGCAGCAGAGCGGCTGTTGCCTTTGTACAAGCCAGCGATCTCGACGCGCTGCTTTAGAGTTATCACAGAGTGATGAACTTGTTTATGCGCACCACCTTGTCATCGTTATCAGTCGTTCCTTCCCCTCGCATTCCCATTCCCAAACGCGGACTATGAAGCAGCGTCATTACAAGCCGATTTTGAGCCTCCCGCCAGTCACCAGCGCCGATGCTAGCCGATGCTTGGCCGCGCTATGGTGGCTAGAGCCACCATAGCCGCGCCAATCTCTGAGGCTTCGCGCAAACAGCCGCCGCTTTTCCCCGCGTGCGCGCGGTGGCGTAGCCGCATTCGCTGTTGAGCATTACGTCACGCTCGCACTGTCACGCCCACTCGCATCGGGAGAAACTGAAATAAACTCCGACCGCCGTGGTGTCGCGCACATGTTAAACATCTCAATTAGCGCAAGCGTGAGTGACGTGATATAAGCTTGACCAGTGTGTCACATGTGCGTGTGTGCCATGTAGCGATGCCGGGCGCTTTCCGTGTGTACTGTTTAATTCGTGGGGCGACAACCGCTGCTGTATTTCCCGTGCGCGGTCCACCGACGTTTCCGCTGGCGTCTGGTAAGCATTGTCTTGGCTCTTGATCGCTTGCTGCGTACAGCGCAATTCCCTCGATGGTATCACTATGGTACCATCGACTATGGATCACAATATTTATTGCGAGTGCTTGATTGATTCTTTGGGCGATCGCGAGCGCAGTGTGCATTTCCACCGACGGCCGGGAGGGGATAATCGTAAGCAATTTCTGCAGCTCTTTCAATCTCAATTGCTACGGCAATCTTTCAGAAGTACTCTATAAAAATAGTCACACTCTAGCTGTACTGTTTGCTTTGTGTTCTGTCGGAAAAACAGCGAGTTGGAAGTGATCTAGAAGGAGCACGCGAGTCTCGCGAGGCTCGAGCAGTCGCGAGTTCTGCGGTTGTCACGTCGATGCGGCTGCCGCCAAGACGCCACGGCGCGCGTTTCAAAGGCGCGTGACTGCAAACATAACTACGCGCTTCGAAATTTTATTCAGAATCCTAAGAGCTACTTTTAATTCTGAAAATATTCTTTCCTTTGGGGCGTTTTCATTGTGATATAGCAACAGGAACGTCTGCTTACATTTATGCAATTTTCTTGGTGACAAGAATGATTCCTTGTTAATATTATTCCCAATCAAAATTTGATACTTCGGAATTCTTCCCTCTAGTTGCTTGCATTTCATATTATTGTACTGCAGCTTATCTTTATGGCTATATAATCCAGTCATTCTTCAATTTTCGCTTACACACTAGGCGACCGATTTATTCCTTATCCTTCGTTTTAATTAAATTTGTCCCTTTACATTACCACCCGGTTTTCTGGCCAACCCCACTTAGTGGGCAGGAGCCAAGAATGAAGGCGCAAGCAAGCAAGCAAGCTAACTTGAAGTGCCCATTACGAGGCTACGCTGCCGTGTACCGAAACTAAATTTATACCAACACAACTCTGGTCAGGGCCCTCCTACACTGTGCGCATTCTGTTGTGAGCTAGAAACAATAGATCGTTTATTTTTGACCTGCAGGCGATTTACTACAGCACGAAAAACCTTGTTAGAAACACGTTTACGTGCTATTGGAATGGATTTATCTATGCCTGTCATTTTCTGTTTTGGAGCCTCCATTTCTGGGTTCTCCAATGCGAAGGTACGCGTGGCTGTGCGGAATTACCTTAAAAGTACGGTGCACCGCGCCTTCAAGCAACCAATCGGTTGACTAGCTAAAGGGTATTATCCTCCTGTGATTACATACACAGACATATATATATATATATATATATATATATATATATATATATATATATATATATATATATATATATATACAGACATATGTGTGTGTGAAAATTAGGGCATTGATTTATTTTATTATCAATTACTAATATAGAGGAGGAGGAGGAATAAACTTTATTATCAACCAGCAATTTAAGTTCCTTGGCCTAGGCCTCCCACGTGGGGACGTCGAGGTCTTGCCTCTTCGCCGCCTCGCCTTTTCATATTAGCCATATTACTAATATGGCTAATATGAAAAAAAGCATTTTTTTTATACATTTGGTCGAGCACCAAAATTTTCTATATAATTTTGTAAAGTATCTATTTTATAAGGTGCCCGGTTCTAAAGTTTTATAACATTTTATAAAACCACTCAATTCTTGGCCAATCCCGCACAGTGCGTGTGAGCCACAGTTAATCGGTGAACAACAACAACCGAATATTGACATACTTAACTGCCCATTCATTGAATAGGATTGAGAACTGGGCAAGTTTGTAAGGATTCACAGCAAGTATATATATATATACCGAAAACTGCGCAAAATACACGAGGATGTGCTGTGTCCATACTTATTTGGTCATCATTCATCTTGCGCTGTTTTGCTTACACGTACTCGTAATGATTTCCCATTCATTGTTACTCGTCGGCTGCACCGAGACTTCCTATGCCCGAAGGCTGTTCGGTTGCTGTAGCTTTGCAGCTGCTCTGCTGAGCACAGCGCTGCTGAAGTCAGCAAGGACCACGTAAGAAATTCAAGCTCATTCAGTCCACATAGGTGCAACACGTAAGACTGCGTAAGCAACAACTTGTAGGTTTGGGCGAGTCGGTTCGTGATGCAAAAACTAGAAGCGGCGCGAAAAAAACGACGACAAAAATAGGAACACACACAACAGGACTAGCGCTGTACTGCCAACTGAATGTTTATTGAAAAATCACCACTTATAGCTATGCCGCCAAAAACGCCTCGTCACACAAAAAACGCCACAAAAATAAACAATTGCGGACATGCGTATTGCTATACTAGCAGGTGTCTATCGCGAAAACATCTCTCATGAGTAGTTAAACTAAGTGACGCCGCGCTGGCGCACTTATTACCAGCTTTATTGATAAAATAAGCTTCCACGATTTCTCTTCCTTTTTTGGATTTTCCAAACGTCAAAAAACTAGTTTGCCCGAACCTGGGTGTGCATGCGCATTTTTTACAGTGGGAGGCTCGATGGCTGCCACAGCCACTTCTGACATTGTTCTTATGTTGCCTGGCCCTATCATTAAAGCATTGCCCAGTTTGTCCGATGTACACACTCCCACAACTTAATGGTATCTCATAAACAACTTCAGAGGTGCACTTGGTGAATTTTGTTTCATGGTTAGTAGTACATATCATTTGTTTTCGACCTTTCATAGCATTACACAGCGTTGAAAGTTTACGAGGAGCGGAAAATACGAGGTTGACTTGGTGCCTGTTGGCCACTTTCTTCAGGTTATGCGATAACCTGTGCACATATGGTATCACATGAAACGGTCTCTTGTCTTTTAACGCGACAGCGTTAAAGAGCTCGTATCGCAGAAATTCCGTCGTCGGTGTCGGCACCGTTGGTTGTGAGCGAAAAATCATCATCTTGTCCGTGACCGAAAAATCGAAAAAGCTGCAAATAAAATTAATAAAAATGTTGGGTCCGAGTGAGAATCGAACCCAGGCCGTCTGCGTGTCAGGCAGGTGTTCTACCACACAGCCACGCCTCTGCTTAGAGCTGCGCTGAAAGTAACTTTCATGCTTCCCAAAAATACGCGTCCTGTATACAGGTGTCACAGTACGAGATGTAATATCGCAGTAATATTGCGTGGTACAAGCGTACATTGCCATCGGGCATCACACCATGTCAATATCATAACGACTTGGTGGTTTAAAGACAGCCATCCATTACAGAAGGCACACGCATTACTGCGCGTATTACCTTAAGACCACGTAGTGGGTGCATCGCAACTTCGAAAACGTTTCTCGCGCATAATTGCCCCTGGTTTAAGGCATGCTACCCATTACATGAGGCACACACCTTAGTGCGCGCATTCTGTTAAACACTCGTAGTGTTCAAAGTGCGCACTAGGGGCAGGATATCGCTATCGCGTTCAACTCTTAAAGGCGAAGCTTAAGCGTCCCCCAATTTTTTCTTGCTCATCAGTTTTTCTTCCTGAAGGTTTCAATCTTTGTAGCGAAGTTTCACTCACAGCTGTGATGACGGAAGTTGGATAACCGAATGATTTAAGTCGTTCGGTCCGTTGCATTAGCTAGCCTCCATTTGGTGCTCACATGATTTGTTAATTGCACTTTGTGTACAAGTGATGGCGATTCCCTTTTTTACAAGCTTGGAAAGAGCACTATCATACGTAAGGATGCCTTTCTTAGATCTTGGTCGATACGCCCAGCAAACATATCCATTAGACTCAAGAAATGAAATATTAATGTCCAAAAACTGTATGGTATTATTCTTAGGCGTTTCAAAAGTGAACTTCAGTCCCCCTCCATGCATCCTAAAACATGCCCAGAATATTTTGGACTTCGTCATCAAAACAGTAACCCGGACGTTTCTTAAAAAAGAATGAGGTAGTCATCGACGTAGCGATAAATACCACTGACTGGTGAGTCATTTAACACAGCGCAAATACGGTTGTCAACGCTGGATAAAAAATATGTCACTGAGAATGGGCACAATGGATGAAACAATACAAATGCCGGTGCGTTGAATGTAAAAAGTTCAATTGTGATTAATGGCTGTCGAATTCAGATAAAATTCTAAAAGCGTGATAAAACTGTCAACGTTTATGCCTGCTGAGTTTTGCAAGTCTTGTTCATTTGTTTCACAATAGAGTGCGTAGTTCTGACCCGTATCCACTGTCACCCGTCACCTCGACTCAAGTTCTTGGATGTATCTCCGTGGGCGGTGGTCGTAGCGGTGCTGCTGCTGATTATCCTCAGAACATTGGTACCTACACACTCAGGCGGTTTGGCCAAGAATAGCAGTAGACCGCGTGTCCGCCTCTTTGATGGGCTAAGTGACCATTATGGTGATGATTTTTATTCATATCTTTCGAAATAGGGCGCATCTACAAGTACCATTCTAACCTCTTTGCTACAATCAAGTTTTACTTGATCTAATACCGTGTCTCTCATAATCAAATCATGTTTCTTGGGCGTTAAACCCCAACAATTATTATTACTTGATCTAACACCGTGTCACACGGCCACTTGTTATTGCGATCGGGCCTGGCGCACAATGAATATTTTGATCGTTACTGGCCCCTTCACACAAGCCGCAAAAGGGAGGCAATCACTATTCAGAAATACGATCCTTATCGGAAGTGACTGTGGTCAGCAATGCACCGTGTGACACCGATATTATGCAACCGAATTTCCTGGCTATCTTTTCCTTCACACAGGAATCTATATAATGTACTGCTACCTATGCGCCCATAACCTCTCCGGTTATATCAACATCACGTTTCCAACACTCTAAACGTCCCCTGCTTGTCTCTGGGCACTTTTTTGTTGGGGGGGGGGGGGGGGGGCTATACAATTATTAACCCGTGTTGATAGGAGCAAGTCATGCGATCCGCATAATATACACTCGTTAAATAATGTCATGTCGAAACTATGATCGCATTAATTGCATTTAACAAATCAAGAAAATTTAGATTTATAACGTACCAACTAATCTAGCTTCAGTTACGATTCTGACGGCTCCATCGAATTCGGTGGAGGCAATTGCTAAAGAAAGATGCAAGAGACCGGCTAAATTTCCAACAATGATGTAACAGTGACGTACTTTGAGTTCGGGCGAATAAACACAAACGAACGATGGCATGCTGGTTTTGGTGCACGCTATAGACGAGGGTGTCTCGAACTCACCTCCGCTAGTGGGCCGCAGTCACGAAGTTTAGTCACTCACAAGGGCCGGGACAGTGAAGAAGACTAGAGCGGGAGGAGGTGTTTGTACAAAACGTCGGCTAACGTTGCCATTTGAAAGAAGGCCTTTCCCCTATCTCATGTATGGGTCATTTCTGAAGAGGATTTGACGTCAGGTCTCGAGAAATATGTGGATACTGATATCCAGAGTGACTAAAATGTGAACGCCGATTGTAAATTATATATATTGCCACGCCCACTTCTTGTCTTGTTTTGATGTATTCGGGTTTGACCGGCAGGGACGGTTATCAACGCTCGACGCTGTCCGCGAAGTAGTGTTCTAGAAGCGTCGCGATTGTAGTAGATCGGTTTGTTAAAATTGCGCCCCGCACGCGAATATTCCAGCTTTGTCTAGAGATTACGCCGCCACCAGCGATATTGCTGGAAAGTTCGATAGCGCCTGTATAAAAGCCGACGCGCGTGACCGCTTGTCAGTTGATCGACGGTCGACGTTCTGTCCGCCGCTATCAGTGTATTGCTGTAGTTTGACTTTTAGTTTCTCGGCCACAAGTTCGGCCAAATAAAGAGTTTCATCTCGGACGTGTTCACTGCTGCCTTCGTCGACGTCACGACCACGTGACATATATATATATATATATATATATATATATATATATATATATATATATATATATATATATATATATAAAGAGAGGTTTATTTATAGCAAGGCATAGAAGTAGTATGCTGTAGCCTGCTACTCAACACTGGGGGATGGGAACGGGGAAGAAAAAGAATAATGAACGACGATGTTAAGTAAGGGAGGTGAGTATATACAGTCCCGTCAAATTGGCGCAATGCTATAGCCGTGCATCAAGTCCAGTGGCTTGTAGGGAGGCTATGACCGCTCTTACGACCATAGTTGCACTGTTGGTGTCAGGCCAAGGGCGCAGGACAACCTCATCAGTTAATCCCCTATTACGAAATCGTTCAGTAGAGGAAATCAGTTAATGTCGTTCACGTGCGTATGCTGGGCAGGTACAAAATATCTGAGTTACAGAATTTTTTGTTCCACGGTTATGTTTCATCCGCTTGGAATACCTCACGAAAACAAAATGCTTGAGACCTAGCTGTCACATCTGCGTATAGCTGATTAACACGCTTATTAAGGAAATAAAAAAAAATGTGACAAAAACAGTCATGGGTGGGCCGGGCCGGGCCGCGTGTTTCAGACCCCTGCTATAGACGATTTTACGTGATACGTGGGCGTCGCCACCTAGGGCTGTTTAGCGAATATTTGGTTATTTTTGTATATCGCGACGTGAATGAATAAGGTCACGAAACGTCGAATGCACCAACCCAACAGTTTTCATGCGTATGCGTCTACCATAGCACTGTTCGTTTAATTGTTAGAAGATACAAAACGGCAAGGCTACAGCCTAATATGGCGGCGCTGATACCCATCCGTAAAAGAGTCTATATATACTTTGGATAGCATAATGTCTTCTTGGCAATGACACTTTTCGACTTTTCTTCAGAAGGGGTATGTGGGCGTTCTCGTTTCAGAAAAAGGAAAGGTGGAGACATGGCGTCCGGACCTTTCGGTGACATTCAACTTGATATGCCTTGCGTCGACGTCGGACGTCTCGCAAGCAAGATTGAGAGTGTTTCACTGAAGTTTAAGGTCCGTGGCGCTGACCTCGACAGTCCGTGCTGCAAGAGTGTGGACAGCGCGAGCCGCTGCTGGTTGACGTGGCATCTGCCCGCAGTGAACGAAGTGATGCGCGTCGCTTCGATGCACGTCTTCGAACATGCTCCCGGGAAGCTCGCGCTCAGCTCCGCTCCGGACGTCGACCTGAACCATCGAAACATCGAGTGCAAACTACTAGAGAGCGCCACGCTGGTGTGTGCGCTTCTGAAGGAGCACCGATGCCTGACCCGTCTGGATGTGGGTGACACATCAGTCCTGTTCTTACACTTCCCTGCGATGCTTTGCAAAGCGCTGCAGCAGAACAAAGGACTCAAAGAGGTTCGAGTTCACGTCGATGACGATATGGGTGTCTGGCGTAGAACTCAATCTCTGGCTATCCTGTGTTCCACAGTGGCAAAGTTGTCTCCCAGGCTCGACGTCCTGGACATCAACGAGCTTTTGCCGACAGTAGAGTCGGCGGGACGCGTCGCTGAAGCGCTAAGGAGAGGTAGGCTACAACGTCTCGTAATCTCGAATGGCGTGTCGAGCAAGATCGCCGGGACATTGTTCCGCGCCGTTGCCAGTTCCTCTTTGAGGGTGCTCGAAATCGGGGGCGACATGAAACTGCCGCCGTCGAGCGTCGCTATCTTGTCGCAAGCGTTGAAGCGCAACGAAACGCTGCGGAAACTTTCCATAGAATGGGCGAACAACGCGACCGGAACTCTGCTCAAATCGCTAAAGGACAACGCGTCCTTGGAGGAGCTTACGCTTATGTACTCGTGCGACGAGCCAAACGACAATCTTAGGAAGGGCTTAAAGGAATTGCGCTCGAACCGCTCACTCAAGTGCCTGAAGCTCCTACAAGTTAGTTTGTTCGACGACAGTGCAATAATCATCGCGGGTATTCTGAGGGATAACGACGAACTTCGCGAGGTCTGTCTTCCCGAGAACGGAATTAGCGATAACGGAGCTCGGGAATTGGCCAAGGCCTTGCAATACAACTCAACCTTAAAGCGCCTGGACATCTCCAAGTGTTCGTTGAGTCACGAAGCCTTGTCGAGCTTCGTTGAATCGCTCTCCCTCAACACTACGGTCGAATGCGTTCGACTCGGGGACATCCACATTCCGGAGACTTGGACGCCTAGCACGCCCCTCACTGCGAACGTCTGCGCTCGCCTGGACGTCGCGTGGAACTCGCGAGGTCTTGAAGATTGGGCCTCGTCGCTACGACAGGGAGTAGGGCGCCGTTTTCCCCGAGTCTGCGTCGGCTGGACCAAACTTGCCAAGTCGTCCGCCGCAGTGCACTGGTTTGACGCGGCGCGGACCACTGATGTTTCGTTCACCGAACTCGTCATCAACTGTCCCGGAAGAATCGCTCGGGAGTGCGGCGACGCAGCGGTGTCCTTTCTGGAGGCCACGAGTTCCCTGAAGAAGCTCACGGTGGATATCGCCGACCGCTCCTACAGCTACGTGACCGCCATCATCCGGGGCCTCGCGCGTAACACTAGCGTCAGCGAGGCCAGGTTCTGCCAGGGTCTCCACATAAGTCAGGACGTCAAAGCGCTGCGAGAATTGATGCGCACGAACCGGACCTTATATCGCCTCGCTTTCAGCGCTCATTTTCTCCAAGAGCGCGACATCCGGACTCTGGGGCGCGCTTTAGAGGACAACTTTGTACTTCTCTCGTTCGACTTTAAGTACCCTCCAGATGTCGGCATGTATCCCATACTGTCCATCCTCGACAGGAATCGCTACATTCTCAACCGTGCGGTTGAGTGCGTGCTTAACTCTTCGGTTGAAGAGGAGTCCATAAAGGCACTGCGGATGCTCTCGAACGCCGACTCGCTGCTCGATGCTGTTGCCGACGTTTCGGGAAAAGGACGTGAGGAATGCAGGATTCTAGTGCAGGGATCTGTTCGCCGCCTTTAGAGCGCGACTGAAGAATGCGTGACGTCACAAATTCTGAAGCGATGTTATGTGCGAGAAAGTGTGCCAACTGTAAAGAGCCTTATATTTACGTTTCGCAGTCACTCACATTATCTTGCCGTCCTCACAGGTACAGGGTGTATACCAGAATATAGACCCCAAGAAAGTCTCAGCACTTGTAGCAGCAGCAACAGCACAGCCTGAAAGCCGAACGTCCGTCGATCGAGCCCCGGCTCGTGAATATGCGGTTGCCTTCGGAAGTCCCGTGCGAACCTAATTGATTTATTTGTTTATTCTTCGATGTATGACTTCATTAGAACTGTACGCGTTCGACTTGCTTTGCGCACTTTTCAACGCGAAGTTAGTGCCCAAGGTTTGATTCCATTTCAACAGAAGGTATATATTAAATACTATTGAAATTAGATCAATAAAACGGTGATAAAATTTTTATACTTCAGTGTTCTTAAGGCACGTTTCTCTGAGGCTATTGATGTAGAGTGGAATTCGCCTGGCCCAATAAATAAAGTGCCTTTGAAGTGCTTGTCAGTTTGCATCTCGGTGCAGGCTAACTGGGGTTACTGCTCCTGCTGCTGGATCTTGTTCTAATAAACGTACGTGACTCGAAAGGGAATGTTTCTTTGTTCTGCGACTTCTTCTAATACGCCACATCACAGAGGCTGCCGCTTTGTCGTACATCCAGCATATCTCAATCTGATTATCTCTAAATTCACATTGGAAGCAACGAGTCGTTACACAAAACGTAATATGTTGACATCACGCGAATACTATATATACGTATACGGTATGAGACATGAGCACATAATACGTAACGAACTTCCTAAGACAGGCACGCTTAATAACTGCGCTTTGCCTTCAGTAATCAGAAACATTTTGGTACCATTTGTATCGCTGTTGGTTGTGAGCGCGTGTCCATGTCCTAAAGAGCGTCAGAACTTTCAGTAGTCTTACGTGCGGTAGTCAACGTCACGTATGACGTCATTCGGTAGAGCTGCACGTCACTGTTGACTCTGGTTCTGGCACTAGTGACGCTGGCAAATCTGTGGGAACAACACTGACTTAATGAGAGCAGCATTTTGGGCTAGTTGGTGATCCATGACATCAAAGAACACTGACTCTCGTAAACTATCCATACTTACGCAACGCCAGGTAAAACGTTTCCCTTCCATTCAAGTTATGGCGGCGGTATGACAACACAAGTGACGTTTTTGTTCATGCCACGTGACGGCGACCGGAACTTCCGCTACTAAAGTTGCACTATGAGGTCATGGAAACACGCAGCCGTGAGGCGGCAAGTAACGCCATTTTGGCCATCGCTACTGTCTGCAGCGCCTCCAAATGGTGTCTACTTCAGCAGCCGAAGAGGGTTCATAAAGCTCACCGAATAAAAAGCGCGTGGTTTCGCAAGTGCTCAGGAGAAGCTATATAAAGGCTCGTTCACACTGAGCATTCCGGCGACCGGAGAGCCGCAGAATCCGGTTCGGCGGCGGCGAGATTCGCCGAATCGGCCCCCTCCGCGCCGATCGCTCCCGGACCGACTTTTGCGGCAACCGCCGCCGAATCCGCTCGCCGCGGAACTTGAAAACATGGCGGCCAAGTCCGACACGCTCGTCCCGTCGAGGTCGAAAAACATCCACACAGCGGAATTGCTAATCGAAATGGTGCGGAACTACCTCGTGCTTTACGACAAACGCCACCCGAAGCACAAGGACAGTTTACTGAAGGACGATTTGTGGAATAAAATTGGCAACGAGCTTGGACTGACTGGTACGTACGAGTACTGCTGTCTATGTTGCTTTGTTTCTGATGCAGCTAGCACCAGTTCAAGCATTGCGATGTAGCTGCCTTGCACGCCCTAGTCGCAAATAGCGTTGAAACGATCATGGTCGTTTATAGCAGCGCTGAAGACCCGCAAAATTGCATGGCGTAGTTGCGAGCCGCGACAGCAGGCTAGTGAAAGAAACCCACGTGACCGGATGGATGGATGGATGCTATGAGCGTCCCCTTTAAAACGGGGCGGTGACATGTCTGCCACCAGGCTCGAAAAAAAAAAAAAAAAAGCTTCCTTGTTTCATGTTGGCCTAATACCTTATCTACATTGATTAAATCTATGTTATTATACCAAAAATATAAATTCACGGTCCATCTCTCTGCCTCTTAAGGCAGAATGACCTTATTTTCCCCCCATTATTTATTTTTGTTCTTTATCTCTACTTTTCTGCCACCAATACTCTAGCCACCATACTCTAACCGTCTCTTACTTATTTCTATCGCGGACGTGTTCAGCTTTCCATTGTTGTCCCTAAAACCCAAGGCTTCATGTAGACTCGTGCCCACACGTATACCTGGGTGAATATCGCCACATTCAATCAGTACATGTTCCATCGTTTCCTTAGTTCCCCCGCAGCATGTACATTGTTCTTCTTCGTTACTAAATCTCGCTTTATAACTACGCGTTCTAAGGCAGCCCGACCTTGCTTCAAACAGTAAAGCGCTTCCCCTTGAATTATCATAAAACCTTTCCCTCCTTATTTCGTTTTTTCCTTTTCGGTAGTTACTCAGAGCCGGCTTCTTTTCCATCGCTGTCATCCAATAAGTCCTCTCCGCCTCTCTGACCTTCCGCTTAATGCTCCTTGTTGCCATATCGCCCGCACTGCCAGCCGTATATTTACTGGTGAGCCTCCTAGTTCTTTTTCTCCACTGCGTGTCAACGCTTTTTCTATACAAATACCTGAAAACCTTCTCTGCCCATCTACTCTCCTTCATTTTCCTCAGCCTCTCTTCGAATCTCATTTTGCTCTGCGCTTCCCTCACTTCAAAGCCTGTCCATCCCATATCACCCTTTACCGCCTCATTTGTCGTCTTCCCGTGAGCGCCCAACGCGAGGCGGCCCACCGTCCTTTATGGCAAATTGAGGCGCCATCTGTTGACTGGGATCAGAGTTAAAATCTGCGTTCCGTCTCTTTCCTCTCAACTCTCTTCAACCCCCTCTCTGGCGGGATCAACTCCCTTTCCTGCGGGAGGCGCGCTTTCCGCCGCCTTGCTGGCGCCGCCGACTTTGAAATCCATTAGAAAGTTTCGTGTCTGGCGTTGGTAAGGCGTGCGTTAGCCGTCGTCGCTCGTCCGTTTCATGGTGCCCGCTCGCTGTGTGCTTGTCCGACGCGATGTTTTACGACTCGCGCTGTTCGTGCATAGTGCTTTGTTGCTTGAATACTTCCAGAACAAGTCCCGGAATATATGTACCGGCCCCCAAAAGAACGACAGGTGAGCGTGCCCTTTGACAGACAGACAACGAACTTTGAGTCGCGGTTTTCATTGTGTCAATTTGAATTCACGTCCATACCGAGTAGCTGTTCTCTGCAGTGGGGCTACAGTTACTGTTTTCAAAAATGACTGATTTGAAAAGGGCAGGATGCTGCGTTTAAATCGTTATACAAACAAGCAGCGGACATGAAGCCCATGCAAAGTAACTATAGTTACAGGTTTACAACTCTCACAGAACCGCGTGCTTGAGTGTGTGCTTTGCATTTGTCTCCGGTTAATTACTCCCCATCGCCTATAACCACGTTTGTGAGACATTAGGTAGATGTATGAAAGCTTATGCTGCTCTGAGACGAACAAACCAGTTCACTTTTGCACGAATCGACGGCGCTCTTTATCTGATTGAAATTTGCCCTTTTCTTTAGGGCGTATTTCGGAACGCAACGCAGCTGATCGGTGCGCCCAGAGAAAAGCTGAAGAATTGCAGAATCGGCGCACTTCAAGAAGAGATGCCATGAATCATCCGATATCAGCCGTTCATTTTCTCCGCGTTTATCATCACTAGTTATATGAAAATCAAGGTTTTTGGAAATGTAGTCAATAAAGTGCGGCCAATATTAGTTGTGTTATATGTAGAGTTCATTTTGACATCTTCAAAACGGTCGTTACATTATTATTCTACTTTTAGGTATTTCAACTGCTTTCATTGTTTTTGCATTTCAGGAATGTTCAATTTTGTTAGTTATGATAATTTTGTGCAATATCGTGCGCATATATCAGAAGCTGTTCCGCACTTTTGTAAGTATAAATATTGTGTTTTTGAATATGTGCCCTAGTGTTATGTTCTGTTTTTCTTTTTCCACTGTTCTTTAAATTCTTAACGTTGCCGAGAACTTTCGTGTTGTTTAGTGATCATGAACACGTGTATGTTAATATCCTGAGCCTGTATCGCACCACATTTGATAGAATGTTGATTTTCGGAAACGAGGAGAATAAAAAGAGACCAAAGATATTTTGTGTTGTGAGTGCAATTCATTCTTCTGCGTTCTGGCACATGCTGCACGACTGCAGTGTTTGCAGAATGCCTGATTGCAAATTGCGCACATTCAAACGCGCAATGAACGCGCGGTGCAGCACGCGCAGCGGATGCAAAAAAAAAAAAAAAAAGCGCCCGGCGCGCTGCACGGCGCAGCACGCGGAGGAGGGGCGAGGGGGTCATAAAAGAAAGGGAGAGGGAGCCCGCGCACGCAAACAAAACAAAAAGAGAAAAACCCGGCGCGCGCGAGGGTGCTAGGAGAGGAGGCGCGGCTGGTGTTAGTGTTGCCATGACGACGCATACCGTGTGCGCCGCCATTCTGCCGTTCGAGTCTCTGAATCCCAGCCGCCAGGATATTAACTGAAGGGACGTTTGGCGCTGCCAGCGCTGACGTCATGAATTAAGGCATCCTATGGGATGGATGGATGGATGCTATGAGCGTCCCCTTTAAAACGGGGCGGTGACATGTCTGCCACCAGGCTCGAAGAAAAAAAAAAAAAAAAAAAAGCTTCCTTGTTTCATGTTGGCCTAATACCTTATCTACATTGATTAAATCTATGTTATTATACCAAAAAATATAAATTCACGGTCCATCTCTCTGCCTCTTAAGGCAGAATGACCTTATTTTTCCCCCATTATTTATTAGTTATATGAAAATCAAGGTTTTTGGAAATGTAGTCAATAAAGTGCGGCCAATATTAGTTGTGTTATATGTAGAGTTCATTTTGACATCTTCAAAATGGTCGTTACATTATTATTCTACTTTTAGGTATTTCAACTGCTTTCATTGTTTTTGCATTTCAGGAATGTTCAATAACCACAGAAGAAGAAACATACATTCCGCGCTTCTCAAACCATATACGTGAGCAATGTTCTCAATAGGGAAGGTATACGGAGTAACCTCCCCCTGGCGACAGCATCATGAGAACATCCGGGCAACTGCGAATCCATCCCGCGCTCACCCGTGGTTGATGGCTTACTCGACAGATGGCGCAATATGGCTATCCGGCGGCGCGGTGCGCGTGCAGTGCGAACGACACTGTGTTTCGGCGACAGGAGCATTCCGGCCGCTGTGGCCGGCGGATTCCCTAGTGTGAATGAGCCATAAGGGAGAGAGATCCAAGCGAAACGCACAACTTGCTTATGGCAAACATACATTGATTCGCTCGCTGGATTTCAAGCAAGACGGACGTGCCGGCCCCGATGTCCTGGATTACTCCTCGTACCTCTCGCTGATCGGCGCCCCGTTGCGGACTCCTCGCCCGCTATGCCGTGCGCCGCTCATCGACGGGGCCTTCGCCGCTTCGCCGATGTTGTGCACCGTGCCTCTAGCTGTGTTTCGCGGACCCGTCCCTGAACTCCCGTGACCGTTTCCCCATCTTTCCTGTCCTCTTTTCTCTTCGTTGGATGGATGGCTCTCTCACTTTTCTCTCTATTTTCCTACTATTCTTTTACTCCCTCCTTACCCCCACCCCTACAAGGCACTGCGCCGTGTCGCCTATAGGCAGACAAAAATTAGGTGCCTTTTTCCTTTCCTTAATAACCACAGAAGAAGAAACATACATTCCGCGCTTCTCAAACCATATACGTGAGCAATGTTCTCAATAGGGAAGGGGGTGGGGGGGCGAAATCTTACCGCTGCACTCCCTCCACGATGGTCGAGTTCGAAAGCAAACAAGCTTCGTCATGAACTAAGAACTGGCTAACCTCCCTGTCTTTCCGCTTGTTTCTTCTTTCCTTCCTTCGTCATGAAAATGAAGCTATGACGTGCTTCGCACAACGGCCTGACCCCTGACTTTCGGAGGTAAAAATAGAATGTAAACAGCTGATCGAATGACATCAGTGGTCCTCAGTCGCCATTATCGTCATAAACTTTCGTGGCCTTGCACTCTAACGGGGACGAGTGACAGATATCCTCCTATGCACAGAGGCATAACTCATGAATTTCAAATAATATGTTGAATTCAGTATTGCCATCAATTAGTAATGCGCCGTACGTATGGGTGCGAACACACAGCGCTCGTAGACTAAAACTCGTCAATTTTGAGCTGAGGTAAGAATGCACGTACGTGCACTTTCACAATTTGTGATGTAGCCAGATGCCAGATTTTTTTTCGAGGGGGGGGGGGGGCTCATCCATACTTTATGTACGTTCGTGCGTGCGTTTGTATGCGTGCGTGTATATACACACATGCACAACTGAAAAGTACCGGGGGGGGGGGGGGTTGAACCCCCCACCCTTCCCCCGCTAGGCCAGTGAAACTGCGAATGACAGTGACCTATTACGACACTACAACCTTGACTATGCCTAAAAGCGTCTCTTGGGTTTTCTTTGCAGAAAAAGAAACGGCCACATGACGTCGGGGTCCAGCTATCTCCGCGGCATCCAAGGTGAAATACCCTGTGTGGATTGCGGGCAACTCGCCGCCAGGATCGAGGGTTTCTCACTGAAGTTTAAGACCTGCGGCATAGACCTCGACAAGCCGTGCGGCAAGACTGCGGACAGCGCGAGTCGCTGTTCGACGATGTGGTACCTGCCCACGCTCAACGCAGCGATGCGCGTCGCTTCGATGCACGTATTCGAACATGCTCCCGGCAAGTTCACGCTGAGCACCGTTCAGAACGCTAGCTCAAATTACCAGAACATAGAGAGCACCCTTCTCGAGTGCGTCACCTTGGTGTACTTGCTGTTGAAAGAGCACCGATGTGTCACGCGTCTGGACGTGGGTGAGTCAGCAGTTTTGTTCCGCTACTTCCCGGCGCTGATTTCTAAAGCACTGGTACAGAACAGTGGACTTGAAGAGGTTCGAGTTCAGATCACTGACGTGAGAGGTAGTTGGCGCGCAAGTCACGCTTTGGCTCTCCTGTCTTCCGCACTGGCAAAGCTGTCTCTGCGACTGGATGTCTTGGACATCAACAACCTCATGCCGACTGTCGAATCTATAGAAGCAATCATCGAGGCGCTTAGAAGAGGCACCTTGCGCCGTCTCGTTATGTCGAACGTCACGAAAACCAAGATTGCGGGAAGGTTGTTCAGAGCTGTCGGACATTCTTCCCGTTTGAGTGAGCTTGAAATCGAGGGTACCAGGACACGGCCGATACGGAACGCCGTCATTTCGTCGGACGCGCTGACGAGAAGCAAAACGCTGCGGAAGCTTAAAATAGCGTGCTCGGAAAATGGCACGACCGGAAGGCTGCTCAAGTCCCTAAAAGACAACGAGATCTTGGAGGAGCTGGCACTTTGCTCCACGTATGAAGAGGCGAACATCCTTTGGGAGGGCTTGGAGATGCTGCGTTCTAACCGAGCACTCAAGTGCCTGAGACTCGTAGACGTTGGCTTGAGCGACAGCTGCGCGCTGGTCATCGCGGACATTCTGCGGGAGAACAACGTGCTTCAAGAAGTCTGTCTATCCAGCAACAGCATCACGGATCTCGGAGCGGGCGCGTTGGCAAAGGCCTTGCAACAAAACTCGGCCTTAAAGCGCCTGGACATCTCCGAATGCATGTTGAGTTATGAAGCCCTGTCGATTTTTGTAACATCACTCTCGCTCAACACCACGGTCGAGTACGTTGGGCTTGGGGGCGTGGAGGTTCCGGAGACGTGGACACCGAGCACGCCCCTCACTGCGAACACCTGCGTTCGTCTGGACGTTGCGTGGAACACGCGCGGTCTCCGAGACTGGGCCTCGTCGCTACGTCAAGGAGTACACCATTTTTCTCGACTCTGCGTCAGCTGGACTTCGGAAGCGGAGTCGTTCGGTGTCGCGCAGTGGTTTGACGCAGCGCAGGCGAGCGGCATTTCAATCACAGAACTCGTCATCAGCTGTCCCAGAATAGTCGCTCGTCAGTGCGACGAAGCTGCGGTGTCCTTTCTGGAGGGCACCAGTTCACTGAAGAAACTCACCTTGAGGTGTAAGGCCCACCCGTACAGATACGTGAACGCGGTCATCCGTGGTCTTGTCCGCAACAAGAGCGTCAGCGAGGCCGACTTTCGTCAGTTCCTTCCCGCGGACTACGACCTCAAGCCGCTGCGAGACTTGATGCGCACGAACCGAACTCTGCATCGCCTGTCGTTCAAGGCTCACTACATGTGCGAGCAGGCTGTCCGCTCTCTGGCGCGTGCTTTGGAGGACAACTTCGTCCTTCTATCATTCGACTTGGAGCGCTCGCCTAACGTGGACATGTATCCCATCCTTCCCATCCTAGACAGGAATCGTGCGCTTCTCAATCGCGCGGTCGAGTGCGTGTTGAACTCTTCGGCTGAAGAGGAGTCGATAAAGGCACTGCGGCTGCTCTCGGCGACCGACTCGCTGCTCGATGAGGTTGCTAACGTTTCGGGCAAGGGACGCGATGAATGCAAGATCCTAGTGCAAGAATCGATTCGTCGCCGACAGATTGTGTGTTGAAGAATATGTGACAGGGCAAGTGCTTAGGCAAAGTTGTATTGAATGGTAACAGTAAGGGAAGTTCGAAGTCGTGAGGCCAGCTTTCTTGGTTGCATGCCTGAACGTGCAGTCAAAGTTTGCAGCACGAATACGAGCATATGGAAAGCGGAACACTTGAATAGGACCGGCAGGCTCAGGCCTTGCCTCTTGGTGCGTACGTGCAAACGCAGTGGCGTGTGAATGGGACCGATCTCTGGCCAGTGCTCTGGCGGGCATTCAACACCGCCCTGGTTATACGCACATGATTTCATTCCAAACGTCCTTTCTGTTTACTGAGCCCCACTGTACGTTGCGAAAGTAATGAGTGAGATTAAACTACATCTCTATCGAAAATCTGCCGAATGCGACAGAAATCAACACAAGCGCGACAGAACTCCCTTTCCCCCAGATTTTTCCCGCCAATTGGGATAAGGCTCGCCGGTGAGCTATGCTGCGTCATTAAAGAAAACGAACGGCTCAAATATCCAACTCATTTCCCACCCGTAATTTTTCAGTTTGCGTGTATATATAAGGTTAAAAAAAAGCGATGAACTGGACCAGTTCGTGGCTGTTTATGTTTTCTTATTGCGCCGAGTGCAAATACACGTTGGGTGCAGCTTAAACACGATCATGCTGGAAAATATCTATATCCCCGAATCCGTACATTCCCATAAACGCAGCACATCCAGGAACTTCCGAAGCTCAAGGCACAACACGGTGACTTGAGCAAAGAGCGGTTAAAATAAAAACGCATTTCCTAATCGAACTGAAACAAGGTTTGAGCGCTTGTCTCTGGTTTGAGCTTGCTCTCTACCCCTTTTTGTCCGTTGCCCGCTCCTGCGCTGTTTGTTGAAGATCGTAAACTAATCAAATGTTTCTCCCTGACGGGCTTCTCCACGTGATAACACAGCAGGTTCAGATTCAGATAACACTGCCCGAGATTGTGGAAGCAGCGACGGCTAGTCGTGAACGGCACAAGGTAAGTCAATACAAAGAACATTTACGCTGCAACAAGCTGTGACGCCCTCCGAAACCAGCTTCCTCCCCGAAAAAAAAAATACCAATGGCGTCAGGGCGGGTGAACCTAAACTTCCGTTTTATTCCTGTTCTCAATTGTCCGATATCGCAGACGATGTAGAGCACAGCTGCAGCCAGTGCCCGTCCCCAAGTATTTTGGTATGTATATATACGCACAGACAAGCGCAAACATATCAATGTAAGGAGGCTTCATTCACAAATTCCCCCGCGCATGCACGCACACTCACTGCGAATAAAATCCTGGCTATGAGACATTTGTTCGCTAAAATCCACCGAGTTACGATAATTATGAAAGTGACGCAGTAGCTTTAACGTTCCGCAAATGCATCAAGCGCGCACAGCGACAGACACAACGAACGAAAGTGGCTTTGTCTTGCAGTACTCACACATTTAGAGGCTTTCCCCCCGTAAGTGCACAGAAGGTGGTCTTGGAACCGCACATCACAGAAGGAACAGTAATTTGTTACACGTCCATGGTGTCCGCCGATTTCGAAAGTGCGCGCCAAAGTAAACAAGGGTACGACAGTCCGCGCGATGAGGTACCGAGTCACAAGTCCCGCCAAAATCCGAAAAGCTTCTCGAAGTGCTCAGCGCAGCCTAGCTGGCCTAGCTACAGGCAGCCTTCTGAAGCCGTTTCCCTTTTCTCGTCTGCTAGGGAGCGAGCACACCTCGTGACTCGACATGACTAATCGAAGGTAACGCGTACACACGGCACCTAAGAGCATCCGGACGACTACTCCCTAGATGCCCTAGATATGTGGTTTTTCGAAACCAACTTACGTCCTCAGGCTTCCTAAACCAAAGGCAGTATTTTACAGCGACGCATTATCCAGTGCTAATGCCTTTTTGCGTTCGGCCAGTGGTCAGGGCGACGGTCCGTCCACATTATCAGAGGTGATGGCACGTTGGCAGAGGGATTAGCTGGCCGTGAGCACTGCTGGATGACAAGACTGACATGGAATAAAGCATAACGCATCGTACAAAACAACCAGCGTACTTCGGTTATCATGGGTCAACAACGTGAATAAGCTGTGCTGTAGGGGGTGAGGGAGGGAGGGCGAATACCATCGTCATTTTTCGGGCTTTTGCGGTCTATCTTCACGTGCCGTTTCCCGCATTGGCGTAGCCAGGGGGGCCGGGGAGTTCAAAGACCCCCCACCCCCCGGAAATTTTTCAACTTTGGATGTGTATATATACATGTTCACGCACGAACATACATAAAGAGTGACTGAACCCCTACCCCCTCCCCCCCCTAAAAAAATTTTTTTTTCTGGCTACGCCTCTAGTTTCCCTAACAAAATCCACGAGAGAAACATGCGAGAGCCGGCTGTGTGTCATGAGAGAAGATAGGGTGTGCATTCAGTGGGCGTCATGCAGAGCAGTCAATGGTGCACTAAGATGCATTGCAGAGCTTCTGCTGCCTTCTAAAACATTGATAAACACACAAGACGAGCCAGTAAAAAACGACCTGCAGACTGATATGCTGTCGCTTACCACGTATATCGGTTCATCGAATGCCTTCTACTTTTCGTTTATGGCGTCATTTTTTAAAAATATCTCGCATTTACATGTTGATTGTTGGTATGCAACGGATTCTCGAGCTCAGGGTAATTAGGGCCCTTAGGTGAGCACTCAAGACGACCACATCGATGAACTGATGAAGGGACTGCTCAACTTGCTTTCTCTAAATACGGAGGCTTTGTCAGCACAGACAACTTTCCCTCCTTGTCCGATGACCCTGTGCACAGTTCATGGTGTAAGGATAAGATACAATTTGGCACAGACATACACTGCTAGATGCAGGCTTACACACCTGTCACACTTCTGTTGGAGTGCCAAGCTGAAAATTAATCGGATGTTAGCTAGATCTGATAAGGAACTCTTTTTTGAAGCAAATTTGGGGTCGACGCTGAATGTTTGTCTCACGAACTCCGCAATAGTGACATCATCGCAAATGCAGACAACACCCTCCGTACTCTGCTTGGCAGGTACCTCTCACAAGGTTCATACAGGTTTCAAAGGAGAAAATTGAAGGATATTCAAGGAATTTCAAGGGGCTGTCACACGTTTTTCAAGGACTAAAAAAACGGCATCCAAATGAGGATTTTTCTAACAATGTTCAAATTCTGACTAAATTTATTGCACATATACATATACAGTTGAAACTCAATTTAATGAAGTCATCACCACGCTCAAATTATTTTCTTAAATCAAGAAGTTTGTAAAATCAACAAAGGGGCTTTTTAGTCCTTAGAAACATAAAATAGAAACAGAGGCACACAAAATCTACTAAGGCATTGTTTTTGCTGCTAAGCCACGCGTGTTCGTGTGAAAAGTCTGTTCAGGTGTACCAAACATTGAACCCCACGTCCAGGCGATGCAGGCCACGTAGACCGTCACGTGAAATATGGTATGCAGCCGAAATGCAAAGACTGGGAGAACGAATGCAGTCATATGCGAGCAAGAAAGTTGCAAGGAGACGGTCAGTGTCGTCTGTCACATGAATCATGAAATAACAAAAGTGCTCCTGTGGGAGCATCGAGAGGAACACTAAACCACCACCACCCGTAGTACCATCTGGCACGTAACAGCGCGAAGTCGAGTCCACTGTTCCGTGCATGTGGGTGGTGTGTAGCCTTGTCAAAATAACACCAGGCTCGTGACTATGGGTGACAGATGTTTGAATGCAATAGCTTCAGTGCCCGCACATGAAGAAAAAAGCCATCTGTTTGAAAACAAAATCGCTTTTTTTTACTAATTTATTTCACAAAAAACTGCCAAGTTAGTTTCGTTAATTCGGGTTGACAACAACGTTGAACCTTATAAGTACCTGTCGGGGAATGCGAATTTCTTCCTTAGATTGGGAACTATGTACGTAAAATCGGGTTTTGTTAGATTGAGTTTTAACTGTATATTATTATACTGTAGAAAAAGCCTTGATGCCATCTAAAGTAGTTCCCAACACACAACAAATGTTCAGGACAGGTGCTAAGACTTCTCTAGTATTAGCAAGGCTTGACATCATTACAGTTTACTAACCACATGCACTACCCCCTTGACAGGAAAAAAAGCAGTATAAATGTAGGACACACGTACGAGTGAAGTCGTAAGGAGGTGAGTAGAGAGAGGGAGAGAGAAAGCGACAAAAGTTGCACTGACCGCCGAGGAGTGAAATGAACGTTAGGCCGAGGCATGAACAAACAGAATACATGCAAACTTGCAAGATGTATTGTTTCTGAAATGGAAAGTTTGCCGCATCGACGCTAATCTACAAAAGAAAGCAGGTTGCACTGTGGACTTTAGACTACATTGGTCCTGAAATTCAAGGGTTTTCAAGGACAGAATACAATTCCAGGGCCTTCAAGGGCCTTGAAAATGTAATTTTCAAATTCAAGGGATTTCAAGGTTTTCAAGGAACTGTATGAACCCTGCTCTCAATGCAGCCACTTCAGCTCACCTGCCCACAAGTGGTCCACGGTGCGCGCAACACATACCGAGTATACCCTCAATCTTCTTGTCCAGATGCTGAAATGAAACAGGGCTTTTGCTGAAGCTGTAGGTACAGAGGTTCCCAGTGAAATCGTTTTTGTCTTAGTACTCTGATCTCAAGGTCTTGCAGGCCCTAGTTCCATGGCTGGTTGAAAGGCTAATCCTGCCAAAAAGGAACTGGGCTTCCTATGGTAAGTGCTTAGTGCGAATACTGAAGGGAAAAGCCTTGGCATGACACCAGGCAATGGCAATGCAGGAAATTAAAATACAGGGATGAAGAAACCCAAAGGAACAGTTGTCTAAAGTATCGCTAGAAATATAACTGAGCAAAGTCATCCATCGCACCGCCACTAAGTGAACATAAGCTTACGTTTTCGGCGAGCTGCACCTTATGATCCCCTTGCCACAAAGCTGTTTCGGCCCTACAGATCACAGCAAATTGGTGAAGAACATTACAGTCAAGACTTGCTTTCCTAGCATCCTTGGTAACTCTTGCCATTGCTCAATACAGGCACTAGCTCGATAGCTCAAGTACCTTTGGGCAGCCAGCTACTCAGTTTTGCCGTTGTTCATTGCCAAGTCTATCCGCAAAGACAGGAACAGCTAAGAAAGGGCAATTAAACTAGGGAATGAAATAGCATCCCAGAAGCATAACAGTGTCACTGTCATCCCCTGATGACACAATGTGTTGTGTGGCTTTAAATGTACAGGGAAGAAGGTGGGAGTGCCGATAGCTTTTTGCAGATAGCATAAACATGCACAGCTTTCATGGAAAAGCTGCTCTTGCTTGAAGCCTGAAATACTTTGCAATGGTAAACGTTACAATAGGTCTGTTCATTGCATAGGAAAGGCTGTTTACTGGGCCCCTCTTTTTGTGAAGCCCAATATGCGAGACAGATTGGCAGACGCCTTAAAGGGGTCATGAAGCGCCCCTTGGGCTGATTGAAAAAACACATCCTGCGGAAAGCTGACACGGCTATGAACTGCTCTGCCAAATATTACAGTCGTGCGCGCCGCGTAATGGCCACAAGCGGAGCGCGAAGTTGCCGTTTCCCCAGGCACCCTCTTTTCAAACAGAGGCCGGTTCTCACTCTCGTTGGTGGGCGGGGCATCTGTCCGCTGTACGTAGCAAGAGACATAGCATGCTTATTGGCCGATAGCCGACGTAAATCGAGAGCGGCGTTCGGATCAGATGCGTTTCTTGCCGCGGGGTGCCACCACTTGCCGGCGCCGCACTCCTCATACACGGTAGCCGCACTCGCGCAAGCGAATCACAGCGGGAGAGCGATCGCGTTTCATGACGCGCGCTGGCGTAACTTCTTTCCCCCATGCCATCCCTCCCTGTCTCTTCCAGTGCGCTCGCCGGCACGAGAAAAGAGAGAAAGCGCTGGTAGCGTGCGCCAAACCCCCGTAACTCCGCTGATTCTTGACGGATTCGAGAAATTTTTGCGGCAATCGATTCGGGAGGCAGTACACTCCGATACTGAGGCCATTAGATCATTACTTGGAAAAGTGGTTCATGACCCCTTTAACGATCGATTACACGAGCATGCGTGAAATGCACGAATGGCAGAGATGGTTTTATTGGCTATCCATACAATCATGTGTGGCTGATCCCCTGCCTTCGAAAACACCACTGCGCTTACAAATGCACTTGGGTCTTTCTAGAGGCAGCTCATATGATGCACCAACCGGGTGATTGTGTCCCAAGCCATCTATTGCTCTATCTAATAAAGAGACCAGATTTCTTGGGGCGCACTTTAGACAGTGATGGTTCTAATAGCAATGTTTACCAAATAGTGTTTAATCTTATCTAATGATTACCTCTTCCTGCCTTGTCTTATATGATCTGCTTGAGATAAAACTGTAGGCTCACTTCCTCTTTACATATTTTAATATTTTTTATAATAAATTTCAGTTGTAAGTAAGTGCTTGTACGTGTCACTTTATGAGCCCCTGTTATAGCCGTTAGGCTGCACACCCTCGGATATGCCTCAATAACAGCCTTGTTACAATTTCCATGAAGCACACCCAACTATTTAACATCTTTATCACAGGTTCATAAAAACTAGCAAGAGATTATTAATCCTCACTCTTGATCTACATAAGTAGAACACCAATGATCAAAAAAAGGTTCTCAGGTTTTACTTCACACCACAAACAACAAACATGGATGTGTCCTCCTGACACAGACGAGATCGTCGCACACAGCCCGCGTGTTAACCCTTCTCGTGCTTATGAGAAGAGCTGAGCGGGGAACTCAGAAAACGTCACTGATTGTCACGAGGTTTTCGTGGCTTGTCACACTGCACGCACTATTACGTTGCCTCTGGAAAAGTCACTCAACCATCCAGCCGGCTCAACCGGTAGCTTTCCAGTCGGTGTTGCCAGGGGGCTCACAGGACAACGTCGGTGCGTCGTAGAACATAGATGGCCGCTGCCAGGCCACCCACATTGACGCCATGCACACGCAGTTGGCGCCACAGCCGGCCCAGCCGTCCCACGGCCTGCACACATGAGCCATTGCACGTGACCAAGGTGCAGATGGATCGAGAGAAGACACATATTGCGAAGTTTCTTGACCCGTACGGTAACCTATGCATTCTTTGGGCTCAGTTTTTGTGTGCATACACAGGGTGTCTACCAATTTAACCTTTCCATATTCCCAGATTTTTCCAGGTTTTTCAAGATGATTCTGAGCATATTCCCTGACTGGTAAGACTGTTTGGATCTGTGTACTCGAAACAAGCCCTCGAGGTAAAGATGGTAAGATGGCCAAATGGAAAGATGGTTTTCATGACAGCCACACAGACTGCCATCAGTCAGTTTCCATGACCCAGCCAGGTTTTTCAAAAATTCCATGACAATTCCCTGACTTTTGCAGACCATGTCCAAATTCCGTGACAATTCCCGGTTTTCCAAATTGGTAGACACCCTGAAACACAAAGCTACAGAAAGAGAATGCTGCAGCTTTCACCAGACATCCTCCGCCCAAGCAATCCAATAATGATACAAGTCTTAGGGAGTGTTCTGTAGAGCTGCTACGAAATGGCATTCTGCAGTGTAGCAGACAAATGGAAACTTTTGTGATGTTTGTTCATGAAAGTTCATGTTTCTTGCTATAGAATGCAGGAACACAGATGGTCTTCCAAATGGACGGAGCATGACTGAACACGTCGCACAATGGCAGCATTGTCAGAGGCGCAGGTCTATTGTTCAAGATATTCTTGCACTCTCAAGGCTTCCCAACCAAAAAATGTCAGCATGTTTGAGCTGACACTGTTTGGTGAGAAAGCTGACTCTAGCACCTCTCAGCCATCTCTGGTACCCTATCAACAGTTTACAGAAGATGAGTAAACTTCTCCAAAACTTTCAAATGACTACTGATTGCAGTGTATCACATAGACACAGAAGAAAAAAATGCAAGGAAAACGTATAGTATTTCCATCCCGAAAGTGGTAAATACTAAAAAGTTATTCGTTTTCAATTTCCCTGTTTGTGCCAGTGTTCTCCTTGCGTTTTCTTCTCTGGTGTGTCTGAGTATCGCACTGCAATCAACAGCTGTGCATGGCCAATTAGCCCCTACCTTGGCTCTTTCAATGACACTCCACTGCAGTAGGAAAGCGTGCACGTGCTCACCAGTGACAGGCTCTTCTTGTCCTGCGTGAGCAGCACTGCTCGCCCAGTGCGAGGACGGGCAGCTCGAGCTAGCTCCTGCAGCAGCTTGGGGTACAGCACCCGGTTATCCGGTCGAGATCCCATACGCTTGCCAAAGGGCTGCATGAAACAAGAAGGCACAAACTCCTGGAAGGTCTATGCCAGGGAAGCCACTCTCGATGTGTCCATCTAATGCTGCATTCGCTGGAGCTCGGCAAGCAGCCCGCCCCTTGTTTTCAGTTCTTCTCACGCAACACTTTTTTGATGTCACGGAGCTTTCACAACTCTAGACACAAATGAGGAGGCTGGAACGCACTTCGATGCAACAAATGCAGCCTCCAGAGATCCGCTTTTGACCACGCGAATCTCAAAGACCATGCATGAACTCCCGATTCTATGATCGTGTTAGCCCTCGAATGAGGTTTAATGTGGCCGCCCATTTAAAGCACCTGTGAAGGTTGGTATGCATTCCCTGCATCGTATGCAAGCATCTGAGACACACTCACATGCAAGGACAGACTTGCCAGTTTGTTTAAGTGTTCTGTTACTGTACATTTCATCCGCTTACTTTCTTCTTACGATGGGAGTGTATTGTGCTGGTTCGGTGCATCGACGTGGTCAAGAGCGCAATAATGTCACGGCTCGCTGCTTTTTTGAGTAACTGAATGCGCTCCACCGAAATGCACACGTCCATTAGATAGACACGTCGAGAATAGCTCCCCAGATATCGCCTCCATCATCTCTTCCGCCAGCCACAACCCCAACTGCCAACCACAGCTCGCCAGACTTCGCGCCCCTGTGCACACCAAGGTGTCAGCACCTCTCAAACCATTTTCAGTTGCCCCGGAGGACCACACTCGGGACACCCGCTGCCTTCGACAGAGAGAGCAGAAGAAGCCACCAACCAGTACACTTCGACGCTATAATAAAGAGTGGATTTGGAAGCTTCAGTCCCGTCTTACCTTGAGACATAACAGCTTAGCAGCGCCCACTGGCAGAGTGAAAAAAATAAAACATCAAAGCCAGTCAGTTCCACCCCAAATGAAAGCTGTACGAACTGCAGAGCATTGATTCGCCTGTGTTTCCCTTCTGTTCTGTTTTTTTTGTATTCTTGTGTTTCTCTGCTCTTTTCGCGTGATTATGTGATATATCATATCCTTTTCTGTTCGAGGTGCTATGACATCTCTCCCGCAAACTCTTTCACGGCAAGTGGCAAGTTCTTGATAAAAATATCTCGTAGGTCATATCGTTCAATAAGAATGTTCTTACTGGATTGGAACCACTATTTAAAGACACGAGATGAAAAGGGGCCAAGTAGAGCACCAATTATGCAACATATTGCTGTTAAAGAGCATTGACACCATGGTCAATAAAGGTAATGATTAGAGCTGTGCGAATAGCAAAATTTTGGGTGCGAAGCGAATTCGAATAATAAAGATTGAGTGCGAATCGAATCGAATAATTTCGAATAATTTTCGAATATTTCTCAAACATTTTTCGAATATTTCGAAGTGAAATTACAGAAAAAGTTGCAGAGAATCCCTAAGTATGTTCTTGTGAGATAGCAACATGAAAGTGTTTCTTTTTGCTAGGTTGATGAAGCGCTGGTGGGGTCATATTTCATAGTTGTCTTTCTTATCAAGAATGAGGCAATGTAGAGGCCGAATTGTATTTATGTACATGATTTGGTGCAACCAAAGTGTTGCCGACAACACTTTACACGTGATAGGCAGAGATGCCATTTCCTCAGCCTCTCCTCCTCTTTCAACTTCTGTGGAAGGCCAACTGGTGTGGCAGACAAGGGTGTGCTCCCTTCAAGTCCGGAGTTCCAAATCTGCCTCGTAGACGTAGATATATAAGAACATCTGAAATTTTGGATGCTAAAAACCTTCGGTGTCCGATTTTTCGGACTTCCTGCCCAAATTTCAGGTCCAAAACAGCATTAATTGAGCCCCAACTCTGCCACATTTTTCATCTCCATATTGGAACCAGCGTTTTCTTGAGTTAATACATTTGCGACCGTAGCGGAGCTTGAAAGGCAGCTTTGCCGCAATACGGGCTTCTGATGAGGTGAAGCATATTGAAAATCTAGGGACTACTTCCAAACGGACGTTGACTGTCTCTTGGCTAAGTTCGACCGTAACGGACCTTGAAAGGCAGCTTTGCCGCAATACGGGGATGTGAGGAGGTGAAGCATATTGAAAAATCTAGGGACCACTTCCAATCCGACGTTGACTGTCTCTTGCCCAAGTTTGACCGTAACGGAGCTTGAAAGGCAGCTTTGCCGCAATACGGGGGTGTGATGAGGTGAAGCGTATTGGAAATCTAGGGATCACTTCCAACCGGACTTTGTCTCTTGGCTAAGTTCGACCGTAACGGAGCTTGAAAGGCAGCTTTGCCGCAGTACGAGAGTGTAATGAGGTGAAGCATATTGAAAATCTGAAGGGGTCACTTTCAACCGGACGTTGACTGCATTTGTCTTTGGGAAGTTCGAATAGTTCGAATAGTAAAATTTCAGTGCGAATCGAATCGAATAGCAAACACTATTCGAAAAATATTCGAAATTTCGAATATTCGCACACCCCTAGTAATGATACATTAACGGACTCATGAGTCAACTCACTCAGACCGAGCCGTGATTCTGAGTCTGAGTGAGTAATAATATAGCGAGTTTGAGTCCGAGTAAGTCCGGTTGAAAAAAATTTCAGTGAGTAAGAGTCCGAGTGAGTCCGCTTTAGGAAAATTTTGGGGAGTCTGAGTGAGCCCTAAGGGCAAAATATATTTCATGAGTGAGTCTGAGTGAACTCTATATCTTTCGCCGACCTATGCATAAGCAGCTCGTGCTTTTTGCTGAACCCTCCGGCTTTCTTCTTTGCAGATGATGTTTTCAGTCAGAGCCCCGCCAGCTTGCCTGGGGCAGAAAAAAAAAACCATCGGCACATCGTGCCTGCTCGCAACCTTACTCAAATTATGAGAAGTGCAGTGCACGTAGGGCAACACTCCAGGTCGGCGCCCAGATTGCGGCCCAGGTTTCGCACCAAAACGGAGTGCTTTTATTCCACGCAGGAGAACCTCTGTGATTGCCGTAACGATCATGCAAGGATACCCAGCATCTAACACTCGCCGAACTTGGTCATTAAAGCTATCCTGCATAGCATGCGGGCATTTTCTAAGCGCAGAAGCCAGGCAAAGTTTCACAATCCCCCCCGCTTAACTAGCTTTGACTGTACAGAGTCATATGGCAACAGTGCCTTCTGTGCTCGGGGGCTGTATGGCCAACAAACGTAACCGCTTAAACAAAGCCGTAAATCTAAAACTGCAGTGAGTCATTATAAGGAATTTCATGGCTGAAGGTCAGGCCCTTCCCACATTGCTGAAAAGCGTCAAGGATAAAATCAATTGACTTGTTTAGAGTAAAAACAGAGGGTTTCCTTAAAAGCATTAAAAAATCATTTACATATCAAAAGACTTTGATAACACTAGTTTTCTCTAAGGTACTTAACAAGCAACGATCCAGGTTCGCTAAAAATATGTTGCACAAGGCAGGCGCCACACAGAACCCAGTGCAAATCCTTTGTTACTGCAGATAAAACCCCTTCTGGAAAAAAACAAAGGTGGAACGAAGATAAAATTCAAATAAAGTCATAAATCTACAGGCATCCCCTCTTAACTAGCTATAAGAAGCTTCCATCAGTTCATAGCCAGTGTTATCATGGCTTTTGCCCAAAATCTTCATGCCTCGGAAATTCCGAGCACACGTGCAATGTCGGACGTGCGCAGGCAAATGTGCATCCTCTTTACTGATAATTGATAATTCATCTTCCCTAGCACGAACGTTGATGCACTGTCCGGTGTTAGTCAAACTTCAATTTCTTTAATGAGCCATGAAATGAGCTTCCTGCGCAGCCTTTTGTAATCTGCAGAGTGTGACAATGTGATTACCACTGTTATCACGTGAGTGAATGTGCTCATATATTGACCGCGACGAAAACTAAAGTTGGTTGAAAGTCTGCGCTTGTCAGTGTCTTCTGCGTCCATGCCCAGTTTGTGCGCTACCATTTTTCCTTGCAAGTATGAACCAACTCGCCCAGCAAAAAATTCCACTGAACCATCTTTCTACTGTTTGCTG
Source organism: Rhipicephalus sanguineus (assembly GCF_013339695.2). Classification (NCBI taxonomy): domain Eukaryota; kingdom Metazoa; phylum Arthropoda; class Arachnida; order Ixodida; family Ixodidae; genus Rhipicephalus; species Rhipicephalus sanguineus. Next base: position 11,283,764 of record NC_051185.1, on the reverse strand, counting down.
CTCCAAACATTCTGCGCCTAACTCCCGACGCTGGCGTTCATGGGCAAGCGCGCACTGGCGTTCTAAACACGCAGCCTGCTTGACTTATGCATATCAAACGTGGGACCTGCATGACACCAACGAGAGACATGAGACTGCGTGACACCAGCGTGAGACATGAGACCGCGACAGGGCAGTATCTTTAAACTGATCCGCAGTTCAAGAGAAAAAAAGGGGCCTCCGGGAGCTGTGCTCGTGCCCAAACTTGGCAATATTGGTGTCAACACAATGGTAAAAAAGCAATAAAAAAAAATCTGGCATTTCAGGACAATATCGTAAATGTTCACAGGCGGGCCTACGAGTAACTCTCAATTAGTCTCCCATCCCACAGCAATTCAATAACAATCCCCTCATTAGCTTTCTACACTTTCATTCTCGAACGTGTGTTGGATCATTATCAATGCATGACACAAGGCGAGAGCTAGATAAGCCTTTCAATGAAAAACGTCTCCCTGAAAGTACACTACACCTGCCAGCATCGATGGCCAGCCATGTCATGGAACCTTACCCACCGTGATTACGCATCTCGCACAGCAGCAAGTAGCACAAAATCACCTGACCATTTCCTAAGAGAGGTTAGTTCACATGTGAAGAAACGTCTCACGGCTGAAGCATCACTCTATACGACAACAGTAGAACTATAAAGTTACCTTTTTTTGCCTGATGTTCATGCTTCATTTCAACCAGTCACGGTCACTAATAATAGAATAATTGTTGGGGTTTGACGTCCCAAAACCACAATATGAGTATGAGGGACGCCATAGTGGAGGGCTCCAGAAATTTCGACTAGCTGGGGTTCTTTAACATACACCTAAATGTAAGTACACATGCCCCAAGCATTTTCGCCTCCATCAAAAATGTGGCTGCAGCAACCATGATTCCATACAGTGACCTTCGAGTCAGTCATGCCCACGTTACCAGCAAAAAGTAACAACGTTACAGTTACCTAAGCCAAAAAGCTGTAACTCTGTTACAGTTTCCAAAATTAACTTGTTACAGTTACAGTAAAAAACTAATGTCATAACTTTTCTGTTGCTGTATAAAACTAACATAGATCACAAACCAGATGATAGAGTTTATTTAATAGAAAAGTACGAAGACATGCGGGTAGTCAAAACTGCACGTGGTAACACCCTAGATGAACGGAACCTAAATGGGGGCACGTGCAAGCCCGACACCAGCAGTCGTTGTGTATGCCTCAGTTTGTTGCATCAAGTGTTTAGTTGATGCACCCTTGCGTCAGGGTATTTATTTCTAAAACTCATTCTAACTTAGGATGAGCTGTTTCTCTAAGTTGGCATCTGAGAACTTCCCTCTCTTGATGAAGGATATGTTGCGTCCTTCACTGAATATGCATTCAGCCGGCACGCTGAACGAATTCTCTGTGCTCCATTGGATAACTCTCTTCTTGATCTTGGACAACTTCGCCAGCTCGCTGATATCAGTTCCGGGATCACTGACCCACTGTTGCACCTCGGTTGATGAAGTTCGAAAAAGTGGAAAGCACGAACTGTTTGTCCACTTTAACGAATGCTGCTGTTGGATAAACTTTTTATAATAAGGAAGTAACTCTAACAACATTTCTTGTTAGAGTTACTGTGTAAAAAAGTAACAGTGTTACAGTTACAAGTTCTTCTAGCTTAAAAGTAACTTGTTGCAGTTACAAGTGACTGAAAAGTAACTAGTCACCGGTAACGTCACTATTAACTAGTTACTTACTGCCCAAGATTGATTTCAACACCAATATGAAATAGTTTTCTCAATGCCTCTCGCACTGAAAGTGGCCCAACAAGCGCACTTTGTCTAATCAAACAACCAAGCAGAGACTTAGTCAGAGCAGCTCACCAGGTCTGTGATGAAGACGTCAACAGAAGCAGTCCTAAGTGGCAGGGCACAGACATCCCACTGGCAAATATCCATGCACAGCTGGCTGCTCCTGCAACACCATCGCAATAAGTCAGAGCTTCAATAAGTTAAAATGCCATTTGGTGTGTTCAAAGATGCATGATATTTCTTGGGCCACTACAAACGAAACAGTGGGGCTGATATGCGCCGCACGCAACTCAATAACACCAAGACATCTCGCTTAAATTGCGATCACCAGTAGTTCTGAGAAAATACTGTCCCTGCCTCTGCGTGGTTTACGTTTTTATGAGCAATCAATCATGTCAACAAAAATGCCCCAATAAGCTCACTAAGATGCCCTAGCGAATACACACCTTCCCTCTGGGCTTGCCTTGGCACGCTTTTCGTTGAGTGCGGAAAGGTTGTCATAAGAGCGCTGCACGGCCAATGGGTGGTTGTCGCCGCATACAAACACAGTCTGGGGCCAATTGACACAACCCTGCAAGGATGCCAACGGTGTTCTCATTAAAAACAAGGATGACCCATGAAGACAAAAAATTGAAGCCACTTCCACGCATATAAAATCTGAGTAAACAGCGGAGCTGGTAAGCAAGTGCCACCACCTGGTGAATGCAGATTGAGTTCTTTCATCATCTTTCTTCACTTCTTTCAATATTGCCCTGTCTCCTCCTTTCCCTCCTCTTAACCTGTGCCTTATTCCTCCACACCCTCACTTCTCTTTCCCACCTCTTGCTATACTATACTGTACATGGCAATGCTATGGTTTACCCTCTCACCTCCTCAGTACCCTCCTCCTCAACCTCACTTCCCTTTACCATCCCCTTGCTAAACTATACTATACAAGGGTATGCCAAGCTCCACCCTCTCCCCTCCCCCTATTCTTCTTCCCCACCTTTACAGTACTCAGTTCCCTTTCCCAGCCCCTTGCTATACTGTACGATGAATGACTATGCTATGCAAGGAGCTGCTTGGCACATGTTCATCGCGATCCTATGCGACTCCCGGCCAGCGCTACAAGCGCTGCTGCAGCCAGACCAAGCCGGCATTACCGTACTATTGCTGCACGCCAAGCTAACCGCCATCGAGGCTAGCAGTGTGCATCTGTCCCTCCACTGGCTTCCCTCGCACGTTGGGATAGCTGGGAACGAGGAGACCAACGCTGACGCTAAGGCAGCACACCATGGCGACACCCCAGTCACCAAGGCAAGTAGCCCTGTCAGACTACTCCCGGCAACGACTGCAGCAGCTACTACCAACGGCCCACCCTGACACGCGGGTCGCAAACGGCAAACCACCGCCACCCCTACCGGAGACCAGCCTGGACAGATACGAGAAATGGTTGCTGCTTCGCCAGCCGTCCGGCAGCGCTTGGCATGCGGCACGCATGTATTCTACGGGTCGCTGCTCATCGCCCGCGTGCCGCAGATGCGGCGGCGACAAAACGCTGGAGCATATCATTTGCCCCTGCCTTGCCCTGGCCGCTGAACGATGTGTGATGGCGAGCTGCTATTGCCTGCTCAGTCTCCCTCCGACAATGGTGGAAGGCTTCCTTTTTCTCGCACGGTCAAAGATAAAAGCCCTGCGAGCCTTCCTGGAGTTTTCTGCTTCTGCAGACCTCGCCGCCTTATAGATGAACACTTTGGCTTCGTGCTCCCACCTTCGTTGACAAGACACTCTCTTGCCACGCTACTCACTCCTCCTTTTTATCTGCTCTTCTTCTTCTATCATCTTTACATTCAGAAGAAGAAGTATTTGGGTTTTAAGGAACTGAAGTTTCAAAAAAAAAAAAGAAAACGCAAAGTCAAACAGCGGGCCTTGCCGCTGAAACTGTCACCACTATGGCGGCGATACGAGTCGCGTAATGGATCACTCTTCGTCGCTGTCGGACAACTCCTTGTCGCTGTCAACGCTCTTCGATTTCGGCAGACTGGCCCTGCTTTTGTCCACAGAAACTTTTTCGTGAAGCTTTGCTGTAAAACAATCTTCTGCTTCTGTTTGCGCCAGTCTCGCACGCACGTTTCGGCAACTCCAAACGGCCGCGATGCGGCCCGATTTCCGTCCGTGTCTGCACATGCAAGAACTTTTCTTTTAAAGGCGACATCGTGGTGCACTCGTCGAGTATTTAGAGTGGGCACTTCCATGCCGCCGATGCGAATGCAGAACGGGATGACAAACTCCTCAGCACACGTACGAACTGAAACAATGACAGAAATGGCCGAGGTATGGCCGAGGCGCGTAGGAGGCGGCCATTCTGAAATGCCGATGGCAATACGATAACCGAGTTTTTTTCTTTTCCGGTACTCGATTCTAACGCGCATGCGATTTTTCGACTCGTTTTGCCGAAAAAAAAGGTGCGCGTTAGATTCGAGTAAATACGGTACATGACACTGACTCGAATTGTCTGCAAGGTCTGCTAAGAAGAGAACATGACAGCCAAGGCTGTGGAAATGCTGCAAAATTTTCGTTTCAATCTTTTTAGTAGGCTAAGAAATCTTCACTAATCAAGCACGCAGAGAGGTCCCCATAGAAATGCTGCCAAAAAAAACACAATCAAGCAACTGACCAAGAGTGGCAGAAGCAAATGTCGAGAAGATACCCACCTCCAATGGAATGGATGCTCCGCCAACCATGGGGTCGCACACTATGTCGCTCGGCTTCAGATCACACAGCCTGTGGTGACAAACGTATGACACCGACAGATAATGGAAACCAAGGAAACCATGAGTTAAATAAGCACGTCTTTTAAAACTGAAATGTAAGCAGGATAGCGAGGAAGGAAAGCCAACAAAAAGAAAGCAGTATACTACAGGTGGGTCCGAAGACATGTTGTTACACTAATTGTGCAATGTCCTCACCAAATGACCTAATGCAACACCATTTTCCCATCCACCTTCTTGGCTATTAGTGTATGTGCATTAGTTGTAGCCCTACAAGTGTTAGCCAGTGCCAAAATATGTGGCCGTGTCAGAAGATGCATGAAATCCTTTCTAGGATGACTAGTCAGTAATGACCCTTATGTTTGCACTGGGCCCCCTTTATGTAATACACTTGACGGGGTGCTTTTAAGGGTATTGTGAACAAATAAATAAATCCTACACACACAGGCATAGCTTATACCCCTGTCACACGAACACGCAAAAATTCTTTTACGTAAGCGGTCTTTTAAAAAGTTGAAAGACTCTTTAATGAAGAGGTGTTGCCTCCCAGACACAAGGCACCGACGATCCCTTTTTAGTGCTTTCTTCCGAATGTGCTATGAAAAGCGCGGCGCTAGCTTTCAAAACAGAACCAGTCGAAATAAAATTATATGTCTTGACATATAAAGTCCAAGTGTCCCTCCCCAACCATTGCAGCCGTTGCATTTTGCGCACGTCCAGGGCCATTTGCTCACCGGCGTTGGCTATTGATGTTATGATTCCACGCGCGCTTCAGGCGACGCGCTGAGCGTACCCATGCGATATCTCCTACTCATTTAACCTATGTATGAGAGTACACAAGGAAGTAAGCTCTAAAGTGTTTATTACTCCTTCCACAATATATATGAAATTAGTTTTATGATGAGCCTAGGCGACTTGCTCATTTTTTTTTTTTTTTTTCATTTCATAATTGCTGGCCCCCACTGGTTTCTAGGCTAGTCTTTTACTGCTGTGAAAGAGATCTAGGAACACAGTTTCTTGAAAAGACCCCTTCTGAAGAGGACATCGCTCTCTGCCTGTCTGTCTGTGGACGTAAGTCTTTTGTGGAAGAAGTCTTCTTGCTCAAAAGACTTTCAAGTGCCTGTGTGACAGGGGTAATAGTGCATAATATATAAACTCATGTAAGAGTCACACTGTTTTTTCTACAACAGTGATCAGGAGTTGCCCTTATAAAAGACCACGTGCCGCGTCATTTACCATGTGCTGGGTCATTTGGAGGTACTGAGCCTCAAAACACCACTGGGCAAGAATTTTTTTATTATTCTTTTTATATGCTTCAGGAATCGGTTGAAACACAACCTGTAAGTTCTAACATTTACTGCATAATCTGTATCGACAGGTGAATGATAAAAAAGCAATAGCGACAGAATGGGGGAAAAGCCCATCCTTAGATTATTACACCGGCCATGGTTGCCAAAACTGCAGAGAAATCAAAGCATTGCTCAGTCTTCTTAAGTTTATAAACCTTTCGTATCTCTACTAGAGTGCCTTTCCTAAGTGCCCTATCGTAAGCAGGTGCTTAACCATGTAGAATAGCTTTCACACCGAGTAAAACAGAGGCTTATGACAAAGTAGAGGTTTCTAACTTGTCCGGTATTCCAGAATATGCCAAGGGGCTTACGGAATACTGGGTTACTCGACGATGGTCTTGACATCTTGTGACGCTTCGTACAACAACAATTATAGACACGTTTGTTTTCACCTAGTGTCCTTGAGGGTAAAAGAGTTTCAAAAGGCGACTCATTCGAAATTAGGCAGCTGCCGAGAATTCACACCAGCACAGAAGCAGAATGCACTGCATTTGGTTACAATTACAGAATAAGTATAAGCTCCACCCACAGCCATGGCTGCACCACTCACGAGAAAATTTGCATAGGCCCCATCCAATTGCATTTGCTCATTTTCCTGAAGTCAAGCACCTTAAGTGAATTTCAGGTAGGTGATCTTCTCATATAGACATCTGTTCATGTCACTGGTTTTTGGTCAAAGAACTTTAACTTCCTGGCAAACTTCCGGAAAGATTCCACCATCACTGCTCAGGGAAACCTAATATTTCAAGTAGGGACGACAAACTTTTAATTATTAATATGCGTAGAATTGACATCAACAGCGATTAAGTACTTAAGGTTGGAATGGAAACCACCCAGCACGACCCTCCAGCACAGATGAATGGCAGGCACGCAGCAGTTCTGGGGGCGCAGCTTGTATTTATTTTGATGGCGTTTTTCACTAGTCGATCTGGAGCGAGTTCGTGCATTCCACTGGTCGTTTCAGGGCAACGCACTCCACGCCGGATGGCTCTCACTTGCTCCATCACCAAGACACGGATTCCGGCGAAAATTGGATGAGCGGCACGTCACTTCTATCATTCTGCCAGCAACCTTGGTTGCGCTTTGCAGCGACGACCAAGGTTGCCATGGAAACGTACAGAGTGGAAGCAGGAATAGTTTTCAGAACCAGTTAACGTGACGTGCGCATAAATAACTACCGGCAAAATCTCATGTGGAGCATTCCCGGGTTCCAGTGGTAGATTTAGCTTGGTGCAATCCAAGTGGTCGCTTCAGGGTTTTGACGGCCACTCCAAACCTCCCAGTGAAAAACGCCATTAGGTTGTAAGTGACTACAGTGCTTGTCTGGTTCATCTCTGCAACACCAGATGGCACCACCTATCCGGCCTCTCACATTTACGGCTACGGTATAACACCAACACAAATCTTGAAGGGTGAATATTTGTTTCACACTGTGTCCCCTACCAACGCAAAGTTTGCGGACGCACTAAAGCTCTCTAATACCGACCTGAGCATGTTGTAAGCGATGGTGCAGCGAAGGCTGGTCGGTCCAAAGTGCTCCAAGTGCCGGTGGTGCAGGCTGGCAGGGGTCAGTGTAAGGCAGACATACACGCATCCGGGGTCAACGTGCAGCACCACTTCCAGGTCGAAGTTGCGCATGTCCACGCCCCAGCCGAAGGTGTCGTTCACAGCACCCCCGAACACAGCCGCCGCCTCCATCGAGGTGAACTTGTGATTCTCACCCGACCGGTGACAAGTCACCCGAAACTTGGGACCTTCCTTCTTCTCTGCCTCTTTCTGTTTTAAAAGCAAAGTGATGCAGCAGGTTCAGGTACAATGCATTGCAACTGTTAATGCAATGCACTGAAAATGCATTACGGCACTTTCACTTGGAGCTCTCTCTTCAGTCTGTTGGCAATCATTAAAACACACTGAATTACAAGATAGAAAATATAAGCAGTTTGCGTCACCTCATCACCGGCACCACTGTGAACCTCCTTCTGGTGTTTGCGGAAGAAATCGGCCAGTTCGAACTTGGCGCTCGGGCGCATCCGCCTCCACACCTCGAGAGCAGTCTCCCAGCGCATCTTCTCCACCAGGGGAACGAGCGCGGCCTCCATCTCCTCCTTGGACGCGGGCACCTCCATGTTTGAGAAGGTTGAGACTACCACATAGAGGTTGTCCACGCCTTGGAGGCTCCACACCTGTTGTCAATCGACCACCATCACTTTGTCAACTAATACGTAAAGAATGCACACTGAACAGCATTAACAAATCAGTTTGGAGTTGATGAAGTTTGGAGTTCAGGCCTGAGGTGCGATTCTGGAATTCCGCTATCCAGATTGCATTTTGCGCGAAAAACACGAACACGAAGGGAAGGACTACGAGACGAGCGCAGACTAACAACTGTTATACCAACTGCAATACCAACTCGCCCGACGGTGTCAAATTTGGTAATGGTGGCATTTTGAGCCAATCACAGAGGCTGCAGCAGCACTCTGGGTCAACCACTGCCGATATGCGTATGACGCATGTGCAGTGGCAACAAACATAAGCGATTGCGCACGCAAAGCTTTGGGTACCCTATTCTCGTTTGTCGTCTTACAATAGTTAACAGCCGCGTTTGTGCACTTTCGTTTGTGCAGCCGCGTCTGTGCACAGCAGGGTTATGCACTTTCGAGCATCGTTTCGAATTAGTAATGCACTTTTTAGGATTAAACCCCGCAATTCTGAGCCCTTCGGAAAACAACACCTGACCAAGCTGTCATAACTGTCGCAACAGACGCCGAATGCAACAGCTCGAGAACGAACGCCACACACAACGCTCTATGCGTCCGTCTTCCAACATACGAGTTTTTAACATCAGCATCCTCATACACAACAATGAAGGTTTCGTCAAACTAACGCGCCAAATACGTAAACGCATTTTCATACTATTTACGCATTAACGCCGAACGTTTCCCGAACGAGTGGTCGACGAGCGCGTACCTGCGTTAGGTTTTCAAACCCCCATGTGACATCAAAATAGACCATTTTCTTCACTTGGTGCGCTCCCAGTTTTTCTACAGTTCGCTGGTGGATATGTCACGGTAACAACACAACATTATTGTTAGAAGCTAACTAAACCCACCTCAGAGACGCGGTCGATTGGGAGGTCGAAGAACACGCGGCCGCGCGCCGTCTCTGGACGGACGCCCAGCTTGTCGACGCACTCGTCGCGTGCAATGTGCTCCAACCCGGTAACCACGGTCGCCTCGATGCGGCAGGTCGACTCGAACGTGTGTTCGCCCGCTGGCGCAGTTGACGCAGCATCACAGCTGCTGGTTTCGCATACTACGGTCTCCACGCCGTCAGACATGCTGCCGGTGCTGTCAGACGTGGCGGCCATTTTCAAACCAATGCCGTTTCGAATCTCCGGATTCGGCTTGGCGCGGCTTGAAACATCGCTCACGCAACGGCTCGCGTAACGGGTGGCTCCTTGCGTATTTGGTCATTTTCACGACTGTTGTGCAGGCTCTACCAGCTCTACTGCTACTGTGTTTTCTGCTACTGCCCGCTACTGCTTCTACCTACATCTACTTCCAGTAGCGTAAGAATGAAACAACCAAAGAACTACCCGCTACTGTTTTTGCAGCTGCTCCCATTTGCATGCCCTCCAATCTTAGTGTGTCGATGGTCAAGCTTCGCATGTTCGTGATGTGATGACCGGTGGTAGTGTGCGCTAACGTGTGCGCGGGCTCGTTAAAATAAAGCTCTTCGCAAAAGTGATGTGTTCACATTAGGTACAAAGTGTTACTACCTGCGCGTGCGTGATGAATGTCTACTGTCATTACTATTCGCTTTTGTATGAGTGACTCTTAGGATCAACGTAGAAGTGGTGGTGTATCGCGGCGCGTTTTGTTTCTTCAGTATTGCGTTTCGACACCGCACATGACAACAGTAAATGTATCAGAAAAGCTCGCAGCTTTGCGAATGAGTTATGACGTATTCTGCATGAGTCGGGCAAATATTACGTCGAACTATGTTAAGATTAATTGCAACTTGAATTGCCACCCTGTGTACGAAATACGAGATCGAATAACTCGACTTTTAACTTGGAGGGTCATTAATAAATGACTGTGACATCCGTCCAACATTCAGCATTACCTGGGCATGAAAGTTGCTGCCATTTCGTTATGCTTTCGTTTCTAGTACTGTAGTATGTAGGTTGGTCACTGTGTTATATATCTCTGTAGACCCATCACTGTCTGCATTAGGCTTATACACGAAGCAAATTTGCATGTGTACTTGTAATCATATTCGTAGCGCAAAAAAAAAAAAAAAACAGATGCAGGCAAGTAAAGAACACATGCACAGGATGGCCGCTAGCGTCAACTGATTTATTACTGAAAGACAACATGAAAAGGCCAAAAACCGTCGGACATGAGCGCATGCGCACCATCCCACTACGAGGTGCTTTCTTATAACTGCATCCCCATGTGTTACCACCTTACATGCGCAAGGTTTGCTTTCAGATACTCAAGCAACCGACGCAACACTGACACATTTTCTTTCATTCTCGCTTATAGCAAACGCTTCTATGATTTCTCGCGTTGCCTGATCCTCGCCTTTTTTAAGCACTGTAGTGTGCTTAAAATGTAGTGTGCTTCTAGCGCCCATCCTGTGTATGTGTTCTTTACTTGTATCTGTGTCTGTTTTTTTTTTTTTTTTGCACTACGAATATGATTACAAGTGACTCAAACCAACTAGCCCACATCACTGCCTTGATTGCATGTGTACTTTTGACGCCACTAATTACTATGACTAAGGGCAGGCTTTCAAAAAAAAAAGTGCCTTACAGAAAGTAGCATTAGCAATGTATGGCATTTCTTTTAATGCTGATGAGCTGTAGCGTACATGCATACAAACTGTTTGCGTAAAACAAGCATAGCAGAGGCAAGGAAATCAGGCAGCTGTATTGATACATTTTTGCTGTCTTTTGCTTTGGACAACCACCTTTGAAAAGTAGCTTAGGACATTTGACGCATGTTCCCTTTAGGTGCTATATGCTCAATTCTGTGCATTAAATGCACAGTCACCAATAAAAAGTAATCATGGCATTGCCATGACATTATAAATCTGCTGTGCCGCAATTTGTTGCAGGATGGAGTATGGAAGACAACCACAGTACAGCCTGGACGTATTTCTTGGGACTGGAATCGCGAAGGCCTTTACCGTTGCATTGCTTTACACTTTGTTTAACCAACTCTCCTTTGCGATGTGTGGAGTAGTGTTCTCAGCCAGTCATTTGCAGTGATCCAATCACCTCAACAATATGTAATGAGTAGCATGTTAGTATACAGATTAAAGGGCACTTGTTCATAGTACAGGCGTACAGTGATCACAGGTACTTCGACCTTATTCTGACTCCAATCCAAATAAAAATTCATACCTCACGCTTTGACAGACAACTAAAGAAATCAGTTGCTACCGTAAAGAAGACAAGACCACTAGTCGATACATTGGCTCTAGCGACACCCCATGTTCATAATATTCATCTCATCAAGCCTCCTACTTCTCCTGTACTACTGCCTTGTGTGACAATCATATAATATAAGCTAGCTTCCACTGCTTTACAAAGTACTGCGTGCAGCAACGTTAGTTATATTTCACATTAGTTATAGTTTGGAAAGAATTAGACAGCCGCAGTCGTTGGCTGTGTGAGAACACACTATGTTTAGTGCTTGCATGCCCAGAATTGTCGGAGCCATTTTTAATCTAATTAATATGGATGTGGTGTAAATGCCGTTTTCTGTGCTCTTCTTATGTGCATTGTTTAGTGATCACTAGGACATGATGAGATTTTTCTAAGAAATGGTACGTGTATATGCCACTTCTGAAGTAGCATATGGCAACAGGAGAAAGATACCTTGTGTGCTGTGCAAGATTGTTGCAAGTACGTTTATGTAATTGTAAGCTGGTATAAGTCACTACTTCCTGGATTTTACAGTACTGTTTCTCTCTGGTAACAAGGACATTTTACAAATAGATGCACTGCTAAATATTATACAATCACTTGTAGCTTGTAGTTGGCATTGGTGTTGCTCTGTTGAAATCTATTTGCAACTTTAGTTAAACTTTTCTGTACGTTAGGTTGCTTCGAAAGCCCTCGGCTTTTTTTTACACCAGTTCAGTGAGTTTGTTTTTCAATTCCTGCTCTTCAGGCAAGGCTCCCTTGGAGTATTGAGTGATGAGCTTGAACGCAACATTTTTCTAAGTGCTCTTCCTGTGTTGCAGTGTGACATCTACGAATGCCAGTGAAGGATTCCTGCCAGCTGCAGACAAGTTCCTCCTTCTTAATCTCGGACTCTGACACGTGTCTTAGACATAGCTCCCACGTGGTCTACCACTGATCAGTGACATATACTTACAGCTCAAGACTGTTATTATACTGAAAGAGTGAGCCTGTGGTTATATCATAGCTGGGTCTGTGGCAGCCAGTTCTGTTGCACTCTGACAGGTTCTCGCACTTGCAAGCCACTTTAGAATACAGACTCAATGAGTGGAAAACGAGGTCACTAGCTTCAGAAGCTGCAGTGCGTGTTGCCAAAGGCGATGTGATGCCATGTCATTCTTAGAGGTTGGCAGAGCAATTCAAAGCATTAATGCAGCTGCAGCAAACGGCTGGGCACATTGTGCCAATTCAAAAATGCGTACCTGCTCTTTCTGCCCATACACAACTACAAGTGCTACGGCTATGAGGATGCAAAAGCGGCATGGCATAGCACCGGCGCCTTTAGCGCGTATAAAAGAAAAAGCATCAGAAGCACAAGTTTTGGAAACAAGATGTCATGCCTATGCATCTCCACATACAATCAAGCTGCCGTACAGGTGCAAGACAGTGTCGTGTGAGACTGAAACTGCCTGAAAGGCAGGTACATGGGTCAGCATCGCAGTTTCCGCAATGTCACCTCTGTGGCCTGTTATACCTCGAGGTGCTACCTTTGAAGGCATGCAGATACCCTGGAAGCTGCATGTGCCCCACTTCTGCAGAAAAACTGTTTCCATGATGAACGTGCACTTGCAGAGAATGCGTGCTTCAGCACGTGTTGCAAGAGTACCTTAATTGCGTGCCTTACTTTAATCTGCACCCATTGTTTCTTCGGTGGGAAGCTAAAAAAATAATGTCCCTCACCCAATCAATCATGTCCAGCTTTAATTGCTAGAAGATACGAGTAATGTTGTGTGTCTAGGTGGGGTACTGCCCATTTTCTGTCTGCTAGCCACGAACTGTGAAATCCTGTCAGTCATGCTTGTATCCTGTGACTGTAAGGCTGCTTTTGCAACTGCTTGAAAAGCGTTTTATATTACAAGGAGGATTGAAAAACCATTTTATTTTTTTTTTGTAGCAATATATTGCAACTTTTAAGAGTACTTTTTGGCTATACACTCTTGCCAAGCTCTCAGTTCTGGAGTATTTTATGCCATATAGCTAGCTAGACTTTCCTTCAAAGCCACATATTACCTCCCTGTTGATAAGCCTTTATTAATGGCTTTGAAGCAGTTGCAGCATTAGTATTATGTTCATATGCTTTGGATTCACTGGTAATAGCATGATATTTGTGAAAGGCTTGAGGGCCATCACACGGCGAGTGATTGTACAGCCTAATGGTTTTTTTATTTGGTGCAATGATCACTTCTGACAGTGTGACAAGTCATGTGTTTGGTTTCCAATCATTGCATTCTTGATGACGTTGTTTTAGGTCAAACTAGCTGAGTCTGTCTAGGAGCATGTAGTAAGCTTGTTGATAACGCTTACCTGTTTCATCTGTTGTGATCATTGTTTTGCTTATCAAATGATGTCTGTGTACATGAGCAAGATGTTTCTTATGTTGCTTTTTTTTATGAAGCTGCATCTTGCACTTCTTCCTCGTATTTTCTTAGCCATTTGTGAAGGAAAGATGACTTTTAAGGGCTCATTTTTCTTTGTTTTCTTTGTTTTAACCAAATCCTGCCAGTTGTGTTACTTGGTATACGGAGACTTGGCATGTACCATGTCCTCGCACTAACTATGGATTCGAAACGCTACGTTACCGTCTTCCAAGTGTGATGAACAAATGGAAACTAACAATTGATGATCTGCGTATATTGTCTAAAACTGAAATGTTAAATCAGATGTGCTGATTGTGTTGTAAATGAATGTTGCGTGATTTCTGAAATGGTTATTTAGTTTCATTCTTTCATACATTGCTTTGTTATGAATATTTTTGTATGTATTTCAGAGTTGTCATTCTATTATTTGCTGTCATGGGCCACATGCGTGTTTCTTTTTGTATTGTCGCTTTCCGCTGCCTGTAATTTTTGTAATTTTTGTAATTTGTAATTTGGATTTTTTTCTGGGTGAAGGGGCCAGTCAAGCTGTGAAATGCAGCTTTTTTCCCTTCGCACCAAACCACGTATACAGTGTATTTTCATGTACTTGTCACGTGGTTGAATAAACTCAAACTCAAATATTAATAAGAACTAAGAGACAATAATGCCAAGGAAAGTATAGGGGATGTTATTTTTAGTAATTAGGATATAGATGTGAAGAAAGTAAAGTGGACGAAAAGATAACTTGCCGCCGGCAGGGACCGAACCTGCGACCGTTGAAGAGCCATTTGTGGTGTGTTTGGCCCTGTACTAGTTTATTTTATCATATTTTACTTTTCTAACAGCAGTGCTGATAATGTAAAGATGTACCTACTTTTATTTCTCTGAACACACTTTGCTCTCATTTAGAACTGTTATAATATTGACTGATTAACTCCAGAACAAAATGTTTGTTATTTGTCCTTGTGAATAACTTCAGAGTGCATGCTTTTATTCCAGTATTTTAGGTGGTCATGGGCTTAATGCATCTTTATTCAATAGGAATCGTCTCATGCTAGGAAATGTTCCAAAATGTGTTTTTTTTTTTTGTGTTTTAAACATAATGTAGGGTAAAGAAACTGGAAATAATGGGTAAGTGTGGATGTGGTACCTACTCTTGCGAAATCTTTTCCTGTAATATCTGTGATTGTGCTGCATTACCTTCGTTAGTACTGCACAGCACTAACTTAATTTCAGTTTATTGCTTCTCAGTGTGATCTTAATTTTGGATAATATATTAAGAAACAAGTTAGCATACTGACAGGTGTGACCTGTGCAAGAAATGTCATGACCATTAGCTAGTTTGAGTGTTCCAGTATTGACATAGTAGTTTCTGTTAAACCCTTTAGTTTGCTGACTGGTGCTTTGTAACATTGCAGGGTTGGTTGAAGAGCACAGCCTTGGACTTCTGCCTTTACTAAAACAAGACCTCATTGTTCTTGAATCTGGCTCCCGGCAGCCTCCGAAGACATCACTCAGTCGTAGCACTCCTCCATCTGAAGATCTGCGGGTCTGTTCGCACGACGACAACCCACTAGCCGGATCGCTTGAAGCTTCTGAAGTGGGCGCCTTTGAAGAGCGTGGTGCAGCTGTCGATGGAGCAACCTTGAAAGCTTCTGCAGCTATGTTCCAGGGTGCAGCAGATTCTGAAGACACATGCCACCACGGAGGTTCGGAGGCCATGATTCCATCTGTCTGCATCGGTGCTGAATCGTGCGCGGAATCGCACGAGAAAGGAGCAAGTCTCTTCACTGAACGCGTCTACTCATCTGGGGCGGGCATCTTGCTAGAGAGGCAAGCAAATTACGCCTGCCAGTTTTGCCCGTACATGACAAAGTGGAAAGCCAGCATGATCCATCACAGGCGGATGCACAAGCGCATCCTGCCACACAAGTGCGACATATGCGGACGCGGCTACCTACGGCAGTCGACATTGCGGTACCACATGCGCACACACACGGACGAGCATCCATACCAATGCAGTTTATGCCCAAGCACCTTCAGTTGCAGGAAGTCGCTGACTGAGCACAAGAGCACCCACACGGACGAGAGACCCTACCTCTGTAACGTGTGCGACCGAGCCTTCAAAACGCTGAATGCACTGACGTCCCACAGGCGCACACACACAGGTGAGCAGCAGTATGAGCAGCAATATCACTGGCTCACAATTAATCTAGCTTAGAAGTGAAGACTGACACTAGGACGTGTCTGTGGTGCAGAAAACTAATGGACCTAGGTTTTGTATTGTCCGTCCGTCAGAACATTTGGAATTTGTCACTAGTTTTTGCAGTCTGCCGGAATTGCTTCCATTATTATCTGTGAATGAAGCACAAGTCTGCCTTGTTCTCGAAACTGTTGCAGTAAATTCTATGGTACACAGATTAAGCATATAGGACCGGTGCCTTCGACCAATTTTGTGACATGTTACTTTGCTTGTCACCTTGTTGCTTTTAATACTTGTAATTAATGAGTGTTGTGCTTGGAACCTGCAAAGTCGGAGGTAGAGTTACAGATGCGATGCTGCGATTCCATTTCCTGAGCAGCATTACACTAGTAGGTGAACATTATTTCTAAAATTTCCTGAGCAGCATTACACTAGTAGGTGAACATTATTTCTAAAAAACAATAATGCATAACATAATAATGAAGAAAGGCTTTTCTAATTAGTACTTAAACTGATTGCCTTATGGCCCATATTCATTTCGAAAAAATTCTCAGACTGACACCAGTTTCTAGATGTGCATTTTGAAAATGAGTGACTAAATGCATTTGTGATGATGTTTTTTTCTAGCTTCACATAAACACATTGATAAATATGTAAAATGAAAGGGTAGTATTACAACATGATTGACAGCACCTATCTCAAATCCTCTGGCCGTTCAAAATTTGCTCCAAGCAACTCTATTGTAGGATTTAGCAGTGTGCGAATAGTGAAATTTCATCTCGAATCGAATTCAAATCGAATATAGTGCCAAATAGTGGCCAAAAATATCGAATATCGAATAGTATACTTGCACAAAATGTGTACCACCAGTTCTGGCAAGACAAAGGAAAAATCAGGTACGCTACGGCGTGCTGTCACCTTTATTATGCACTTGCTCGGGAGTGGCTTTTGTTTCAGCTTTTATGCGCACGAAAGCATGTTGATAGAGGAGCCACCATTCCAGTCATCAGCGCCACTCCTAACCTCCTAACAGCTAACAGAGGTAGCTAGATTTTTTCCCCTATGGTTGCGTAATACGGCTCATCTGACAACGGTAATGTACTTAATTGCCATGGGTGCTCCAGGCCCAAAAATCTTCGGTCGCCCGTTCACAGCAGCGTTTTAACTGTGCGCCGGAAAGGTGGCGGTTTCTGAACGAGTGGTGCGGTGCGACGGCGATTGCCGAGCGTGCCAAATTTTTACATGCAAAGCCAATCACCGAGGGTTTCGCAGGCCAAAGTCAGGACGCACGGCGCTTGCGGCATATGCGACCGAACTGCGCAAGAAGTCCGTGACTTCGTTTCGGGACCGAAGTTGTGAAGGGCTTGACAGTTTTCTCATGTGTTTTTCTACGTGCAGAAATGACATAATCTCCTTTAAGATCAGCATGCGCTCGCATTTGAACCAGGGTGTCGGTGAAAGTTTTAACGAAAGGCCTACTGTAACGACATTAGCGTTAGTTTTAGCCACCCCACCCTAACCAAGTTGCACCATTGCCCTTTGTCGTGTTTTAGATATTCGTCCTGTCGAATTATTCAAAACTTCGAATACTAGCCACATCGAATTATTCGATTAGGTACTATTCGATTTGAATTCGAAACTCGATTATTCGCACACCCCTAGTAAGATTACTGGATTTGGTTTGTAAATTGCAGTGCATTTGGTAAATAAATTGGCTACTATATTTCAGCTCAATGGAAAGTTGTGCGAGTTGGTTTTGACTCCTGACATGAAAAGGCACGAAATACACGACAACATAAAATAGAAAACAGGGGATGTATTCATACTATATATTATATTTTTAATGAAGTTTGTTAATTAACTATGCACTTTAAGTTCTTGTGAAATAACATCCACCTCTTTGAATAATCTAAATCAGTGAACAGGTTCTAGCTCTATGCCTTGAGCAATTATGAAAATTCAATTAATGTTAAGAAAAAAATGCTTTGTAGTTGCATATACACGTAATATAGCTTGTGGTAAAAGTGTTTTGCAACAGTAACATGATTATTTCCCTCTTGTTTCTGTTTTTTTTATTTGCATTGGAAAATGCAGCTTATATATATTTGTTGCAAATGCCTCTGATATCTCGAAATTCGTTTTACTCTCGGGCGTCAAGCGAATAAGTATGAATACCAATGGGTCTCAATTTATTGATTTTCCAAGTATACTCGAAAACATGCAATCTTGGTCCTCGTGTGTGGGGGCTACATTCGGAACATGGTTTAACGATCCCACCTATAATGGCCTGTCAGTTATAATGACCAGATTTGAGTTTTAAAGATGGAGGCCTTGACCACATGAAAGCACAAAAATATGGGCTGATTTTCAAAGGGTCATATCACAGTGAGGGTTTCCGGCGACTGGTAATACTCAGCTTGGAGTTAAACAAAAGACTGCAAGGTCTTGATTTGTGTTAATGTACTTCTCAAAGTTTGCTGAAGAAAATGGGAATATGGATGTGAAATGAAAAGAAAGTTATCTCCCTTGCATGTCTGTGCCGTTTCGCTTGTGTTGTGAGGAATCGGCAACAGTTCGACCATGTCGCCACGCTGTGAATTTCCTTTCACCGTGGCTGCACTGGCTGCGTGTCTGCGTCGACTGTGTCCTTGTACAATGAGGCGTTGCCAAGCATCGCTATCCTGGAGCTGCATTTTGTACGAGCCTAGTTTGTTTTTTCACTTTCATCATTGGCTCATTGCATCGGACACCACTTTTAAGCTGACATCAGCCGTTCTTTGTGAAAGCTGACGAGGAAAAATACAAAACAGAAATGTCTCATCGTGATATGCCTGCCTAGAATCGCATTTTGTCTAAAGAGCTTACTGAAAAGCTGTACGTGAACTACCTGGAAAGTGGTGCCGAAGGTGTACATAGGAGAAAAGGCATATTTCATCCGGTTTTCGTTGTGAAGTTTTGTTGGCTTATATTGTAATTTTGTATTTTACCCTTATTTCCTGGCTTAAATTCAAATATAGCTGAGTACTGATGTATAACGGCCTCATTTTCAGACTTGTCGCATGTCTCCTTGTCTTTTCCTTGTCTTGTTATACTGTGTTTCTATAAGCTTTTTTCCCCCGTTAATCAAAATGTTGTACTCATGCACTCTTTTTTTTTCCAATGTAGTTGCGTTGTGTGATGAATGTACAGGGTGGTGCTTGAGGCCTAGTCAGGCAACTCATAATATCACCTTTAGTCTCCTGCACCACGACAATTATGTATTGTCAAACAAATAAATGAGTGAGTTTATAAGTGGGTTCAAGTGTTCACTAAATAGTGTGGTGTTCATACCTTGGGCTCTTATTAGCAGAGCTCATTTCCCACTGTTATCTAGCTCCATTGTCGTGGCACCTGCACAACTTAGTGCCTATTATCATTTGGTTTGTTAGGATAGGACAGTTTAGTTGCATGTATTTCTTGTTTCCTATTGTATTCCTGTGCTTGCAAGTTCATTGAGGTTCTTGTGCATTGTGACGTAAGAACATTTAAGTAACTGGACACTACATATATCCTTGCTGAATGATTTCTCTTAATTTCGCAGTGCCCGACAAACTTCGTCATCACATGCGTGAAGTGAAACCGCAGCAGATCCCCAAGACGTCACGCAGTTCCCACTTTCATTCGTCTGGCAGCGTCTATGTCTACTCCAAGCTTGAAAGGCAGAATGCTCCGCCCATATCAGAAACGACCCCTGGCAAGAATAACGTTGAGGGATTACCACAGAAAGAGCAAGTCTATGTACCATTTGCTGATGCTGCACACCAGGGTACAGTGACTAGCTCTGTGAATGGTGCTGCGCTAACCACGGCTTTGAGTTCTTTCGGCGAGTTCAAGGTTGTTGGTGCAGAAGGGTCAGGACAGACTTATGTTCTAGACACCGGCTTTGTACCGCTGCATGCAGCCACTGTTTCAACAGCTGGTGCTGACTTAACCACAACTTTATCAGACTTCACCGAATACAACGTAGCTAGCACTATGGGAGAAGCACACTCTTACGTGCTAGTTGCTGACTCGGTGCAAAAGGGTGCAGTGACAGATATAGGGACTGATGCCCAATCCACCAGTCGGAATGTAGTTGGCAATACAGGCACAGAGCAAGCAAACATACTGGTAAGTGACGCTTTGCCGCAGAATACCTCCGCTGGTTTAGCAGCCAGCGCTGTGTCGATCACACCTTCAACGCTCTTGCTCAAGCGCAATACGGGCAGTGCTATCGGAGAAGAGCAAGCGCATGTATTTCTAGATGAGCCCACACCTTGGAGTGCTTCGTCAACTGGTGTCGAACCAGCAGAAGGCTGTTTGACAATTGCAAAGTCCTCAGTCGAAGCTACAAGTGTCGGATCACTCGCATCCTCGACTGCCGATGATGATGATAATGAATTGAATGCTACGGAAGTGGAGAAAGCACTCGCAGCAGTCATCAAATGTGCGTCTGAACCTTCGAGGACCGTTTCGGTGACCGGTGACAAGTCTTCGAGGGCCGCAGAGGCGCGGCAAGGCAACAGTGCTTACTACGTCACGGTGTCAAGCCTCGGGCCCATGAACATAGCCGAGGAGCACTCGTACAGTTCCCGGCAGGGCATCTTGGCTGTCAAGCAGCCAGAGTACGCCTGCCCGTTGTGTCCGTTCAAGACACGGCACCGTAGCGCCTTCAGGCCCCACCAGTTGTTGCACACGGGCGGGAAGCCGCACCAGTGTGAGGTGTGTGGCCAGACCTTCCGGCTGTCCTACACGCTGCGGCAACACATGCGTACGCACACGGGTGAACGGCCGTACCGCTGCGAAGTGTGTGACCGCAGGTTCAGCGTGAACAACTGTTTGCGGGTCCACATGCGCGCACACACCGGCGAGCGACCATATCAGTGCAAGTTGTGCGACAAGGCATTCGTGGCGCTCCACGGACTCAAAAACCATTTGTCCTCGCACTCCACAGAGAAACCATTCCACTGTGACGGCTGTGCGAAGTCGTTTCCCTACGCGGCCGCGTTGAAGTACCACAAGGCCCATCACTGCCACCGTCAGTCGACTGGAGTTGGCACCAGCACCTGCCGTGGCAGTGGAAAATATCCAGATGCTATTAACATTGTCGAACGAGACCATGACAAAGGCTCTCAAGGGTCAAGTATTGATGACAAGATCGTGCAACAACCTTCAAAAGAGTTTTAAAAGTAACATATACTGCGCACACAATTGGGTTCTAAGCATGTTTTCCTGCACTTAAGTTTTGCCAGAAAATACCTTGTTTATTATTGAGTTACACGGTGACTTAGCTTGAAAACCATTTCTGCTTCCCAAATGGGCCTGGTGAGTGTGCTCAGTATTTCAGAGCGTTTGAGTTGTTTTTTCATGTTTATTTTTTGACAGCCTTTTTCTGCCTTGTATGCAATAAACGTTCAAGTGAATGAACACATGTTAGTAGCGTTTTTTATTTTTGCATATGGCCCAGGCACCGCACCCCACATTAAAACGATAAGGTTAATTGTTTTGATAATTCAGAGATACCTGTGTCAATGTGGTGTCAATAAAATGCCAGCGCCTTCGTTTATTTTACCATGTACTAGATAATGGGTTTGATTTCCAGCCATTATATATAAGGCCGTGCAGTCAAATGCAGGCTTAAATGTAATCAGCTTGCTAAAGAGAAAAAACATTTTTCTTGCCTTAGTAAATTATGCTTTCACAATAATAAGATAGCCATGCTTGCCGTGAGGAGATGCTTTGAAAGTGAAGAAAGGAAATGCAAATTGCGATGCCGCTTTGAAGTTCCCGAACCAAATTGATGACGTCATGGAATACGACGGGTGTCTACTTGGGCCTGTGTAGTTCCTATCAGCAAAAATGAAGTACATTTTCCTCCGAGAGGGCAGAGACTTTACATACCTAGTTTGAGTAAGTTTAATCCAGCCAATGTGGCCAAAATACAAAAAAATAGCACCTTAATATCCATGACATCAGCCGCGCAGTATTTCAGAGGAAAACTTATAAATGAAGCTTTTTGTCACTGATTTTCTCATCTTTTAATAAGCCTAGAGTGGTGAAATTAATGACAGCAGAGTTTTGGGAGTATAATTTATCTGTCTAAACTGAGTCATCGTTTCGCGTTAGTGTCATTTTAAAGGGACGCATCATTTACGCATGCATCTCATGCATTAGATCACCCAGCAATACGGCAAGCTGGAGGTCACCGAATACTCCAAGCCATCCCTCACAACTAAGATACACTTTGCACATTCGTAACCATACCGTGTTCCTTTTCAATCCCCGTCTTAAGTAAAAAGCGTTTCATTCTTTTGTAATTTATTTGCTTTGCTAGAAAAAATTTACACTTCTGTGAGCATCGCTTCAAAAATTGAAAAACCTGACTACTCTGTTGTAAACTGTTACAAATTTCACGCTTGCTTCCTTGCACTTACAGTTTACAGTGGCGGTGATTCGGGCTACTTGATTTCATGTATGTCTCCTCTTATTTGTTTTTCCCTTGTATATGCGCTGTTCTAGACAATTAATGAGCAGAGCTTGCGGTTTTGCTACCGAAAAGAAGATAGTTACTTTCACATGATAAACAGATGAGAGAATTAAGAGAGTACACTTTATTAGTTCATGAGTTTGTAGCAGGGGCTGCGGTGTGTCTTTTAAAACTTTGTCGTTCTGGGCATTCCTTCCAGTTGAATACCATGTTACGGATGTCTCCTGCTGCAAGCTCATACACAACGGCACAGACGTAAGGAACTTCTCTTAGCTTGACTAAGTGATGGCGCTCCACCCAAACTTGTGCTCCTGAAGCAGTTGCATTGAAGCAGGGAAGGAAAAGAGAGATTTTTAGAATTAAATTGAAAGACGTGTCGGTGCAGTTTGTGGCTGGTTGTTGTATCATTATTTCAATAATATTGTTCATGATGTTATATGGGTCATCGTGGCTTTTCTATTACAGCTATATAGTTGATAAATAACAGTTGTCACAGTGAGATTGCTAAAATGATGTGGGTATCATTCGCTGTAATATTATTACATAATTAGCATGATAAAATTAACGATATTGACACACACACACTCTTGATTCCAATGGCTCAAACATTTTAGCATTGTGTGCTCACTGCTTCCTGCGTAAAAATTAGAACACTGGTCTTGCACTATTGTGCAAAAAGGCAGGAACTTTGTGCTTAATTTTATTTTGCAAGCAGTTATTGTACATACATTATGCAACAAACAAAAGCAAGCTTAATAAATTCATCCCATGTCTAGGTGCATTAGGTAACTTTAATCTGATCCTCTGAGTGTTTTGTAATGTCAACAGCTTAGTCACATTAGTTAAAACAGTGATTGCAATAGTATTATATCATTATAATGAGCTTCTTCAAGGAAGTTGCAGCAATAGCTTTTGCCTGTACAGAGCCGGCTTTTTTTGTTGTTTGTTTCCTATTTCCATTCTGTTAACAAAAGAAGTTCAATGTGCTAAAACTTGTACTTCCCAAGGACGTTGCACTGCTTAAAAACAAAATTGGGATCTCATACGGAGTCTTTAAAAGGATAATGAAACAAGGCAGTCTCCGTGATTATGTCACTTAAACTTAGAGTGAAAGTTCATAAATTCGTAGTGCTCTCCTGTGGTTCCCTCGCCCACAGCACTCTTAAATCTCGTATGTTATGCAGCAACTAGGTTGTCGTAAAACTCCTCCTATGGCCACGTTTTAGGCCAAGCTGCAATGCAGACAATTGAAACTGTCTATATCCTGGCGTCCACGTGACAGCGAAGCTTCCGTTAGGAAATTTGCATATACATTATTTTCCGGACGCGCTCAAGCGCCGCCATCTTGGACTGATAACGTTGCAGTTTTGTATCCGTATAAACAAACAGTGCTACGGTGAACTAGCACCGACGAAAACGCTTGGGCCGGTACACTTAACGTTTCATGGTCATGATCATTTCATATTACGACGTAGAAAACCGGCAAAACAATCGCTTATCAGCCCAAGATGGCGGCGCCTACGAACCGAAAATAAAATTGTGTATACTTCGGTGGCACAATTTTTCTCTAGGTACCGATGTAAAAAAGGCAGGGGGGGAGGTGGAGGAATCGGTACACTTGTTTGATTCATAAGTCAGTTAGCTCCTCACCGAGGGATGTTGAATTAAAAACAACGCAGGACTTGTAGTCAGTGTATAGTAGTCGAAATCGCTCTTTGACAGTGTTTTCATCTGGAACAAGGATGACCAGAATTGTGCAGAACGTCTTAAAATTTGCGGCTGGCTTATAATCTTTTGGTTAGCGCTCTCCAAACATCATCTACACGAAAAAAAAAATGGCTGAAACGCACTCAGTATACTCGGGGCTGAAAGACATCCGCAAGTGATGTGGACTACAAAAGTGCGCGCACAATGAGGTAGAATTACTTGCCAATGCGCTCAAAATAGGCTGGTACATTATACAGTGTAATTTTTACTGAGAGTAAAGGTCGGCGTAAGTCGCAACATCCAAATTTCTTTTATAGATGCGAACTTCACCTCAATCAAAACTTTCTTGCAACACATGCAAATTATTCGTAGGAAATGCTTCGCGTTTCTCTGCGGAAGCTCTTTGAGTGGTAACTTATAGTCGAAACAAATAGCTGAAAATTGCTCTTGCATAATTAATTTTTGCTTCTGGTGTATGTATATCGATGCATAAAGAATTAATGTTATACGCCTATTTGGCGTGTTTCGTTTATTTGCGGAGACAGCTTTCTCTTATTCTGTTATACGCGTTTGAGACACGTAAAAATTGTGCAGAACGTACCAACATAGTTTGTCACAACAAATTCATTTTTGTGCTTGAATGCTTTGTCTGTCCTGTTTATTTCTACCTGCTTCAGGCCTGTCAACCTGAAATGAAATCGAATTGCATTTTGTCGGTATACTTACTTATTTCCTCAGGAATGAAATATACCGCACTTTTTTTTGACGGTGCAGAGTTTAAAATAAAAATGTCATGTGACATTAACTCTTTCGGTACCGCGAGAAAATGGTTATTTTTCATATGTCTCGCGGGAAGAAAGGTTCTGCCAGTTTGGAAAGTACTCCAGCTTGCATTGCAGCATACCAAATAAGGCACAATGAAATGGTCTTTCCAAAAAATTATAAGTTATAAAGCAACAAAAGTATTGTGGAATGTATAAAAATTTGAAAGTAACTTTTTGTTGCCAGCTGAAAACAGCAATAAAGAACACTATATGCAGAAAGACTCGGAACAAAGAAAATTTAGAATATACATTTGAAGATAAATGGCCCAGGAATAGTATAAAAATAATAAATGTTCTACGCAATGTTTCTATTAAAACATACAAAAAAATCTGAACCGAGGTACTGCTTCGCGGCTGGTGCAATGCGGTGAAGCATCTGATTTTCGTGAGACAAGTGCCCTCGTGCACTTTTCGCGTAATTTTTTTGTTTTTTTACGAGAATAGCCTGATGGATGCCCGCGATGTGAACAACACCTATATAAATCAGATTTGCAATGAATTTCACCACTTTGTCTGGCGTCACCTCTTTCCATGAGACACCTCTCTCCGCATAGGTTGGCGTTCCAAAATATGCGTCGAAGCATATTTATTCGTATTTTTGCAGATAGTATGAAAAAAAGAGAAAGAAATCACGTGCAGTCCTAAAACGACTCGCGCCGCTCTGTCAGAGCTTGAAGCTGAGGTGCTGTCATCTTCGGACTCAAAGCTCGTCGGGTGTGGTTGCAAGATAGTTTCGAGCGGCGCGCGCTAATCGCGGCGCAGGAGAGCACCCATGCGCGCATGACGACGACGCCATAGGCGCGACTAGCGACACGGGATGCGACCTCGTGTCTGATCTAACAATAGAAGCGAAACCGAAGCTGCTGCAAACTGGCTGAAAAGGCCACGTCCACATGTCATGCATGCGGCGGACCTTCGGAAATAATTTTTGGCAAAATAAATCTTCCTCGACTCCAAACAGCTCTCTAGTGAATAGCTGGCATAAATTTCAGGCCATTATTACCGCTGAACACTGTCAGATTGCGAAGCTGACACCATAATTTGATATTTGACTTGCAAAAGTTCTTTTGGAGCAGAACTTTGATGTAACTGAAGCATAACCCCAAGCGGCATGCATTTCTCTCAAGTTCGTCAGCCAAGCGCATTTTCCCAACAACACAGGTACATTGGTTTGCGCAAAGGTCTGTCAGAAATCACTATTGCCAAAACGGGCAAATTCAAACTGATTCTGAAAGTTCAGTGGATGGACTAACTAGTAGGAGGTGCTAGGTGCACTAGAAACAATTTCAACATGCCAAAGTCGACGATTCAAAGCATCGATCACCGGTGATCGATTTGAATAGGCGGGGTAACGAAGGAGTTAAAGGGACACTAAAGAGAAACAATGAATCAGTTTAGATCGATAAATTGTGCTCTGATAACTCTAATGTCGTTAATTTCGCCATCATAGGTTTATTAATAGAAAAGAAAATCAAGTTCAAAGTTTCATTTTTACGTTTCGCGCCGAAATCTCGCCGCGTGACGTCACGGATTTCAAAGTATGTATCGTATTTTGGCACCATTGACTCAACAAAATTACCCCAAACTTGGTATGTTAAGTCTGTGACCCCCTCACAGGACAATGTACTTCATATTTACCGATTAGGAACTAGTTAGTCCCTAGTAGGCGCCGTCAAAACATGTGACGTCACGGCGAATGGTGCAGAAACTTCAAGGTGGCATCGCCACCCACATTTTGTTTTTGCACGTTTTCTCGCTTACTAAGCATCTTCTCGCACCAAGCGACCACGCTTGCTGCGAGAAGATGCTGCGAGATGTCTTTCGTATCGTGAAAGAGTACTTTACTAATATGAGAAAAATTGTTTTGCTCTTTAGTGTCCCTTTAAAGGGGTCATGAACCACTTTTCCAAGTAGTGATCCAATGACCCCAGTATCGGAGTTTACTGCCTCCCGAATCGATTGCCGCAAAAATTTCTCGAATCCGTCAAGAATGAGCGGAGTTACGGGGGTTTGGCGCACGCTCTCAGCGCTTTCTCTCTTCTCGTGCCGACGAGCGCACTGGAAGCTACATAGGGAGGGATGGCACGGGGGAAAGAAGTTACGTCAGCGCGCGTCATGAAACGCGATCGCGCTCTCGCTGTGATTCGCGTGCGCGAGTGCGGCTACCATGTACTGAGGAGTGCGGCGCCGGCAAGTGGCGGCACCCCGTGGCAAGAAGCGCATCTGATCCGAACGCCGCTCTCGATTTACGTCGGCTATCGGCCAATAAGCATGCTATGTCTCTTGCGACGTAAACTGGCAGATCCGCGACGTCAACGTGCAGACACCTACGAGAGTGAGAACCGGCCTCTGTTTGAAAAGAGGGTGCCTGGGGAAACGGCAACTTCGCGCTCCGCTTGTGGCCTACGCGGCGCGCACGACTGTAATATTTGGCAGAGCAGTTCATAGCCGTGTCAGCTTTCCACAGGACGTGTTTTTTCAACAAGCCCAAGGGGTGCTTCAGGACCCATTTAAGCACCAGTCGTCTTTGCAGGCGAACTCTATATATGTCGAGGCATAAATGTTTTGCCACCTCTAAAATGACATCGAAAAGACTATAATTAACAGGCAAATGGTAACTAAAATTTTAATTACTAACTTTAGTGTAGTTCTTTGAAAAAAGTCGTAGAGTGTCACTGTTTATGGAAGTGCCATTTTGTAGAAATTCAAAAACCCGCACGTAAAAGAGCCAGCGTAAGGGCCAGTTGGTTTTTCATAGTGTACACTTAAGCGCGCTGAAAATAGACGAAAGCTACGTAGAAGGAACGGCACGGGACAACACAAGCGCGGACTATCAATTGTCGTCTATTGTCAGCGCGATTAAGTGTACACCCGCACGTAACTTGAGATGGCCGAAATCGATTTTCAGGGCCCCCCCCAGAGCGCCAGAAATGTTGTACCATGTCCAACAGAAACGCGCTGTGACCATAAGTGACGAAATTAAAATGAAGGTGCTTCGTGGCAGCATCGTGCAAAGTGTCAAGTTGTATCACGTACACCAGCAAATCGCTTATGCTTAAATTTTCGTGTGATGTTGGGGCTTATCTGTTTCTTTCACGTTGTGTTCTAAGGAATCGCTGTTTCCATAGTCTGCTTCACACTGTGCAGCGTAAAACTCGGGTGTACATTACGGCGCCCCTTCTTGCAGGCAGTGCGACAGGTGCAAGAGTCATTCGCGCCTAGTTATAGAGGGAGTCCTTTGTGCCTACTCAGAAACAGACAGATAAGCTGAAATAGGCTTTCGATTGGTCCGTGTACGAGGGCTATCAGTTGTGAATTGTCTCCTACCCTGCTTTGCCATGCATTCGCACGCCTTTTCGTTTTGCGTGTTTTCGACTGTGCAAGCAGAGATAACAGCGTGTAGCCGAAAAGCGCGAAATCCTGACAGGCTCAACGCTAAGTACTGACGTTGTCCACATGTTTTATGATGAAATAAATGCAGGAGGCATATGGAAGGCGAGAAAGAAATCACTCTCCTCCTGTCTTTGAATACGAAATGGTTTAGGGGCCCTTTCCGGCATACACAACAGGATCAGTGTGGGCTAATACTTACGTCATCGTTTTGTTGGAATACTGGTACAGATACTTCGCTCTGTGCCTGCTTTCCTCTGTGGATGACAATCGTGCGCACAGGCACGGCAATAAATGTCGGATTGTTTTGTTCGCAGAGTGGTACACCAAACAAAATAGATTTCTTGTGTGATTTACCAGCTGAAAAACAAGGAGACCTTTCAGGGTTGTTTGAATAATGATTTTTTTATGCTAAATCGAGCACGAATCCAATAGTGCTAGAAGCAAATCGTATCAAATCGAATGCCCAAGAACGCTGTTTTCGGGCGACATTGGCAATGCGCCTTCTTTCTATGGCTTTCGTCGAAACGCGTGTTTCGCATGAAATTTTCGCGATGCCAGAATTTTCATAAAGTGTGCATTTCTCCATATCCGCTTTACATGTTGTCCTGCAGAGGCCTTTTATTCCACCAGCAGCACACCACCATATAACGGGCAGCAGCCGCAGCAGGCGCGCCCACGTATATTGGCCAATGGCGAGACGACAACCACTGTTTTTGGTCTACGCGCACAGCGATCGGCTGGAAACTAGCTTATAAGAGCTCCGCTATAAATGCGGATGTCAGTAAGGGCGTCGGCAGAACATTTTGCAAGGGGGAGGGGAGGCATATCCAGTGCAGCCTTTCTTTCACTCCCGTGACAACTGCCAAGATTAGTCATAGTGTCCAACGTGAAACGTCTGCTAATCAAGCTGTGTAGTTGCCTGCTAGTGCGTAAAGGATATCTGAAATTCCAGGGGATGGGGCAGCCCCCTCCCCCCCCCCCCTCCTTGCCCCTTCCATTTCAGACGCCCACGATTGTGAGTGCGGTAGTGGGCACCGCTGCATTTCGACGCAATTAAATAGAAATGAATTGCTCTGCTCTGACAAAATTGAAACTGGGTCTCCTTACTGTGTCCTGTTCCTTTGGTGCGCTACGAACGTTGAAGACGGCCAGTTGTTGAGCTCACAACAGCTCATGAGCTCAATTAGAGAAGTTTGAACTCGGAAACTCTCAACATTATGTGCTCAGACGTGCATGCTCTTGGCATACAGGAATGTATAGTAAGATGCAACTTAAGATGGCAGTAGAGGCCCCACCCATATGACCGAAGCGCGACCGTCGATTCCCTCATCCGCGACTAAAGAAGAAGCCGAAAGAATAAACCAGTCGAGAAAACGACGGACAACGGAGAGAAGTGGCACACGCAACGACTGGACTAACAACTGTGTTGTGTGTGCCACTTCTCACCTGTGTCCGTCGTCTTCTGGACTGGTTTATTCTTTCAGCATTATGTACCAACTGACACAGACTTCAACTTTAAAAGCCAGGCGTGGAGTCACCGGCTGTGTGGCTCATGACGTCGGTCTAGAGTGCGCGCCTATTGGTTCAGGTTCATATTTACCCACCTTTGAGGAGGAAATGCTGCTGACTTCTATGGTTGTGCCTGACTATAGTATTGACAACTTAGCCGTACGTCATTGTGATGTGTTCGAAGTTTGCTAAGGTCATAGCGCTTGTTGAAACGCGACGTCTCGACAAAGACTAAGTGTGTCGTAAAGGTTCCGAGGACACCCTTACCTTCCAAGCATCCGGTGGGTGAAGAAATTCGCTCGCGAGGCTCTTCCCCTCGTCGCAAGTTTCAGTCGTGTAAGCTTCTCTCACGTTACCAGATACGGTCGTTAGCTCAAGAAGGAGCTGAACGAGGAGCAGTCTTACCGCCATAGCCTATTGCCAACTCCACTTGCAGCTTCTCCCTCGCAGCGCAGAAAACAGAACTGGCTTGTCGACAAGCTTGCACAATTCCTAAGGAGGCCGTCGAGGCGATGACCTTTAACTATAGAAATGTCACGACTGCTTGATTGACACATTTCACTATAACAAGGACCGGGTATAAGCACTCATGTAACTGAAAAAGATGACGGTCGTCGTCATACTAACATGGCTTCAAAGAATCAAATTGCACCCTTTTAAATGGCTGTGGTGTATTGTAAGAAAGCGCATCAGAAGGAATAGGTCGTATATAGAAGGAGCCAACATGCCAGTTGGCGTTCTTACTGCTGCGACTATTCCTTCCGCTGGGCTTTGTTATCCTTCGCCACAACTAAATCTCGAAGCAAGAGAGAGACGATGGAGTAGCACAGATCCATTTATTGGCCACTGTTTTAGCACACAGTAAAACGTCAAGTTCACGCACGCTTTCCACCTTTTTTTTTGTTCTGAGGCTTCCGGGTAGGTTTATCAACATTTTTAACATAGCTTCCGCGTTCTGGGCACTCCTTCCAGTCGTACATCATGTAACGGGTGTCTTGAGCGGCGAGCTCGTATGTGAGCGTGCACAAGTATGGCATCGGTTTTTCTTCAAGTAGGAGTCCGCTTCTAACCCACAACATTGTGCCTTGAATACAAAACGACGAAAAAGGGTGAGCAGTAGAGAATTATTTTATTTCAAAAACAAAGCAGCTGAACGCAGATGTTGGGAGAGTCAGCGTAATGCCACCCTCAATGTTTTTCGAATCATAGGCGTTATTGAATCATAGAATCGTTTGATGGTCGTGCCCCGCTAAACAGAAACGTGCTTTGACAGTCTTATGGGATTTCCTTCTAAATAGGAATCTGGGTAACTTCATTTGATGTAGATATTATTAAGCCTATTTTTGTTGAGTGCTTGATATGTCTACTTGAATTGAAAAAAAAAATGACATTCGCACGTTACGCGTGTGACAGCTTACTGAACTTGTACATGAATTTTGACGCGGGTGCATATTGGTCAATAAGAACTTGTCGCTGGGCTAGTTGGCCTATACTTGACGACATCTTTTAGTGCTAAAAGGACAGGCACGTGAAAGCCCCTGTACTGTGGTCTTTCATGTGTTTGTCCTTTTAGCGCTAAGAGGAAGACGTCGTCATTCATTTTATTCGCTTCTCCCAATTTTGTTCCCTTTGTTTTTTGTGTATGCTGTGTTGATTGCTTATAATTTTTGGTGACAGTTTTTGGTGATTGCGTAATTCTGTGTAATTTGTTAAGTATGAACAAACACGATCAGTAAAGTAAAAATTGTGTCACATCCAACGTGTTAGTCATTGAATTAACATGATGTTTCTATTTGTGACCAGTCGAACATAAATGCTGAAGTGTTTTTGCAATGTTCAAGATTTGGTGTTAACTGCAATTATTTTCGTAAAAGTGATACCACGCTAAAGTGCTGTTCGAAGCAATGGCACATCGCGCATCAATAATTAAAGATTAAAATATGATCGTGTAACGGCTCGTGCAAACGTAACTTAGAACTGTGACAATGCTTCTTTTGTGATACAGTAGAACCCCGCTGTTACGTTCCTCACTGCTGCGTTTTCCCGGCTGTTACGTCGTTTTCCGCCGGTCCCGGCATAGCTGCCATAGGATACAATGTATTGGGAACCCCGCTGTTACGTCGTAACTGTCGGACCGTTCCCGTATGATACGTCGCGAAGTGCGCTCGGAGCCGACCGAGTGACTACCAAAGAGAGCGGCCATGGTGCATTTTCACGCAGCTTGGCCTCGTTTGACCGTAATATTAGCCGCATGAGA
The DNA here is from genome assembly GCF_013339695.2 of Rhipicephalus sanguineus. Lineage (NCBI taxonomy): Eukaryota > Metazoa > Arthropoda > Arachnida > Ixodida > Ixodidae > Rhipicephalus > Rhipicephalus sanguineus. Next base: position 11,251,625 of record NC_051185.1, on the reverse strand, counting down.
GGCGCAGGCAACAGAATCTTTCAATTGATGCAAACAAAAGCATGGCCTTCGAGATTCAAATTGCAAACATGGCGTCTATGACGTAACTGCTCGCAAAAGCAAGGCCTTCGAGATTGGCATTTACTATTGACAAAAGCGTAGCCTTTGAGATTTGTATTGCACAAACATGGCGTGTATGACGTAATTGCTTGCGAAAGCAAGGCCTTTGAGATTGGCATTCACTTCTGCCATCGCGTTGGCGTAGATTCATCATCATCGTTATTTGTCGGAGAACGGGAGGAGATTGACCTTGGGAGGAGTTCGAGCTGGTTGGAGCTCGCATGGTCGTGCGTGCGGTTCGCGGTCGGACTCGCCGCGCCGGTCGTGATTGCGTGTGCTTAGTTCTTTCATACCTACAGCTGTTGGTGTTAAAAAAAAATCACATACGTTGATTACATTTCTGTGGATGAGGCCGTCCTAAGCTCCGCGTTTCTATCCATCGACTAGATCGCGGCTGAGCGCGCCAATTTTCGTGCTGCTCGTAAGAATTGAAATAAAATTCTGTACCACTAAATATTTTGCCGTTTTAACACGAAAGTGTTTTATGCCGGGGTCCACCAAGTACATCCGTCACGGATATGACGTTATAAAATGGACGCCAACGGGTGAGAAAGAAAAAACCAAGAAAAATATACCCCGCTGGGAATCGAACCCACGACGTTGCGGCCGCGACGGCAAGCGCCCGACGCTCTACCGAGTCAGCTAACTCGGGAGATGCCAGACACGGCGCGAACGCGCCTTATATCTTTCACACATTCTCTTTCACGGCGGGCGGAGCGGGGCGGTGCCGCCGTCTGTGAGGTGTGAAAAGAAGTAATGCTTCACGATCGACACTTACTAGCGTTTCCTCCGAGATTGCACGCGATATCGGAGGTAATGGTTAAAGCGTCTCGATACCAGAGAGGTAGACTGGCCGCGCTGGCGTCGCCGAGGCACGCTTGACGCAGTTACGTTCTTTGCCTTTGGCTTCGTGTTAGCGTGCGTCGGCTCATCGGAGTAGTGCAGCTTCCACGTGCAGCAACGGGATTTCTCCGCGGCCGACTGCTTCAGTTGTGAGAGCACTGACTAACAAAACTGCTGCAGTATGCGTTGCAGAAAGGACGCGATTTCGACGGGCGAATGTCGTGCCTTGGTGGAGCGGGAGCCGCGCCTGCGAGACAGAGGCCAGCGGAACGCACGCGTTTGCGGCTCAGGCTACGAACCTCTACCTCCCGTGTTGCTGAAGCGCAGTGTGTGTTATGTATGCATGAGCACAGGCGTCGGCTACCCATTGCTAGAAAGCGCACACCGTGCCGTTTCTCTCCTTAATTGACGACGCTTTGAAGAAGCGCATACTGGGTACCAGTGTTGGTTATGAGCTTGTTGATATCATCCTTACGCGGGATTCACGATTCGTTGTGTCCAAATATATGTTCACATCGTCAGCTACCACAACGGTTTAATAATGATCATGGGCGTTAGTCGTCGCGATAGAGACATGCTGTCAACATGGGTCCATCCACGTCAAACGGTGCTATAGCTGCCAAACACGAATAGACATTGTACAAGCTCTCATATATCACTACACAATAAGCACTACTTCTGTGAAGACACGTTTAACTTTCGTGTTATACCGATTCCTATGACGGAGGGATCAGCCATGTTTTTTCCTGTTTTTCGGCTCTTACGTTTATTTCCTACGGTCCCTTCAAAAACGTATCAGCGGGGTTCTACTGTATATGTCAAAGTTCTGAACTGTGCCTTTCTTACGAACACATGATTCAAAGAATATTATTTCGCTCTCATTGATTAGGATTCTTTGTACGAACTACTACATACTTTAGTAGCATAACGACAGAGAACGCAAAAGCATTCCTCCAAAAAATGTATACGCAACGTGGTCATCCCATTGTGTAATAAAACTCAATATCTCCCAATGCAAAAAAAACAGCAGGAAGTGGAAGATGGAAGCTTGCGATGAAAAAATCCGTAAACAGGGGGTGGGTGCTCGAGCCGACGTTTCGACAAGTGGACTTGTCTTCTTCAAGGCTGGAACTTCCAGCCTTGAAGTTCCGGCCTTGATTATTGCATAAGGTTTTAACCACGTCTTCGTTTTCTTCGTTGTATTATTTGTTCTCCATGCCACGAGGATGGCTTGCTGGGCTAGTTGCTGTTGTATCTTAGAAACGTTGTGGCGCACACAAACAGCGACAGAGTGGAGAGAAGACAAGGCACAATGCTCAAAATAAGTAAATTATGAGGATGAGACTCAACACGAATAATCAAGATGAGGCGGTGGTTCACAAAAAATTACACCATCTCCCGCTAAAGGGGACCATGAGGCGATGCCCGGAGCACTTTCACGATCGCGTTCCGTTGGCGTTCGTTGCGCATGGTATACCGACCTCGGTCAGAATGTCATCGATCCAAAGTCGGTCGCACACGTTCCCGAAGCTCGATCCGGTCGAGGAATTCGCGCTGGAACCGGGCGTCGGCACCGTCGAAGTCCGGGCGTTGAAGTTGTCTAGCGAGGCGTTCTGCACGGGCGTTGGACACGCGTCGTCTGTCCACAGCCGACGCGTTGGCTCGACGCTGACGCTTGGCTTCGACGTCGGCGTTGCGTACGGCTGGGTTTGCTTGACGACGCTCCCGTTACGTTTCAGCATGCCGAGCCCGCGTTTCATCCCTAGCGGTTTCCCGCCGACGTTGCCGTTTGCGCTGGGGTTCCCTAGCCCGGAGCTCGGGGACCGCTTGCCGACGTTTACGTTACGCTTCGGCGCGTCGAGCCTTCCGCTGCTCCACCCGCTGCTTCGCGATCTCGGCAGGCGTTAAGTTATTACTGCAACTGGCGCCGACGTTGACGTTGGAACTCATGAAACCGGCGCAATGACTGAGCTTGTGTACGACTTAACGCGAGCCTTTTATCTAAACGAGGAGAGGGGGAAATGGGAGACGAGAAAGGGGAGAGGGAAAAAGGAATAGGGGAGAGTAATCGGGGAGTGGTGAGGAGGTGTGTGTGGAGAGGGTATGCGCATGCGCAGTCAGGGTGGTCACGCCACACACCGTTTCAGCTCCGCCATAAGATGCTTGGCATCTAAAAAAGAACATATACTATCTTCGTGAGACGGTCGAACTGAAAAATATTGCTTATTCTTAAATTGATTCATGAGACAGATTCTAAAATGTAGTAGAAATTGAGAAGCCTTAAATGATTCATGAAAAAAAAAGATGGCGCAGCTTGTACTAAGTCACGTATGGCTTGAAACAGCGAAACTGGACGATTCTGAAGTCTAATCTGGTTGCTTCTAGGTTGTTCCTAGTTAGCTAGGTCAGCCACGACACGGACGTCCAAACTAGAACCGAGCGTGCGCACCTCTCATAGATCTACGGGTGCGTCGTCGTTGACGTAGGGTTTCCATCGTTTTGGGCTCTTCTCGCAGCTACCGTTGCCTTTCCCGTTCTCTAGTATGGCAGCTTCACATTAGTCGTGCCAAGCCTGAAGGAAGAGCGCAGCTGGGTGGCCTTCTCTGCTTCTGATTGTTTCGTCCCTTTCTTTCTTTCGTCCCTTTCTTTCTTTCTTTCTTTCTTTCTTTCTTTCTTTCTTTCTTTCTTTCTTTCTTTCTTTCTTTCTTTCTTTCTTTCTTTCTTTCTTTCTTTCTTTCTTTCTTTCTTTCTTTCTTTCTTTTTTGTCTTGTATCTCTATTTTGTATCTGTTTCTTCCTCTTTCTTCCTTTCTATTGTTTCTCCTTTTTGCTGTTTTTATCTTTATCTCTCTTTCTTCCCTTTCTCTCTCTGCTTCTTTCTCCCTCTTTCTGTGTTCCTCTGTCTGTCTCTCTCTTTCTATATCTTTCTCTGTCTTTCTTTTTTTTGCCTATTCACATTATTTCTCTATATTTTTCTCTCTTTACATAGCTTCATTACTCTCTCTCTCTCTTGCTCTCTTAGTGAACCACTGTTGAGTAGTGGGATTTGCCCAATTTCTGTGGCACATACAAGTTTATAATGATGATAGTTTTCTGATAGGCCGCACACACAAATTACGGCTAGCTTAAACAGCTTCGCTGTTTAAAAAGTCACAGTTTCGCCGCAAGGGCGAAGCAATAAATGCGAGAGCAACAAATTGGAATGTCACGCGAAGAACGGCAAGCAACTCGAAACTTGCAACGCGCTGCTCAAGCACAAAGGACGCACGAAAAGAAGACACACAGGACGAGCGCGAACAACTCTCACAACTTGACGCTATAGCAGCGCACTGCTCAAACACATACAAGAACGCACGAAATAAACGCGCAGGTATGCCCAGGATGTGCGCGAACTGTCACAATTGTTACTTGTGTTTGAACAGCACGCCGCAAGTGTCGACTGTGCACAACCAACTGCCCCTACTTTGGCTCTTGTAGCTAGCTGCGCATTCCTTTTGCAGACGCGGCCGCTGCATCGAGCGAAGTGACCTTCGTGCGTTCTGTAACTTCAACGCCAACTTTGCGGTGAAAGCACAAGACGTACAAACCGCCCCCCTCACGAGATGAGCACGCGCACACGGGCCACCACGCCCTATAGGGCAAAGTACAGGGACGCGCGCGCGCATCGCACCTCCGGTGAAAACCGAGCGGGGCGACGACCTATAAAGCGCGCCCTTCGCGCCATCTCTCTGGTGATGAAGAGAACACGCTGAAGCTGCCTCCCAGGTCTGCATACCGCCAGCGGTAAATGGTGTATATAAATAGCCCGCCGTTAGTATGCTGAAGGGTGTATGCTCCGTGGCCGAGTCGTTTAGCGCTGCGGAGTGAGGGGTTGCAGGTTCGAATCCCCGGTCGCGCGCTTAAAAAAATTCTTCTGAATCACTTTTCTTTGTGGCTGTGACTTTTATATCATACATACATATACAGGACATGACGGCGACGCCGACAACAAAAACCAACTGAGAGTGTCCATATAATTGCCATCGCAATAAAAAAGAAACTCTGCTGTTTGCCTTTTTCCAGCAAGCCTATTTGTTTTATCGTAAGTATGTTACGTGCATACTGTGCGTCGAACAACTCACCCAAGTATGTTGAGTTGAGGACGGCGCAGCTATGGTAATCGGCATATAAAATTCTTATCCTCTCCTTGTGAACATTGCCGTCTGGAAGCAACATAAATATAAATTTAAGTTTATGACGACAACTCTGGGCTACTTGATTTTATAGTTTGCGGCCGAGATGGCGACAGAGACGCATTCAAAGCGGGACTATAATTGGCGGATTCCCTTGAAGCATTTTGGAACATGTCAATACTCCCAGCATAAAGCAAGGTGTAGCTGAGGTGCTATCCCACCTTTTCTACTCATGTGGATGATTCAGCCATAGCTGACATTCGTACAATCTTTTTGTTAAAGCGTCCTCAACGGCCATCGAGCTGAAAAAATTGCATATCAACATGTGTGAAATCATCCACAACGCATTGGGTATGTCAGATATGTCAACCGAATTTGTGTCATAAAGTCTCGCGACTCCAATATCGGCATTACAGCTTGCGTTTATCATGGGCGCGTTTGAGCATGTACCTATATAGGAACGAACATAGGCGTGCGCACCGGGAGGGGGGGGGAGGGGGGCGGCCGTCCCCCCTTTGTCACCTAAGAGGGTAAGAGGGGGGGGGGGGCGCTGCGATGACCCCTCCCCCCCCGATTGGGGAACCCTGCGCACGCCTGTGAGAACGAATAAGCTATTTTCTTGTCCTCCAGAGTGGAGATGAAACGTTGCTTTACCAGTGAGACCTAGAAATAAAATTGGAGGCATTCGGATTCTTCCCACTCCCTAACAACTTAAGCTTAAGAAGAAAAGATTGGACCATCTCCCCGAAGGGAACCCTGATGGGATGCGAAGCAGCAGCGTTGCGCACGGGTGGCGTCACGGGTTGAACGGCGCTAACGCGGGTGCTGCGGTGAGCGCTGGAAGATTCGTTTGAAGCGAAACTCGGTGTAGCGTTTACTGGTGTAAACGTTTGCTTGAAACGCAGACACGGGAGGCGAGCGGGCGTTGTAGCCGGCAGCTGCGGGCGCTCCGGCGGGTGAGGGAGAGAGTGACGTACGCGCGCACCTGCAAGGGGAGCGTGACGTCAACGCCCAGCTGCGGCGTGACCTACTTGGCACCGCTCCAACACCTGCGGCGAGGGAAGCGCGTTGCCTCGCGTTTGTGCGGACGGAGGGACAGCGTTACACAGGCTAGTCAAAGAGCTGCTTCGCATCTAAAAGAAAGGTGGCGACGATTTTCTTTTTGCATGCCAAGCAGATGTTCCTGATTGAGAAATAAGAGCCTACCTGAGCTACCAGAGCACCGTGACAAGCGGCGTCCTCACACTGCACGACAACGCAACTCTTTTGCTACAGGAACTGCTAGCCGATAATGTGCTTTCTAAAGCCTTGAACATCCCACCTCCCACAGACTGTCCCGATCTAGCCTCCGATTACTTTTTTAATATTTTCGAATCCAAGCAAACTCATGAGAAACTGTGTTGGATGACATCAGGGGCGTAGCCAGAAATTATTTGGGGGGGGGGGGGTGTCCAACCATACTTTATGTATGTTCGTGCGTGCGTTTGTATGTGTGCGTGTATATGTACGCAAGCAAAGCTGGAAAATTTCGGGGGGGGGGGGGGGGTGAAACCCTCCCGCTCCTGCCTACGCCCCTGGATGATGTCAACGCAAGTTGCAACAGAACTCGAATCCGACAAGCAAAGTGTTACGTTTGTTATTATTATCGCTGCTGCTGTTTCGAAATGTCAGAAGACCGGCCTCCAGGAATATGAGAAATATCATTACTGTGAAATGGAGGAGTGTGTTGGGCTGCTGTTTAATACACGAGTTTAAATACTTTTTGACGCAGTTGACAAAGTAACTTGTACCAGTAAATAAACACGTACCCGTAACCCACTGAACGATTATCTCGTTGTGTTGCCTGTAGGCTATATCCGTTCTGTTCGTACTCGCAGATGATGCTCCGGTGTACCTGCAAATAAAGCATACCACGGGAGTATTTTCGTAAATATTGATTTATACTGAATGCTACGGTTCACAAACGGACGTGGACATAGTTGATGCATTGTCACGTGCGTTTTCATTAATGCACCGTCGACTGATACAGGGTGTATTTCTTGAAATTGCAAATTGTCGTCACGTCTTTCGCAATAGTGTGCCGAAGTTCAAACTAAAATCCGTTTATATCAAATAGCAACGTAAATGTGCGATTCTCGCGCGAAATCGAACAGCAGTGGGGGTACAGTTTGAATATTTTGCCATCATAATCTTTGCACAGGTTACAAGTAATCTACATCGCCAAAAGTACGCTATTTGTATTGACTACTTTAATGACTACTTTAATTATGTGTTTACCTGAGATGATGAACGCAAGCCCGCGTTTTGCGCTGTTTCTTCGTCATCGCCTCTTCCTAGTATGCGAATAATTACAGCCGGTGTACACAACCTTGTGCCCAAAATGGATATCTGTGAAGAGTACTGGGCCACAAAATATACCGTATACGTTTTTACGACGACATTCTGGATCGAGCTATCTATATCTATCTCTAGTCTTTTTCAAAGTCTGTTGAATCATCGACTGCTCCATTGCCCTGAAAATCTGCTAACGTTCTTCCCATTCACAAGGACCGAAGTAAGCAGGTAATGTCTAACAACGGACCTATTTCTTTGATACCAACATCTTGTAAACTATTGGCACACATTATTCACAAATATATCATTGAGTACTTATCTGGTAATAATATTTTCTCTTGTGTTCGACATGGTTTCCGTTGTGGCTTCTCGACGGTAACGCAACTTCTCCCATGATACTGCATTCACGTTTAACGTTACATGACAGTTCTGGCGCCATTTTCATTGATTACAGCAAAACTTTTGATACAGCATGTCATAACAGTCCTGTAACTAAATAAAGGCCATAATTCACGGCTCCAAACTGCTAGACTGAACCTACAGGACTACCTAAGCTCAAGAAACTAGTTTGATGCATTTAACCTTCTTCACTCATCCTGTGTTACATCCGGCGTGCCACGGGAGTCTGTATTGGGCAGGGGCGTAGTAAGAGGGGGGGGGGGGGGTTGAACCCTCCAACAGCCCCCCTCCGAAAATTTTCAGTTTTGCTTGCGTATATATACACGCACACATACAAACGCATGCACGAACATACATAAAGTATGGTTGAAACCCGCCCCCCCCCCCCCCCCCCGAAAAAATTTTTGGCTACGCCCCTGGTATTGGGTCCATTGATGTTGGTTATATATATAAATGGTGTCATTAAAGTAACTGCGACCTCTTTAGTTAAAATGCGCCTATATGGCGATTACTGCGTCCTTTAATTTGCTATAACTGGCACTCATGATTAGTTAGAGTTGAATGAAGTCCTTGGCTGTTTTTACAAATGTTGCAGAATGTTGTTTGTTTAATTTTAAGCAAACAGCTTCATTACACTTTTTCAAGCGATAAACAACTATTACAATTCACTTATTTTAATGAAGCAAATCAGCTACCATGCGTCCAAACACTTAAATATATTGGAGTTATTTCCTCCGTTAATCTCGAATGGCATGCTCAGATTAGACATATAACAAGGTTTCAAGAAAGTTGGATTATCTTAAGAAAAACTTGCGAGATGCAACTGAAGCATGTAAATTAACGTCATAAATATCAATAATAAGGCATCTGCATGAGTATGCGTCGGTTTTGTGGTTGCCACATCATTGTACAGATACAGAGTTGTTGAGATCTATTTAAAAACCTTTTAGGTTCATAGGTTCATATTACGATTGCTATTTTTCGTCCACACTATATGCTAACAAGCTATTACAAAGACCTTTGGGTTGTAGACGCACTTGTGATCGCGTTGCTCTACTGCATACAATTGCTCATGGGAAGACCATCATCGATGCAGCTATTTTCAAAACCCCGTCTTCTCAGCGCACCAGCAGTCGCCATCTTAACATTTTCCGTTGAATTTATCGATTGATTGTGTTGGTTTTTCCTTTTTTTTCACATACTATTGGGATGCGGAACTACGTTGAATATCCTTGCGAGAGTTACTAAATGACGAATTTGCGGAGCAGTTGCCTAATCATGTTCATGAATAAAATATCTCACACTTTTTTCTTATATAGCTTGTTTTCTTTGTTATTTTTGCTTCTAATATGTATTCAAATGATTGACAATATGTATGTACTGCCTCCTGCGGTATCTTTGCTATGCAAGACGAGAATATGCAAATGAATAAAATAAATAAATAACGGTGGTGATTTTGTGGTGAGCGCTTACCATCACCACATCCATGGCGAGCGGTTCGCAAAACACAAAAATACGCAAAACTCTAAAAGCAATCTTTTTTTTTTCTTTCAGAAATAGAGTAGGAAAATTAGAATAGATATAGATGCAGAGAAGCCACGCTGCCATTTCTTTCGCGACTTCTAAATTTTATAATCTCACATGAGCATTCCAAGGTACATGAAGATACTTACAGGTGTGTTTTGTTGGGTGAGTATTGGTACAAGAACGTGAGGCTTTCCAACCTGTCACCCCTTAAAGAAACACGCGCGCACAGACAGGGCATTTTCGTTCGAAAATCTTCGTTAGCCGAATGGTACACCAAACAGTGTAATGACTCCGTGTGATTGATTAGCTGCAAGGATACATTATCGGGGCTCAAATAAATGCTTTGTGGGAAGCAACATTTGAACGGCCCCTAAACAACTTCTCAAAATGCAAAGAACGAGCGCGTTATTCTCTCCCGGCGTTTCCAGTCATTTCGGCACAATTCGTGAAGCCAGCAGTGTGTTCACGTGACGTCATGAGAAAGTAAGCTTTCGATTGGTCCATATCAGAGTGTTATCAGTTGTGAATGGTCTCCTAGCCTGCTTTGTCATGCAGTCACACGCCCGTTCTGCCTTGTCTATCGTGCGCGATGAAGTGATTTCACTGGATTTGGACGTTTTCGACGTGCAAGCGGAGATAACAGCGTGTAGCCGAAAAACGTGAAATCCTGAATAGTTCAACGCTTATTGCTGATATTGTCCACGCGTTTTATGAAGAAATGAGCGGCGACGAGGAGATAGCGTCTGTAGGATGAGTAGGGATCGCGAGAAAGAAGACACTCTCTCGTCTTTGAACTCGGAGTGGTTTAGGGGCCGTTTAGGCAAAAACATGGGAGCGGAGTTTGCATTCCGTATTTACTTATGACTTGATTCGCGACATTTGAGTCGTCCTCCAATTGATTGTGTTCCCACGATAAAGGCCGTGGGTATAGTTCTAGTAATTATGAATGACGTCTTTCGTTTTCTCTGCAACTGTGTGACTTAATTGTGTAGCAAACTCCAACTGGTATAAATTTATTCACTAAGGTAGCATTCGAGACATGCTGTACGCAATTGTTATACACACGTCTAGTCCGGTATCGGTCAATGAATCAACCGACCAACTAAGTCCGCCTATGTATATGTTACAAAATAAGTACTTCAAAATATCGTCCATCCATCCGTCCATCTATTCAAAGAACACTTAGGTGGTACCGTTTCGTTCCCCTTTCGTGCAATATGGCAGCAGCGGCCGCATTTTCGATGGAGGCGAAAATGCTTGAGGCCCGTGTGTTTAGGTTTAGGTGCACGTTAAAGAACCCCAGGTGGTCGAAATTTCCGAAGCCCTCCACTACGGCTGCTCTCATATTTCGTGCAATATGTTGCCCACAAATAATTGTCAGCGTTCACCGGTGGCTATGTGCAACTGAACAGATGTTAAAGCACTGCCACACAATGCCAAGCACACACACTGACATTAAAGTTCCCCACTGTGCCACAGTGTCAGTGAACAAGAAACCTTAACGGCATCTATAAACAACGCTGCCTCTTCATTGTTCCTATATTGAATCCCAGCTGTTCACGAACTATAAACAAAAACTTAAAAAAAAACGATGAAACTAGCTCAAGCGCTGTGATGCAAATAATGAAAAACCTCTAAAAAAACGAACGCCATTTCCATTTTCGAACGCGACGAAGACAAAAATACGATAATACATATAAACATATCCTCAGCGTTCGAAGCCACTATTTTCTTTCATTTTCGACAAAGAAAACACAGCGAGCACGGTGGTTGTGTTAAAAAGAGCGCACAGAGGTTCTCCTCGCATAACGGCGTACGTTTATTTGTTTGTTTTAGGCAATTGAGTGCAGGAAGGCTATTTATAACTGTCATGCATGCGGTACTTGTGCGATAACCATTGTTAACAAAACTGCAGAAAAAAAAACAAGGTTCGACATGTTAGTATAAATACAAAAATCCGTAATCAGGGGGTTGATGCTCGAGCACTCACGGATTTTTCCATCGCAAGCTTCCGTCTTCCACCTCCTGCCATTTTTTAGTATAAATATGCGTTACACGAAGCCTTATTAAGCGTACACACTAAACATTTTACACCATGAAGGGTGTAAAAATGGTGTGAATGACATTAACACCCTTTTCACACTGGAAGTGCAATGCGAAAAGGGTGTTAGTCATTTACACCCTTGAGGGTGTAAAATGTTTAGTGTGTAGGGTCCCGGTATCTATGCTCTGGCCGCCGCGAGAATCATGGCCATCGGCGCCATATGCCCAAAGCTCAACGAAAGATAGAAGCTCGTGCATTACCAGTGTATGTTCACGACACCAAACAGAGGTACACATTTGAAAAAGCTTACTTTTTCAGCGCTCGGGTAATGCTGAAAATAGCTGGCGATGCTGGGAGCGCTTTCTCCTGCGCTGCATGTATCAACTGAGTCGCCGCGACCACCGAGCGGTAGCAGTGCAAAAAGCGCACTCAGCGATAAAATCATTTTGCCAAAGTGCTCCGCACTGCAGTCTCACTGTATTGAGCAGCCGGTCAGAAAAACAAAGCGAGTGGTGTGCAGCTAAAGCGCGGCTGCAAGTGACATCTGGGCAGTGACATTTGTGATTAAAGACCTCATGAACTTGACGATAGTCATCGCTCTGACGCTCTCGCGTAGAGCGATGACTAACTTTTCGAGATTTCGATGCCAACTGAAGGTCATTTTAAATGTGCTTCAAACCGTCGTCCTCATGACCTCGTGTCGATCGTTGTATTCTGTTGTCGGTACACCGTATTTTTCAGCAAACTAGGACGATATCGTTGGTTGGTTAGTTGTTCTTTAGTAACGATATGGCTGGTTGAGAGACGCCGTAGTGGAGAGCTCCAGATCATTTCGACCACCTGGGGTTCTTTACCGTGCGCTGAAACCACACAATGCCGGGACCTCAACCATTTTGCCTCCACAAATGTGATCGTCGTGGCCGTGATTGAAACCGCGTTTTTCGGGTCAGCAGCCGAGCACAGTAACCCACTAGACCACAGCGGCGGCTTCTCATACGACATGCCATGGAATATCACTTCTCTGTTTCTCTATATTTTTTAGGGTTAAGCGAGAACAAAAAAAGTGGAGAGGGGCGGCGGTTTCCTTCAGTGCACCAATATTTTTATCATTACATCGATCTATGAAATCGAGAAAACCTGATAACATTGTGGACCACATTAATGAGGCTATGCGTGCTCAGAAACAGCAAAATATGGAATACACGTGTACCACTTGCATATAACACCTACAAAGCGCTAATCACAGTTGCACTAGCCTAGGCGTGTGGCATAGGACATGATGTATTGCAGCTACTTCGGCTACATTAGCATTTCAGCTATTTTCGGAGCTAATATCCTCTGCCTGTCGCGCATGTGGAACATATGTACTAGTTAACACTCGTCATGGCGCGTAGTACACTTTCCTGCAGCTCGGTCTTCGTCTTCACAGCCGGCTTTCGGTGATTCACCTCGTTTCTAGTGATCTTTCACTTATTTCGATAACGTCGAAAGAACACACGTGTATAATGTCATATTCTACAATTGAGAAAAGCGATGGCCTATGCGAAATTCTGTGAGGAAGAAGGGAGCGTTCAATTCTATGCGATGCTTTTTTCAGATCGTGGTTATGTGGACAGTCATGGCACGACGTATTGGTCGACAAACTCGTGGAGTTGTCACCAACATGATTATGATAACTTTAAAAATCACATAAGCGCATTGTCGATCATGACAATATTCCAGACTTGGCAGAATTGGCATTAGAGTAATATAATTACTGTAATTTACTTTTTTTCTGTAACGAGTAATGTAATGAATTACTTCTGTTGGCTGGTAAATTAGTAATGTAATTACTTCAAGGAAGTGACTTGAAGAAAATTACTCATTATTTGCTCAATCACTTTTGACCAAAATACAGTATGTACACTTCCTTTATGGCATGATAGACCTAAACTGTAAAGAAAAGTACTAAAGACAAGTTAACATGAGTGTCAATCCTCAAGTGTGGGAAGTTGAACAAAGATATCCGAGTTTTCAGTGTATATGTGCTGTAAACAAAACTGTACATGAGTTTCTCACGAATGATGAACTTTTGTTAAATTCCAAAGTAATGTCAAATGTAGTGTCATTACTTTCGGCACGCTGTAATTTGTAATGTAATTTCATTACATTTTAAAGGCTTTTAGAAAAGTATCTAGTAATGTAATTTAAATAATTTTCTAGGAGTAATTACGCCCATCGCTGCATTATTCACACCAGCACGGCTGCAAGTGACATCTGGGCAATGACATCTGGGCAATGACATCCAACGTGCTAGAGTGGGGTCGAGTGCACAGCGTGTATAGCTTCAGAGGGGTAGTGCAATATGGTTCCTACTCCACCCCCTTTTTTTTTCTTTAGCGCCGGGCCCCTATCCTACACCATGAAAGCAGCTCGAGTTTTTGGAGTGATACTAATGTCTCGATGAGAGCTCTGACTCTAAGATGACACGGGCAAAAAATGTAGGGTTGGGCAAACGAGCTCTCGCTTCCTCTTTTCAGATCACATGGCGCATGCTAATCTACGCAATAGTCAACAGTCACGTAGCTTTAAAACACAGAAGGATGATGCGTTAGCTTCAGATGACTGTGGGAGCTGCGAGAAATGGACGATAATACGAACTAAGAAAAGCGAATTGCCGTTAATGAGAGACTTTATCAAACCTTCTACGATGCATACACTGAGGGGTGAACTGCCGCATTAACACACGGCAGCCTACAGCAACTACAAAGCAATAGAAAAAGTGCACATGTAAAGTCCTGCAATGTTGATAAGTGACCATGTATGAAAACGTGTGTCATGTTCTTCGATGAGAAGCCTTTCTAGGTGCCGCTGTCCCCAGCATTTCATTGGTGAGCGGCTCCGTCTCGTTTGCAGTTGAAACTGGAAAACAAAAGCATTGGTAGTGACGGTAAGGCGCGGTATATACTGGCTAATCCTTAACACTGGGGCAGATTGTTTGGATGGTGATTGATCTTTCAGACAAGCAAACCCACTTTTAGTGCGGAAGAAGTTTCAGATGATAGGAATGCGATCTGTGCTGTAGCCTTTATTTATTTTGCTTCATTTCTTTTAACTTGTTTGAAATTGCTTTTAAATTCGCAGAAATAAGTAAAACATCTCCATATCGTTCCGCACCACGCTATAATCACTGCGCCAGCTCGCGCCATCTTCCGGGAAAGAAACTGACATGCCGCGCTGTCTGACTGACACTGCTTCCCCGCCTGATCAAAATGTCGATACACTGACAACATAGGTTGTTGTTGTATGAATAGTTAACGTAAGGCTGCGGATATGATAACGAATTAGCCTCAATTCTCCAAGCTATAACAAAGATCACCAGTCAGCAGTTGAATAGCATACATCACACCACAAACGCCGACTAACAACTGAAATGGCCAGGCCTCAGGCATTAAACGCATTCCTTCATGCCTGTGCCAGTACACAGGAATGAAGAAACGCGTTTAACGTTTGAGGCGTGGCATATCGATAATAGTGGTAGCGCATGCGTGAGCCAACCATCGATTAACCTGCATAAAGAAGAAATCAAGTGTCTGAATAGTTATCTCTCACGTAGACCACCACGCGTGCCGGATTGATAGGTTCGCCTATATTGCTTGGGCATGTTCAGATAAGTCTTCGTGTCTTCTTTCTTTTCCGCCGCTGTGTGCATACATCACCATGTGCGCAAAAAAAAAAAAGAAAGAAAGAAAGAGAAGTCACCGCTGTGGGGCGATCTTTAAGATATCGTTTTGTCCCTTGGGAATGAGAGACACAAAAGGAGTGCGTTTATTAAGGCTACTCGTATGCTCAATCAGAGATTAATTATTCAACGAGTTAACCAGCTCATGTAAAGGCTCTATCACCGATGGTCGTTGTAGTTAATAGAAACACACCTGTGGTCGTTTCCACGACGATGGCCCTCTGTCTGGATGCTCCGACATCACCGGGTGTTCGTAGGAGCACTCTTTCTGCGAAAGCCGTGGAGACTTTCAGCTATCCATTCTGTGAATTCGGCTTTATTTACTATAAGTTTCATCAAGAATGCATTACAGCAGCATCATATCCATACAAAATATGCGTTTCTTTCTTAGGATAGCTTGCTCTCTTTAGCAGCTGAACGTGCACACAGGATAATAGTGAGTTTAGGGTGTTATTACCGTTTCGCGTAACAGGCGACGCCAATGTGCGAAAAAGAAGTCCGCGTTATAGATGAAGAAAGGGAACCTTGTGAACTAGGAGCGATTATCATGACACACAGCCTTCACAAGCAAACCCTCCTTGCAGCCATTCTGTTCGCTTGCTTTCATTGCCCTACTTCCGAATGTTGGCCCGCCACGCGACCACTGAGCCTCGGCTGTTCTCGGCTCAAGTTCTTTAGCCCGATCTGCTTGTGCATTATCATCATTGCAAGTGCAGTATATCTCAATACCACGCTGCCCCAGCAATATATAGTTATCCTGAGAAGAGCGTGAGGCATAAAAAACCTGCTGCGACGTGATCACATACTAAGCCTACTTTTTGTCTCCAGTTTCATCACGTGACACTTACTAGCTCCTAGTTTCTTCTCCAAGGTACGCTAATCAACAGCAGTATGTCAGTACTTGGCTAAGGAGTCCAAAGCATTGTCGCGATCATTGCCAACGTCTTGCCTAAAGCCTACGAGCTATTAATCGAAAAAAGGGAGCTGATGATTAGTCAGAACCTGTACGCTTACGTTTTCACAAATCAGGCGGGTTATCTATTACATCTGGCAAAAAACTCTATTCCCATATCGTAAAAGTGTTATCTATATGGTAGTGAGGACACGCGCTTTCGTGCTAATTATACAAAAGCAACCCTGTATACGTATTTGATCGTGATGTGCTGTTTCAGCTTTTGCGCAACGTTTTACTAGCAATTTCCAGTGTGTAAATGGTTGAGAGTTTGCTTAACTTGCAGCGTCGCGTCGCTTAACAAGTTAACGAAATTCATTGCAAGAAGGAAACTCACCTGGCATGAACATCATCACGCTGAGGAAAAAAATGACGAGAATCAGGGCAGCAAAGAAGATCATGTACGACCCGTATGACAGCTCCGGGCTGCGGTCCTTCGTCGCCCTGCGTCAAAAAAAAAAAAGAAAAAAAAGAAAGAAAGATTGAGGGCACATAATTGTTGTACGTATATACAGATGTGTATAGGCAGTCTCTTTCGGTGTTATCATTTCGCCTGATCTTTGATTAGATATTTTATCTTGATTTTGCGTAAGGGCCAAAATGCCTTTGTGGCGCATATAGACCTTTTTTAAAGTTTCAAGAGTAATTTCTCCTAATGGATTGAGCCTTTATACACACATAGCGCCATTACTATAGCTAGTAGAAGCCGCTTTTATAGCTGCTGTATTTCGCATATACATTTCTGACGTTATCAGCTGCTTCCATTCAGGATATTAGGTTGTCGTCCATAAGAAATTGCGATCTGCTTGACCATCGATCCGGGTGACAAAAATAAATGAACAAATAAAAGGCTTGCGTTGCACACGACCATTTCTTAGAATTCAGTGTTGTGCCATTTCGTTTGTTCAGTGGTCCCACATATGAAAAGTTCGTGTACACAATTCCACTGTGCCAAAAATGAGAGATTTGTCGACGTTGACCTAACATTAAAAGGGTGCACAACAGTGAATTCTAGCGAGGCATTAAAGTAAGCTCTCATACAGTGCTCCCCAATACGATGCTAGGGAAGGTCCCAGCATCGTGTTCTGCTATGGACGTCCCATGCAAAGAATTTCGAGAGAATTGCGTACAGGATGTGTCGGTTCTCGTCCTCCTCCGCTGTGGAGCGCGGTCCTTGGAACCGGCCGCCGACGGCCTCATCTAGGTTGTCTCCTTCCTGGTTCGGTCTGATACTGCCAACGCTGCGCTGCATCGAACCGGTGCTGCCTCCGCGCGATTTCCGGCTTTCCTGCAGTGAGTGATTTCTTAACTGATTGGCTTATGTCATGATCAACAGTAGGCAGGAATCAAAGGTTTGAGCATGATACCTCATTTGAGAAAATAATAAACAGCATTATCAGCAGATCAAAGCGAGCTTGATGTCAGGGAAAAGTACATGTGCCCGAAATGTAGACACGAACCGCCATTGTTGCATTAAGCGAAATATATACGTCACTCAGAACTACTAAAACTGCACCCGTCAAAATGCAACGTGAAGACTCATCTAACACTACTATATAATACAAACACGCCGAGGATGTTGTTCTTTCGTGCCAAGAGTGCCGGTGCTGGTGATTTCGCGTCCTTTTATCGTTGCTTTTATTGCGGTAGCAATTATAGGGACACTCTAGGCTGGTTTTTGCCGTCGGCGTCACCGTTGCCTTTATGTCATATATATATATATATATATATATATATATATATATATATATGAAATCTACTAAGAAAAATAATTCAGAAAAATATTTTCTGAAGCGCGGATTCGAACCTGCGACCCCTCGAACCGCAACGCACGGCGTTAGACGGCTGGGCCATGGAGCGTACATCCTTCAGCATATTAACGGTGGGCTATTTTTATACACCATTTACCGCTGACGGTATGCAGAGCTCGGAGGCATTTCAGCGTGTTCTCTGCATTACCAACGAGATGGCACGAATGGCGCGCTTTAAAGTTCGTGGCCTGCTCGTTGCGATGCGCGCACTCCTCTACCACATGTACTTTGCCATACAGGGCGTGCCCCCCCGTGCGCGCGCGCTTATCTCGTGATGGGGGCGGTTTTTACGTCTTGTGCTCTCACCGGAAAGCTTGCGTTGAAGTTACAGAGCACACGAACGTCACTTCGCTCATTGCAGCGGCCGCGTTTGTGAAAGGAGTGCACTGCTCAAACACAAAGAAGTAACAACTATGACAGTTTTTAGTTCACGCTTGTCCTGTGTATACCTGTGCGTTCGTTTCGTGCGTCCTTTGTGTTTGAGCAGCGCGCTTTAAGTGTCAAGCTGTGAACGTTGTCAATTCGCGCTCGTCTTGTGTGTGTTTCCTTTGTGCTTGAGCAGCGCACTGCACGTTTCGAGCTGCTTGCCGTTCTTCGAGGGACATTCCAATTTGGTGCTATCGCATTCATTGCTTCGCCCTTGCGAAACTGACTCTTTTGTTTGTTTGTGGTCTAATGTGCGTGTACTTCGAGCTAAACCCTTTGCCTACATTGGTTGGTACGTTGAGACATTCTCAACTCATAACCGGCGATCTACCATAGTAACCAAAGTGGAAGTGGTACAATCGTTGTATTTTGCCAGTGCTAACATACGGGGTAGAAGCCGAGAGAAGAACAAAGGAACTCCAGAAGTTAAGAACTACACAACGTGCGGTAAAACGAAAAATGATAGGCGACAGAGACAGATAGAGACGGGAAAGCAGCAGAGTGTATCAGAGGACGAACAGATGTAGCCGGCAGGTGCAAAGAAGTATAAGCATGTACCAACTAGCCCAGCAACAAGTTTTGCTTGTATTCCAGAGGTTTGACCATGTCCTAGTAGATATTAAAACGAAAAAAAAAGGCTTGGACAGGTCATATCATAAGAAGGACAGATAAGCGATGGTCAGAGCGTCTGAAAGGACACCAAGAGATTGGAAGCGCGACCGAGGATACCAGAGGGTTAGGTGAAGCGATTAACTTAAGAAATTTGTAGGCATCAAAAGGAATCAGGTAGTGCAGGACAGGATGGGTTAGAGGTCAAGATGGCGTGGTAACACCTTGTGATAAGTTTGTCTGCACATAAGCGATTCCGTGGTCTTCTGAAAAATTTCTAATAAACTCCTGTTGTAAGTTGAGCGTCTGTGCTGTCGATTCCTTTCCGTTCCTGCTGTTTTCCGCTTGCACTTTACAATGCAATGAATTGCAAATCATTTGGAGAGGCCTTCGTAGCGGGAACATGACATAGCTGATAGTGATGATGAGAGATTCTAGTACCTGTGATGGACGCCGTGCAGCGCCACCATTCTCCTGCGATTGGGCGCGCGCGCTATCTTGGCAATGACGTGGGCTGGGCCTCGAGAGCGTGTTGGTGCGAGACCGCTGGCTGCCTTCGCGCTGCGGTTCCGGCACTTCGAGGCCCTCGACTGTAGCGCCGGCGGCGGCCGTTTGGAGCGCATGGGGCGCGCCCACGACCACAGGGGGCATCGCGAAAGGCGGCCGGATCCAGAAACCACTGCGGTCCAAGACCAGGGATTCGTGGCCAGCAGTATCCGCACCGGCGAAGATCTCATGTTCCATGGTGGTGCCTATCGTCCTGCGGGGCAGAATAGTCAGCACCAGTGGCACCTTCATCAAGCGATTCCATGTTGATGCTGGCGGTAACCAGATATTTGGCAATGGTAAACTGCAGAGCGCAAATTAGGTAAGGGACATAGAGCATACACAGCACAGGAAAAGCACTAAAAGCACCGGACAAGTGTTGTGTGTGTTCTTCTGTGTCCCGTACCTAATTTGCGCTCTGTAGTTTACCATTTTGAACCAACTAGCACAGCAACGTAGTCTTAAGACATTTGGCGCCGCTGCGGTGTCACAGCACCGCGAACCGCTTGTCGTATGAAATCGGAGGTCGTATCAATCACACGAAGCTGCTTAATGGGATTAAGAGGTATAGGGTGTTCAACTAACAGAACAAAAAAAAAAAGCATTCAGGAATGAATTACAATGCGCGGATGGGGCGTCGCCAACAGAGGAAAATATAGAATTTGTCTAATTTTAATGCTATCAGACTTCCTGCTGAATCTATTCCTAGTTTTCCTACTGTATTCACGATGTTCTAATCACTTTAGACAGCTGAACGTCTAGGGTGGTAAGTCTAGATCCTAACCTGCCGCGTTCCATGGCTCTGACCATCCTATTTAGAACTGAGTTTGCATCATACTTAAATTCATAAGCAGAAATGCGATGTCTAAAACTGTCCTGTCTTAAAGCGCCTCAGAGAGAGAGAGAGAGAGAGAGAGAGAGAGAGAGAGAGAGAGGGGGGGACGGAAAGGCAGGCAGATTAACTAGACCTGCTTCCAGTTTACTACAATATACTCCATCTCCGAACCGATTATGGTGGTAACGTAAGCGAAGCACTGCTCCGTCCGTTCATGTAAGGCCAAAATAAGCGTATTGACGTGAAAACTGAGTAGGACCATACTTGCGTTGGACCAAAGTCATGTCAAGTTGTTGCTTTCGAGTTGTTGACATCAAGTTGTCACATCAAGTTAGTGTGCTAGTGATACCTGGTGGCGGGAACTGTATCAGTCGAAGTGCCCCTCGAGATCCAGGAACCGACGGATTCCCTGCACCGGCGGCAGTCGCGTTGACTCCTCGGCCACACCGCCCCGGGATTCGCAGTTGGCAGCCCGGGTCGACGAAGCTGAGGACGCGGAGAGAGCGACCGCGGCGACCTGCAGCGGTAGCGCGGTGTAGCTACGCGAACGGCTCGCCTTGGCAGACCACGCGCTCGTGCCAATCCCATTGGTGGACGCCCGCGCAGACCGCAAGGGCGCGGTGACAACGGCGCTCGGTTCGGACTGTTCAGCCATCCGGGAGGCACGAGCGGTTGCTGTGGATGAGGGTTCGAGGGATCGAAAGGAGACGTGTCACACACAATGCAATGCGACAAATAGCGTGCATTTATCATGAAAAGATTTATGATAACCTGACAACATATATGCTGCGATAGGATCAGTAATGGAACATATATATTGTCATAATATGGAATTCCGTCTCCAGATTCTTTTTTTTTTTTGTTGCGAAGCTGTGTTAGTCTACCCTGTGCCGTCGTCATCGTCGTCGTAGTAGTAGTAGTAGTAGCGGTAGTATTAATTGTCGTCACACACGTCACGTGATCAGGGAGAGGTGACTAAAGAAATAAATGTAACGAAATTATGATTGTGATGATGATGATAATTGATATAGTGATGATGATGTCTTTTTGTACCGAAGGTCGTCATCATTACAGCTTCACTGTTTGACGGTTTTCACGGCATGGAGCTTGCTTTCTTGCTTGCAGCTTGCTTGCAGAAAAATGCGTGTCATGGTTTTCATGTTAACTTCTATTATTTATGTTCGTCACACAGTAACGTCGCGCAATGCCAACTTCGGGGTAGATCAAGCTAGCGAAACGGCCGCCAACACACCATGAGCCTGGCACGTAAGTCATGCTGTACATGACATGTGTGTCATGACTTTCATGTTAACTCGTGTTATTTATGTTCGTCACACAGTCACGTCGCAAGATACCAATTTCGGTGTATATCGAGCTCGCGAAACGGCCGCCAGCGCACCATGAGCGTGGCACGTGTCATGCTATACATGACATGCGTGTCATGATTTTCGTCTTAACTCGTGTTATTTATGTTCGTCACACAGTCACGTCGCACAATACCTATTTCGGGGTAGATCAAGCTAGCGAACGAAGAAAGTGAACGATGACAATACCAAGGAGCATGCGTGCGTCAAGAAACACAGGACGCAGTACGTCGAGTGTGTGAGCAACGTAGTGTACGACATTCCATTGTCCTGTGGTCTGTCCTATACTGGACAAACTGGTCGCTGTTTGAACGACCGCCTGAGAGAGCACGCAAATAATCTCAGGACATCAACGAGCAACACCTTGGCAGCCCATTGCTCCTTGTGCGGCTGCGCCCCGCTCCTTCATGAATGCAAGATACTCTCGAGATATCGTAACAAGACAGAGCGCGAAATTAACGAGGCTTTTCATATCAAGACGAAAGGGGACATGAGCGTCAGTGAGCCTTCACTCGCCCTCCTGGAAAAAGAGATAATTTTTTTGAGCACTTGACCTGTACATTTTGACTCGTGACAGATTCGTTTTTGCCTTTCCCTCTGATGAGCACCTGATGGTTCTTGTTTTCTGTTTTCAGCTATATATTTCCAGGTGTAATAAATTTACACACAGTTGTTCGTCAGCGCTTGTGTCGTGTGTTCAATCTTTCTCCGTCCCGTTTTTTGCGCTGTTCCCCTCAGCATCATGTACCAACTGGCCCTTCAAGAAATCCTTCCGCAGAAGTTCGCTAAGAAATGCTTCGCATTTAAAATCATCATGTGATGACGTCATCATGATGTCACAGGCCGCGAGATTTGTGACGTCAAATTTTTAGCGTGACCGTGACATCGCATGATGCCGTCATCACATGACATCGTAGCTAGGTCAAAAGTGGGCAGATCACGGAGGCAGTACAATATCAGCTGAGGTGCCTCCGATCCTGGAGGCAATGCAAAACCACGCTAGGTGCGCAAAGCTTTCGGAGTGTGGCGGGGCAGGATCAATACATCGACTGACAAGAAGAAGAAGAAGAAGAAGAAGAAGAAGATGGCTGTTGCCTTCGAGTCGTCTTAAATGAATGCATAAGGGACCTGATGAGTCTTTCTCGGATTTACCATGTTATAAAAGACAGAAGTATTTGTGTATATTCACCTTCGTCAGTAAGTGCGTCTTAATATACGAACGCTATCGCGCATAGACCAAGGATAGCGCGTACCCTGAAGAACACAATGCCGAGCAGACCCTTGACTTTCTTTTTGGTCAGCGGGGTGTCTCTCTGCGCTGCGTTTGGACGTGTCGGACTCTCTTTCCGGTCCTCCTCTTCTTTCTTGGGCGGATCATCCTCCTTCTCTTCATCAGCTGCACACGCGAAGTACAGATGCACAGTGCATGTTAAGGCCCAACAATTGTAGGTCCGTAAAGAAGAAATTGCTGCTCTTTAGCATTTCCCGCTCTTTTAGTTGCGTTGAAAAGATTAACTTGTGAGGTTGCAAGATTTAGCGGTGTGGCAATTTACAGATTGCTGACGCAACTTCTGAAGCTGTAGTTAACGATATCTAAGATGTCTTCAAGAGTCCTCCAAAGGGTTTCGCTGAAACAACTTTCTTGGGCATCACAAATAAACACAATCTATGGGAACACAGTCCACGGTGCGTTGCAAGATATCTTTCAAGACGTCTATGTGTGCTTCTGTTTAGGAACATCCGCCATCACACTGATCTGATTAAAGTTGATAGGAACAATGACAAGGATCGACTGAACGGTTTCTGGTGTCTTTACTACTTTAAAGAAAAATTGGGGGTTTTGTGTTGTTTTACAGGTCAGGACAGTGATACGCAGCACTCCAAGTAACGCACAAAACAAAACAAACGCTGACTAATGAATAACGCGATCCTTTTCAACACGTCAGATGCCCACGAGTCTGACAAGTAAATACGTTGTGCAGCTTGATCAGTGCATAGATGAATTGAAAGACTCCGAATTTGTGAATTAAAAAAATAAAGTGTGTAATGTCTCAGGGTGGCCCAGTAAAGTGACGTGAAGGAGGAAAACTGTGTACATGGAAATCACACTGAAGCAATCTTCTAGAAAGCATTCCCGTGCACTCTGAATATCTCTTTAGGAAAGTTAATGAAGACGCGTAGGAAAGACCTTGCACTGAAAAATAAATAAATAAAAGAACGAGAGAGAGAGAGAGAATATTGTAAGCACACCATCGTAGCTACTCTAAAAAGAAGCGCCTTCCAATCCACTTAAAAGCACTTGAATTAATGTATTAAGGTTACATGTCTAACATGAAAGAAGTATCGAGGATGCCCGTACTTGCCCGAGTTGAGAGCAATTCAGATTTTTTAACAAGGTACATATACAGAGTATGTTCAGTTGTACCCCTTTCAGTTAGTTCCCATGCTTTTCTTTTTTTAGCGTCGGCAGCAAGCACCGAGCAGGACAACTTTTTTAAGCCATTCGAGCGAGAAACTTATGCTGCATACTTCTGGTGTGCCACTCGAAAGTGTAGCTTACTCTGAATAAAACGAATTGATCACACAAGGTACAGAGGAAGATGCTGACGACATGAGCGTTGTATTGCTAGATTTCTTTCTTTGTCCCCTCGTGTTAGCGCTACGCTTGAATCACTACCAAGCGATTCGCAGTCCTAATTCAGGTTCCGAATTTCGCTGTGAACAAGCTAAGAAGTAGAAGCTGTTCAATGCACAAGTATCGCGGTTGGGAGTTGTTCGGAGACGCCCAGTAAAGACACGAGCACGGCTCGTAGACACAACAAGAATGCCCCCGTTTATTCAATCCGTCCCCGTCCTAGGTATCTGATGACAGGGGCCGCTCCCATGCCCACAGCGCCATCCATTAGCAGCTATACAAAGCACTCAGCGTCCACTACATCTTCCCTCCCGGGACAGTTACAGATTCAACCTGCGCGGCGGTTTCACGGTACGGCCACAACGCGTACGCTTAGGTTCATCACACTGCGGCACACTTGCTTGCACAGGTAAAGTTTGCACATCAGGCGAGGGAGGCATCTCTCCAGGCGGCACAGGCACAGGGGATGCACATGAAGCACTTGGTGACGATGCTTCCGGCGATGACCTCAAGGCTGGTGCTCTCGGTGGACTTGAAGCTAAGGTTCCATGCGTTGGTGATGAAGCCATAGTTGTTTGTCCTTGGACATCTTGGTCAGCCACGAACGGCACCAGATGGCAACGGTTCCTCTGGACAACACCACTGGGAGTCTCAACCACATACGACCTTGGTCGCTGAGCTGGGCTGAGAACACGACCGCTGCAACCTATATCTTTTATCCACACTTCCTCCCCTATATTGAGAGGAATCAGAGGAGTGGCACCGTGACGGCGATTGTAGTCCTGCGCCTGTTGCAACTTCGCAGCAGTATTCTGTGCTTGAAATTCCTCGTGATTAGGTAAGGCCGGAAGAAGTCGTTCCGGCAGAACCGGAAGACGAGTTTGCAGTCTCCTGCCCATAAGTAACTGAGCTGGAGAGGCGCCCGAAACTCCAGGTGTGTCTCGGTATGCGAGCAGGGCGAGGTACGGATCCGAGCTTTTCTTCAGCATATCCTTCACAGTGCGCACCATGCGCTCTGCCTCCCCATTACTCTGAGGGTATCGAGGGCTGCTGGTCTCGTGGCAGAATCCATACGCTCGTGCAAAGTTGGCGAACTCCTGGGACGCGAACTGAGGTCCGTTGTCTGTACGCACAGCGTCTGGTATCCCAAAGCGAGCAAAACTACTCTTGATGGCAGCAATGACCGCTTTTGCTGACGAAGTTCCCAATGTGACTACTTCGGGAAATCTGGAGTAGTAGTCGACAATCAGGACGTAGTCACGTCCTTCCAAGTGGAACAAGTCGATTCCCAGGCGTTGCCATGGTCTTTCCGGTGTTGGCGTTGGTATCAGTGGCTCAGAACGCACGGCTCGAGTCTCAGCACACTTAGCACATTGAGTCACAAGGTCTTCGATATGCTGATTGCAATGGGGCCACCAAACGCACTCTCGGGCGCGCTCTTGACAGCGGCGGACACCTTGATGACCTTCGTGCAGCAGTGAGAGGATGTCCTTGCGTTGAGGCGACGGGATGACAATGCGGCGATCCAGTAAGAGTAACCCATCGTACACACTCAGTCTTTCTCGCTCCTTCCAGTATGGTGCTAAATGGGTCGGAACTCTCTTCTTGGACGGCCAGCCTCTCTCACAATAAGTGATAATCGAAGAGCATTCACTATCTTGAGCTTGAAGACGACGGATCTCCTCAAGCTGACCTGCCAGTTGTGGAGGTAGATCCTTAAGAACTTCCCCTATATAGATTTCCAAGCTGCTGACCGCTTTGGAAGTTGGCAAGTCGCAAGGCGCTCGTGATAGTGTGTCGGCTGTAGCTAGCAGTTTTCCAGGAACATACTTGACAGAGAACTGATAGCGCATCAGTTTGATCCGCATACGTTGAATTCGAGGTGGCAAGACGTCCAGATCTTTACTTGAAAGGAGGGCTACAAGCGGAAGATGATCGGATTCGACCTCAAAGCATAGACCGCGTAGGTATTGGTCGAACCGGGTGACAGCCCATGTGACAGCCAAAGATTCTTTTTCCGTTTGACTGTAGCGTCCCTCTGTAGCAGTGAGAGATCTGGAAGCATAGGCGACAGCCCGTCGAATTCCCGAAGGTTGATCCTGGAGTAAGACGGCTCCGAGGCCATGAGAGCTTGCGTCAGCCGATACTACAGTTGGGTAATGGGGATTGTACATAGCCATACATACGTCAGAGCTGAGCAAAGACTTGATGTTCTTGAACGCTTGCTCTTGGTTGTAACCCCAATTCCATGCGTTGTTCTTGTTGAGGAGAGCACGAATAGGTGCAGAGATCTCAGACAGGTTTGGAATGAATCTAGCCACATGGTTTACCATTCCAAGTAATCGGCGAACACCACTGACATCGATTGGTGGTGGAAGATCCATGATAGCCTTCACCTTGTCCGGGTCTGGACTAATTCCCTGCGGGCTGACGACAACTCCTAAGAACTTGACAGAAGAGACTCTGAATTGACACTTCTTTTCGTTAAGAGTGACGCCCGCTTGAGTCAAACGCGCCAAGACGTCAGCTAGACGCTCGTCGTGCTCTTGACGGTTCCTACCGAAGACGAGTATATCGTCTATCATGTTGACGACTCCAGTGATGCCTTCGAGCAATCTTGACATGAAGCGTTGGAAATACTCGGGCGCTGTCGCAATGCCAAAGGGAAGACGCTTGTAGCAATAGCGGCCAAAAGGTGTGATGAATGTTGTCAGTTCTTCGCTCTCACGAGTAAGCTTGATCTGGTGGAAGCTGGATCTTGCATCGAGCTTAGAAAAAATTTGTGCCCCACCAAGCTGGCCTAAGATGTCTTCCACTGTTGGCAGAATGTAGCGTTCCCGCTGGATAACCTTGTTAAGCTTCGTCAAGTCGACACACAGCCTGTACCCGCCCGATGGCTTCGGCACAACGACGAGGCCTGAACACCATGCGGTAGGCGTGTCAACCTTGCGAATGACTCCTTGGGTTTCCATCTCATCCAATTCCTTCTTCACCTGCTCGAGTAGCGGTAGAGGTATTCGTCGAGGAACACTCAATGAAAAGGGGCGAGCGTCTTGAGCAACGCGAATATGGTATTCTTCTTGCACTTCCCCGAGGCCACGAAAAATTCTAGCTTGGGGTGACGGAATACCTTCCACAGAGTCCAAAAACTGAACGATGCCCAAGTCTTCAATTGCCGGTAATCCCAGAAGGTGTGTCGTCTGGTTCTTGATGACATACAGTCTTTGCACAGAGACCTTGTTATGCCACTGCAAAGTAGCAGTGAAAGTTCCCAGAACGCACAATCTTTGATTTCCAGGACCAGACACTTCGGCGTTCACTTTATCCAAAACGGCCGGTAATCCCGGGAAAGAA
Organism: Rhipicephalus sanguineus; assembly: GCF_013339695.2. Taxonomy (NCBI): domain Eukaryota; kingdom Metazoa; phylum Arthropoda; class Arachnida; order Ixodida; family Ixodidae; genus Rhipicephalus; species Rhipicephalus sanguineus. Next base: position 11,223,955 of record NC_051185.1, on the reverse strand, counting down.
GGCGAGACCACCGTTACTTCTGCTCCCGAGTCTATCTTGAAGTGAGCGAGGTGACCATTCACATGAATGTCGGCATATCGTGCCCGACGCGTACTGAGCGCGTGAAGTTCAACTGAACCTAACAGCTCCTTCCGATGCTTGGCCCGGCAAACAGCAATAAAGTGACCTTGCTTCTTGCAGAAATTGCAAGTGGCCTTGCGAGCTGGGCATTCTTTTCGAGAGTGTTGACCACGGCCGCAGTAATCGCAAGTAGACCGAGTTGGCTGCACCGACTTGCTGCGACGCGGTGACGCGTTCTTCGCGCGTTGCGCCGCGTCCACGTTTAAGCTGTCGAAAGCCCCGCTCTCGCTGAGACCTGCGCGGGATTGACGCTCTTTTTCGGCTGCTTCATGAATACGCGCTTGGCACAACGCTTCCTCTGCCGAAAGTTTAGTACATCGGCACAATTGATCCGACAGCGTCTCGTTCCGCAATCCAACGACAAACTTGTCTCGCACAAGTCGGTCTTCGACCTCGGCGTTGTTGTACCCACAACGTTTGACAAGATTCCGAAGTGCCGTAAAAAATTCGTCCACCGGCTCCCCTTGTTGTTGTACTCTGCGGTGAAATCGACGGCTCTCGTAAATCTCATTGACAGGGTGAACAAAATGCGAGGTGAGCTTAGCCTTGACTTCCGCAAACGGGAGATTTTCTGGAGCAGACAATCCTAGCGACGACAAGACGCTACGTGCTTGAGAACCCATGCAGTATAAGAGTGTTCGCACTTGCACCTCGTCGGTAGCTGTGTTGAGCCCTGCAGCAAAGGCGTAATCTTCGTACCTTGTTATCCATGTTGTCCATTCCCCCGGGCTTGTGAAGTTGAACGGCGACGGAGGCTGAAGTCCCGGCGTACCGACGCGCACAACGTTGAGCTTGGAAGCGTCTGCACCGGTTGTCGGGTCTGTCGAGTCCATAACTGCGCATTAGTCGCCCACTTCTGACACCATGTTCGGAGACGCCCAGTAAAGACACGAGCACGGCTCGTAGACACAACAAGAATGCCCCCGTTTATTCAATCCGTCCCCGTCCTAGGTATCTGATGACAGGGGCCGCTCCCATGCCCACAGCGCCATCCATTAGCAGCTATACAAAGCACTCAGCGTCCACTACAGGAGTCACAAAATCGTCAACTTACGTTGTTTTCCTTCCATCGCTTCACTCACGGGGAGACGACACGGCGGACCATGAACCGTTGGCCTTCTTCTTCGTCTTCCTCAAACCCGTGTACCGCGTTTCAATTAGTCCTGCTGCTGTTGTTGTTTTCCTCCGATCATGGCTCATACCCATGATGCAGGGGATTGGCCGAGTAGAGGGTGAATTCTGCTAAAATTATCTTAAGGATGTCATTCGTAGAAGCTATGATTACTAATATGATGAATTGATGTATCAATTATTCCTGCAATTTTAAGATTGCTGCTGCTGATGATGATGATTCGACAACGAGTATTGGCAGGTACCCAATCAGGACGGTGGTCAAGAATCAGACGGATTGCGCGTTCCGACAGGTGATGATGATGAAATGAACTTTATTTGGTCCTGGAGAACCCCAATCAGACAACCCCCGAAGGGGGGTCCGCAGCAGTTGCTGCCCGCGCCCACGCCGGTACTGGAAGACCGTGGCCCTCCGCCCGTTCGCAGGCCTCCTGGACTGCCGACAGCTGGACTGAGAGCTCGCGGCTTTTAAGAGCCCTCTCCCAGTCCTCTTCTGTGCTGAACTTTGCGCTAGGTAACGCCGGGCACTGCCAGAGCATATGAGCGAGTGTGCAATTATCCGCCCCACAGCTAGGACATCCTGGATTTATGCCTTCAGCAAAGTGGCTAAACGTGCTGCGAGACGGGAAGGAACCTGCCTGTAGCATCCGGAGAACCGACGACTGCGGCCAAGTAAGCTTGGAATGCGGGAGGGGGTATCGCCGCCTTGACAGTTGATAGTGCGAAGTAACTTCGTTGAAGGTGCCAAGTGGTCATGAAATAATGAGGATTTTTGTATGATTATTGATGCGGGGTGGGGGGGGGGGCTCACTTCCTATTCAGCTAAAGGGGGCGCATATTCTGTCGCATACCTTTACTCTGTCGGTCATGTCACGTCATTCTTAATGTGCAGTGCTATGGCCACGCAATGGTGAGCGATGAGAAACAATCACAGCGCGTACCTATTAAGGTGAACGGGCCGTAAATCGGGTGGCAGGAGGTAGCTCACAACAAACTGTTCCGCTAAGAGAATGAGGAGAGGAAGAATGAGGTTGATTATTATAACGACGATTCCTTGTTTTTTTTTTCAATCTTATATACAGTCGTAAAAACACATGTTTATTCCTTATTTCCGCCTCGTGCTGTCCCCCCCGCCCCCCTTTTCTTTCGCCTAAACGACACGTGCCTTAGCTGCGCGAGGGGCGCAGACCCTCTTGCATTGATTTATTGACGGTGTGTGCCTAAATTAGTAATTACTTGTAGAGTGCTGTCTGTATTCTAGCCATTATTCCACACTCAATCACGTTTCTTTTGTCGCACAGTGTACGCCAAGTATGACCACAAACACTCTTCATTAGTCTTGTAACCTGCTGTAAGCCTGCTAACTTTTCTTCCATCGCTCGCTGCGCCGTTGTTTGCTTGTTGGAAGTTCGACTACGTAATTTAATTTGTAGTACGTAAATTACATTTTCTACCTGCCGCTCGCAAACCGGTAGCAGTTGGTCAAGATGTGCAGTTTCATCCCCGAGCTCGCTAGTGCTTCGCTACAGGGACTCGCACAGTGCACGGTACATCTCTGTGACTCTTAGCATTTCACTCGTATGGACTTATGCTTAGCCCATTACCGCACTTGCAATTTCCCCAGCCATGACAAAGGGCGTCAATCGCAGCCTGCGCGCTGTCTCGATCGCGCGCGCGTGCGTCTGTTTGCGCGTCTCTGCGTGCGTGTTTGCAGCTAACGCAATCTAGCGCCAAATACAAGGTATCGGATGAAGTTCAGCCGACAATAAATTTGTGTCCTTTGCAAATTCTGGCATCTTTTAGAAATTTGATGACGTTTTAAGGTTTTTATCTGACAGGTGAAATGCATTTTGAGGTTGAAGAAACCTGCCATTCTCGCTCTAGCTCAAGACAAGATTTATCCATATTTATTTCACAGTAATCACCAGTCTCTTGTCCTTTGTATGGAAGGAAACTGTGGGTCGGGTGTGTATCTTAGAAGCGTGAAAAGCTGTGCCGGTTGGTTCGTGTTTGGATGCTAGAAACCAGCGAAAGCTCGTAACAAGGACGAAGAAGGAGGAACATTCGTGTATCTTGGATTTGCATTCTGCTAATACTAAACGCATCCGTGTATATCGACCATCAAGGTGAAAAAAGTCAAGGAGGCCCAGACGGTGGCGACACCCAGAAGCCTTTTTATATTCCCAATTCTGTGGGTGCTATGATCGGCCGTGCACCCGGTGCTGCGTGAGCGACCGCGGCCGCAGCCTCGCTGGCCTCCTTCCTGGTGACGCTCAGGAATATCTGCTCCAGCGACGTGTCGGCGATGAAGAAGTCCTGCAGCTTGAACTTCTTCTTGATGCGCGCCATGCGCGTGAACATCTCGCTCCACAATACGCGAACGTGACACAAGCGAAATTCCAGCAGGCCCTGCACAAAACAGACCGCGAGGTTCTGACTAAGCAATATCGGCGATGGGAGCTCCGTTAAAGGGGCCCTGCAACACTTTTCTTAGTTATATTGGAATAGTCTCATTATTGACGTATGACTCTTCACGAGTCATATGCCGCAAAATTTTTTCGAATCCGTCAAGTCTAAGTGGTGTTACCAAATTATAGAGATCACGTTCCGCAGCTTTCTCCCTCAACTCAACGCCGCGAGCGCGCGGAGAGCTAGGCAGCGACTCGAGGGAGGGAGCGCAGACGAGCGAGGCTCCGCCCAAGAGCGCCGGCGGAAATTTTTTAATTTATTTCTCTCTGACGTCTGGGCGCAACCACGTGGTCTGTGCCGCCACTTCCGGTCGGCTTGCGTCGTTCTCGTCGAGCGGAGCCGATGTGTATCGCGCGTGCTTGAAAACTGCGCGTCGGTTTGGTAATGTTGGGTGTGCACCTCGAACGCCGTAGTGTTTTCATCGCTCTGCCAACCATGGAAGCAAACCTGCGCGCTCGTTTGGAACGAATGACAGCTGAGATCGGTTTCGGCCCATACTCCGATACACCGCCTCGTAAGACGGCACTGGCAGACGACCCCGAAGCGCCGCCATTACCGGACGCCAGCATTGTTATCGGAGACACGCTGCGCCCGTGCCTCGGTCGGTCGTGAGAACGTGCCGACGATGCAGTTCTCAGCTGACGAGGCAACACTCGAACGGCTGCCACTCTCAACGGCAACCGGCGATGGTCAAAAGCACAGAAATATTCACGTTTTCGGCACTGCGCATGGCGAAGAAAACGGAACCACGCAACTACGAGCAGACGAGCTGTCGGTGAGACCGGAAGTGCTAATATTAATGTTTGTTCGGTGTTTTTAACGCGATAACAGAACATAAACATACATAATGCCACCTGGATGATGAACTGCGGCGAGCACGAGCCCGCATCGAGCAAAAGCAAACGAAGAAGTCGTTTGGGACAGCGCGCGCTCTCGCTCAGTCTTTGTTGGTTTTGGCGCGGCCATATTATTAGACCTGCGTCAGTCTTTCTGCCAGCGTGGTATTTCTTACCCAGCACCTCCACCAGTTGTCACGTGCGAAAAGGAGACAATATTATCTACTTATTGAACTCAAAATTAACAACGAAAGTAATAATGAGGGTGTTATCGTGATTATAACATCAGCCAATGGTGGAACTGCCGACAATCGCGTCATATTTTGCGGACTAATACATCATTTGTCGAGAGAAGAGGGAGCGATTTTCAGCTGACTTTGAGAATTTATTGTAAATTCCAGGCCGTGCGCATCGCTATAATATTTGGCTGGCGTGTTCTCGGGAGCCTCGACTACCGATCGGCAGTGCTTTTTGAGCATGCTCGAAAAGTGTTGCAGGGCCCCTTTAAGCATGTTGGTAAACCACACAATAAATCTTAGTGCAAATGATTGCGACAACAACAAAAACGACAACGATAATGAAGGAGAAAAAAAATATTTTCGGCCAGTTCTGTGCCATCGGAACCGTTGGAGGGCGAAGCTGTAAGCGGGCGAGTGCATGTGTAATGGCTAGAGAGATCACGTGGTGTAGTAAATCCGCCGCTAGATTTTAAATACGCGCTCTTATACATCTCTTGCATCATCATCATCATGATGACTTTGTTTTATTTATTTATTCACTTCACCTACTGGTCACGTGACCTGCGTGACGCCCACTACTACTACTACTACTACTACTACTACTACTACTACTACTACTACTACTACTACTACTACTACTACTACTACTACGACGACGACGACGACGACACAAGGTAGATTAAGACAGTTACTCTAACGACGTGGCGCAACGTTAGTAACAAGAAAGAAGGGACAAAGAATGCCCTTCTCTCTGACCCTTCTTTGTCCCTTCTCGTCCGTAACGTTACGCCACATCTTTCAAGTAGCTATGCACCACTAGCCCAGCATAGCGTTTTGTTAAGACTAGTCTTCGTTTTATTACTGGGGAACTGACAGCTGGTGCGTAAGCATTATATTGAATTGCATCGTTTGACCAGAATAGGGTACCACTAAGCAACATTAACTAATACTATCAGATGAAGGCCATCATTTAGCAAACACAAGCTCTTGTCTTTAGCAGGCACAACACAAGCGCTCGAGCATCTCTTGTCTAAAGGTTTTTGCGCTTGGTATTATAGAGTATGGAGTGCGAACGGTCTCTAACCCTTATGCTGTGATGAATCTTTCTGTCAACTCACTAGTTACTGCACTCATTAGTAACAATGTTACTGCACTTATTGGTAACAAGTTATGTCTTTTCACGTGCAGATGTTGTGTTAGGAATCAAGGGTGCGCTTTTTTTAGAAAACCATTGCCCGATAATGAGTGGTGGCAGGAAACCTAGGCAGAATAAGGAAGCCCACCTCGTAGCTGTGCACCAGCTCGGCCTCCTTGAAGTTCTTGCGCACGTCTTCGGCAACCTGGCGCTGGTAGAAAAGGTCCTGCTTACGGTCCGGGTACGTCTTGACGCTGATGGTGTATCCCTTGCCGAACTTCTGCTTCAGGTGCGCCAGGGAGCCAAGGCACTGGAGGCGCCCGCCGCCCAGGATGGCGATGCGGTTGCAGAGGAACTCCACGTCCACCAGACTGCGATGTCCGGCAGTATACATACGGCGCCGTTAAAGCAGTATTGCCACGAATACTAAATATTTTCGTATTGTTGCTCTAAATAAAAACCCTGGTGTCGAGAACCCTGAAAAAGAATATAGTGGTGCCTGGAAAGGCGTCGATTATTAAGGCGAAAACCTTAGATGCTTCATCAAGCATATGGGAATTGACCGTTGGTGGCGTCGGTGTCCCGTGTCGGCGGTGTCAACACGAGTGATGCAAAAAATGATCACGTGATGTCCCCATATGACGTCACAGATCGCCGATATCTGTGACGTCACGTGACTGACACCACGTGATGACGTCGTCACACGAAGTCGTCGCTTGGTCAAACGTGGGCCGATCACGGAGCCAGTACACAAAACCAGGTCAGGTGCGGAAAGCTTGCAACGCCTCCGATCCTGGAGGCAGTGCAAGACAACGCTATCTGCATACAGCTTTCGGAGGGTGGCGGGGTAGGATCAATGCATCGACTGAGAAGAAAAAGAAGATGGCTTCCGCCTTAGGCTCGTCTTAGTTGAATGCATAAGGGACCCTGTGAGTTTTTTTATTAGTACCACTACCTTAAAAAACTTCCGGTTTCGTTATCGAGGGGGCGGTTGCACAGTGACGTGTAAACACAGTCTGACGTAACGAGTAGACAGCAACTCGCGAAGCACTAGCAGCAGCTTTGTTTCTGCTGTCAGTTGCACGTGGGGCACGTAAGAGTGAGGCATCGTCCAGCGACTCCGACAGTGATTTTTGCAATTTAAACTGCATGCAAGACGCAGAGTACGCAATCTCGGTGCAACTGTGTTGACTCGTCGCGATAATGACCGTCGCGGTGGGGTTGGCTTGCAGATACTTGGCGACAAAAGCTTTAAAATGGAAGTAAAATATGTTTTATGGGTTGTCTGACTCCGGTGTGTGGAGAGCATTAACACTGCGTATAAAGGAAACGAAAACAAAATGTCCTTTCTGCGATAGATACTTGGCGACAAAAGCTTTAAAATGGAAGTAAAATATGTTTTATGGGTTGTCTGACTCCGGTGTGTGGAGAGCATTAACACTGCGTATAAAGGAAACGAAAACAAAATGTCCCTTCTGCGATACCTTAAAATCGTGTCACCACTCCTTTAAGAGACATTTTATCATTTATGGTATTCCAGCATATGCAACGGCTGTTGAGTAATGCGAGGTCATCACGTTAGGACGGAAAATGAACATGCTGGTTTAGGATGTTCTAGGTGAAAGGAGCATATACGATGACGTATATGAGGGAGCAGCGCAAGCAATGCGGATGTGTGTCGTCATCGGAACCAGGTTAAAGGACGATAGTAGCGACATCTTGAGACACTCATTCTACTAATGGCTTAAGTGCGTGGCTTCCGCGATTGGCTCCGGCAGCGCACCTTTGCGCGTTGCCGGAGCCGATTGCGGAGGCCACGTTGCATATCCAAATTGGATTGAATGGCGACTAGACTACAGTCCATCGGCGATTTGAGAATGCACCAAGTAGCTGCAAGGTGGATCGCGAACGCGCTGGTGTGCAGTGCGGGCACGTCGCGGCATCCCACGACAGCCACGGTAACTACGCAGCTCACAAGGCTCAAATCAGCGTACGGCCGTACACTTTGTGTACGCCGGCATCGCCACAACGTCCCGGAGGCGCATAGTCAACTACATCAGCGCACTGCAGAAGGTAGTCATTTGTCGAGAGAAAAGCGAGTGATTTCTAGGTGAAAAATTAATGGTAAATTCCATGCCGCATGCGGTGCTATAATGTTTGGCTCAGACATTCGCAGAAGCCTCGATTGCCAATTGGCAGCATTTTCTCAAAAAAGTGTTGCAGGCCCCTTTCAGGAAACCATCAGCGTCGTAGAAAAAACCACCAAGAGCCCTAACGCGCTCGCTTGTACGTGAAACGTTCATAAAAGCCTTGTATTCTGCACGATGAGGCATGCACTACAGGTGAACCGGCTTACCTGTGCGAAGTGAGCACGATGGAGTGCTTGCTGACCTTCTGCAGTGCGCTGATGTAGTTGACTATGCGCCTCCGGGACGTTGTGGCGATGCCGGCGTAAGGCTCATCCAGTAGGACCAGACGGGGTAGGCCCAGCATCGAAAGGCACAGCGACAGCTTGCGCTTGTTGCCAGCACTGCACGTCATGCAGAGAACGAGACATTTTACTTGCAGCCAGAATTTGTGGCTGCATGTTCCGTTTCCTTTACTCCTTTAAATGGATAAAGCATCTTGCGCGTCATATGCGACTTCTAGATGGGTATTGAAATAAGGTAGAATTTCAGGGTAAGATGGAAGCTTGGAGAGATGAAAAAACATAGCGTAGCAGCAGCAGAAACCTCCGTTAAATCAAATAATGTTAGAAACCGCTTATCCCCACCGGGCTAGTCGACATCCCTAGTCCGGGACGTCATTGGTCGAAGCCGCCGCGCGAGCCCGCTAGCCCAGAGTTTGCCGCTCCTCTAGTTCTGAGTTACTGAGCAGAGTCGCCTCCCAGTCCTGTTTCGGGGGGCTGTGGATTGGAGTTAATTTTGGGTTAAGGTGGCAGGTCCGGATTATATGGTGTCGGACACTCCACCAAAGTACTGGCACTGCCCAGTGGCGTAGGCAGAAATTTTTTCCGGGGGGGGGGGGGGGGGCACGCTTCTGATCTGACGGTGGGGTCCGGGCAGGTAAGTGTGTCCGAGTGTAATTCCGTGCTCTGTAACACATGGCAGAAAAAAAAATCTGGGGGGGAGGGGCACGGGCCCGGTGTGCCCCCCCCCCCCCTGCTACGCTACTGGCACTGCCCACTTATATTAAGGTCGTGAAGTTTTAGTACGGCTGGACATAGCAGCGTGTTTGTAGGCGCCGCAGGACACGCTCCTCCGTTTTCGCGTAGCGACACACCGCCTGTTCTAAATAGGTATTGAGATTTATATAACAGAAAATCCCCCTGCTATTTATAGACGACAGGTAGGCTCCATAGAAAAAAATGGATTTCTGAAACTTCTCTCATGATGTATTGTGCGAATGGGCAGACGTTATAGGAATTCCCTTGTTATGTTAAGACGATAGTACACAGACAGGCCAGTTTAATGCATATCAAGTTAACAATAATAATAATATCTGGGGTTTAAAGAGGGTGGCTACTTGGGCTGGTTGGTACTGCATTCTAAAAGGAAAAATACGTTCTTTGTGCGCAAAACGTTGCAGAAAAGACGATAGATAGGACAGAACGCACACTTACAACCAGTTTATTGTTTAGATGGCACGAAAATATATACACTCATGAGGGCGAGGAGATGACACACAGAGAAAGGGAAAGTGATGGTGCACGTGCAAAAGCATCTTATTCACATCTTGAAATCATATTTCATCTAAGAATATACTCGTATTCATTGTCAAACAAGTTGATAGACGGGGCACTTACACACTCAGTTCCTGCCTTGCGAATCAAAAAAGCTTCGTGAATTTTGGATAAGTTTTGCGCACAAAGAACGTATTTTTCCTTTTAGAATCTGGGGTTTAACGTCCCCAAACCACAATATTATTATGAGGGACGCCGTAGTGGAGGGCTCCGGAAATTTCGACCACCTGGGGTTCTTTAACGTGCACCTAAATCTAAGTACACGGGCCTCAAACATTTTTACCTCCATCGAAAATGCAGCCGCCGTGGCCGGGATTCAGTCGAGCGCTATAACCACAAGAACACCGTTGCGAGGCGACGCATCTCAAGTCAGTGTTAGCCAAAATGCAAGACACGAAATAGAGTTTCATGTCGGAAATGCACGGTGTTGCTTTCTGTAGTCACATATTTCATCTTCAGCTTTCTGGCCTTAAAAAATTTTTTTACAATAACCCTTAAAATATTGCCACGCGTGTTTTATTTCGATGTATTCCGATTTAACCTGCAAGGACTGTTAGCAACGCTGGGCGCAGATTGCGATACAATGTTTGAGATGATTCGCAGTTGTTTGAGCTCATTTTCTTAAGATTGCGCGTAGAACGCGAATAGTTTATTCGACAGCTTACGCGAGCACCAGTGACAAGGCTCGAATGTTCGAGGCCGCATGTATAAATGCCGACGCACCCCACAGCAGATCAGATTATCGACGGCCGACGCTCTGTTCGCCGCTGTCAGTGTAAAGCATCTATTCCTTGTAGTTTGACTTTTCGTTTCCCGGGCGCAAGTTCGCCCAAATAAAGAGCTTCGTCTTCAACACCCGCCTGCTGCCTTCGTCAAAGTCACGACCACGTGATAATACCTTCGAATATCTACCGTCAAATATTTTCAAATATGGAGCACTTTTCACATTCACCAAATGATAGCGATTGTTTTCGTTAATTGCGTTACGTTTATTTTTTTTCTTAGCAGTGTCTGGCATTACAATAACGCACCTGTACGTGGAGACGAGCTGCTCTCCGATTTCATCGAGGTGGAATACGTCCAGCAACACGTTGAGGTATTCGGTAGTCATGGAGATGCCAATGAGACGCCCAAAGAGGACGAGCGTCTCAATGCCCGTCAGCATGTCCAGCAGGCCGTCACGCTGCGGGCAGTAGCCGATGTAGCGCTGGAACTGCGTTCATGTGCAGATGCGGAGCAGTAGAATTCAGCTGTCGGTCGATCGGTCGATCTTTCGTGTAGGTTTTTTAACTATAGTAGCAATTTTCAGGAAAAGTAATGTAAAAAATTTCGGAGCCCCTCCCCAATCGGGAAAACGGGGGCAAACAAAGCTTGGCATGCGCGTGCCTCACCTCTTTCTTTCTTTCTTTCTTTCTTTCTTTCTTTCTTTCTTTCTTTCTTTCTTTCTTTCTTTCTTTCTTTCTTTCTTTCTTTCTTTCTTTCTTTCTTTCTTTCTTTCTTTCTTATTGCGCATTCTTCCCTCCCAACTTTTTCCTTCCTCCATGTGGGAATCGGGCCTTCACCCACGTGCTTATACACGTGACATTTTTGTGCTACAAGAAACAACGACGGTCATGCATGAAACAGCGAAAGGCAACAATGAAAGGCAATGATGAAATGCGGCAACATGAAATGACAAGTCACCTCGATCAGTGGCGTAGCCAGGGGGTGGCACACCGAGCCCGTGCCCCTCCCCCCCGAAATTCTTTTTCCCATAGGATACAGAACAAAAAATGACACTCGACCACACTTATCTGCCCAGACCCCATGTCGCATCAAGAAGGTGACCCCCCCCCCCCCCTCTGAAAAAAGTTCCTGCCTACGCCACTGACCTCGATAAAAGTTTGGATTACCATATCAAACGGCTTAAGGCCGACAAGCCCACAATCGAAGGAGCTTTAGCTATTGGAAAACGATCCATACAAATACGCATGTCACCGGCGCAACTTCGAGGGCTGCATTTCTGCCCACCCACACTTCTGTACCCTCGCTAGCGCTGGGTTACAGCGTCACAAATTTAGGTGGCCACCGCCACCTAAATCTGCAACTCATAAAAGATTCACATCAAAAAGCACAAACAACTCACTTGCTGTCTTTGGTTAACAATTGAGAAACCCGCGGCGAAAGCGTCCCCTTCGTGTGGCAGCATCTGGCCCGTCAGTATGCGAAACATGGTCGTCTTGCCCGCGCCATTGACGCCCAGAAGGCCGAAGCACTCGGCAGGGCGGACCGTGAAACTTAGCCCCTGCACGCAACCGCACGCACTTCAGCAGCTGCCGGATCTTCACGCTGTGATTGAGTAGGTTGTTCGTAGACAACAAGACTAAGTGCTGAAAGAGTTTGTACTAGTCGACTCCAACAAAATAAATTGAAACTAGTTTCACGCCTGAAAAATCTGAGAAAAGAGTGGAGCTGGCAAGCAAGCGCCTCCACGTGGCGAACGCAGATTGCGTTCTTTCTTCATCTTCTTTCATCTTTCTTTCTTTCTTTGTCTCTTACTACATTGCCCTCTCTCTTCCTTTCCATCCTCTTAACCCTCACATAACTCCTCCTCGACCGCACTTCTCTTTCCCACCCCTTGCTATGCTATTACTGTACATTGTTATGCTATGGTTTACCCTTTCACCTCCTCCTCTGCCTAGCATCAGTCCTCCTCACCCTCGCTTACCTTTCCCTTCTTTATAAACTGTACTATACAAACCCACGCCATGATTTACCCTTTCTCTCCTCCTTTCCTTCATACTGGCTGACAGCACGATAGACACAGAGGAAAGGCAAAGAAAACGGAACACGGCTGTGACTATCAACAACTGAGGCTTGATGATCGGCTTTGTAACCCCTTGCAATGTTTGCTGCCCATTTTACTTTTTTTGTATTATTGATAATCTATTGTGTTCGCCTGACTTGGGTTTGGTCCCGTTTTGTGCGCGTTATATATGCGCGGTTCAACCATATTTTCCTTATCGGAAGCATAGTCTATTCAAAAATGCATATCCAGATTTTCCCGAATATTCGTCCAAGGCCGAATATCCGGCAAAAGAGGCGAATGTTCGGACAAATTCGAATATTTGAGGAAATGGCAACTTACAAGTGCTACGCATTCTTACTTTTGAAGTAAAACGTCGCTAATGCGTACCCGTTGAGTTACGTTGTACTTCGCTGCTACCGCATACTACCGTTAAGTGCACATTTATGTTTCATTCCCGGCAATTGGATATGTTTTACAGTAATAATTCTGAAATATGCATGACGCACGCATAATTTGTGTGAGCGGATAGATTATATACACAACACAGTCTGTGCAAGAAGTGCATAGTATGTGTGATGACGAACATATTTACTTAAGAACAATGCCTAATGCTTGCTAGTGCTGACTAATGTTGACCGCTTTTGGCTCATACTGACAGTCTGATGTTGTAACAATGTGTCAAAATAATGCATGTGTTCTACCATGGATCTGTCTAACTCAATGCGCTTCTCACACAGCGTCTGTTCCGCTTTCGGAAACAGTTTTTGTGAGGGTGATGTTTGAATGGTAAGCTTGGTTCAGAACCACGAGGCACTTGCCTGTAGTACTTCGTGGGTGTCGACGTAGCCGTAGGCCTTGTAGAGGCGGTGAGCGTACATGAAGGGCTTCGTAGCAGAGGGTGCCATTTTACCGGCCGCAAGTTCGCTGACCACTTTGTCCTCTTGCAGGACGTCGGTGTCCTGGAGCCTTCCGGTGCGCTACACAGAAGCGTTGCTACAAATGTTTCGGGCACTTGTATCAGATGCGCGGTTAGCTTAACAACAGCGAAATATGCGATGGTATTCAAATGACGCGCTGGTAAAGTGGTAACAGGCATCGGTTCAGTGCAAGATTGGTCGGTTGCAATGATTAGTTACCCCGCGTCTCTCTCATCTTTTAAGGCGAAAGCATTAGATGCTTTATCAAACGAGAAAATTGATCGTCGGCGTCCCGCGGCATTAGTGTCAACACGAGTGATGCGAAAAATTCTACGTGGTGACGTCACGTCATTACGTCATCATGACATCACAGGCAGCCAAAATGTGTGACGTCATCATGACATCAGTATGACGTCACACACTGTAACGCCTGATGCTAACGTCATTGCATGAAATCGTCGCCTGGTCAAAGGTGGGCCGATCACGGAGGCAGTGCAAAACCACGTTAGGCGCAGGAAGCTTTCGGAGGGGAGCGGGGGAGGATCAATACGAGACTGAGAAGAAAAAGAAGATGGCTTTCTCCTTCGAGTCGTTCTAGGCGAATGCATAAGGGACCCTGTGAGTTTTTTTTTTTTTTTTCATGTAACTTAATTTGCATAAAACTCTTGCGAGGGATTAACGGAAAACGTCAAATTCTTGCTCAAACACGCTTATGTACCTCTATGCTTCCCGTCAGACTCATACCCTACAACAATCTGTATAACCCGCTCCTAGTAAGAACACTGACTAACAGTGAGTATAAAGTCTGCACCCGTCGGAAGGCCACAGTAGCCGCAAAGCCAATTGTGCACACTTCCGATGAGGAAATACCTGATCGTTCTGTGGCGTAATGACGTAAGAAAAAAATTGCTAAGCCTCGATACCACTTTGCCAGCAGAGCTAAAACGTACCTAGCAGCGACACTTATGTGGAAGCATTGCTCAACCAAGCCACTTGATGCTATCACGCTGTGGCCTATGGGAAAATGCGAGTAGTAATCATTGGGATAGCGGTCACTGTTATGTATGTATGTATGTATGTATGTATGTATGTATGTATGTATGTATGTATGTATGTATGTATGTATGTATGTATGCATGCATGCATGCATGCATGTATGTATGTATGTATGTATGTATGTATGTATGTACGTATGTACGTACGTACGTACGTATGCATGTATGTATGTATGTATGTATGTATGTATGTATGTATGTATGTATGTATGTACGTACGTACGTACGTACGTATGTATGTATGTATGTATGTATGTATGTATGTATGTATGTATGTATGTATGTATGTATGTATGTATGTATGCATGCATGTATGTATGCATGCATGCATGTATGTATGTATGTATGTATGTATGTATGTATGTATGTATGTATGTATGTATGTATGTATGTATGTATGTATGGACACATGCATACTGCTATACAAAACATCGAAGATAGATAGATAGATAGATAGATAGATAGATAGATAGATAGATAGATAGATAGATAGATAGATAGATAGATAGATAGATAGATAGATAGATAGATAGATAGATAGATAGATACCTTCTTTCCTGGGCCGAGGCCTTGTGCGATGTGCTGCGCAGGCGGCTTGGGAACGTAAAGATCATGTGGTTGTTCGGGCAGGCTCAACCATCGGTCTAGCGGCAGACGCCAGGACTCGATGAAGAGCAACAGGACGAAGACCACGACGCCTTCGATTGACAGCATGAGCACTTCGTAGTAGGCTGAATAGGCGTTCATGTCCAGCGGATGGATGACGTACTCGGAAGGGTTTGGCTCGTGCAGGTCTGCGCAGCATGAAGTCGTGGTCTTGAGCAACCATTTTATTGCGATAGCAATTACATGGACACTCTCAGCGGGTTCCTTGCCGTCAGCGCCGCCGTGCCGTTCCATTACACACACACACACACACACACACACACACACACACACACACACACACACACACACACATTATATATATATATATATATATATATATATATATATATATATATATATATATAACCCATAAAGCAAAATATTTCAGAATAAATTTTTTTTTAAGCGCGCCACCGGGGATTCGCAACTACGAGCCCGCGCTCCGCAGCGCGATGCGTTTAACCGCTTGGTCAGAACTTATGCATCCTCCAGCATTCTAACAGCGAGCTATTTATATACACCATTTACTGTTGGTGGTGGCAGAGGGCAGAGGCTTTCTTCGCTATCGTCCGTGAGAATGCGCAAAGGGCGAAAGGGCGCGCTTAGGACGTCGCAGCGCCCGTTTTTCAAAGGGGTGGGGCTGCCCGCCCTCGGCACTGTACTTTGACCTACAAAGCAGGGGCGTAGCCAGAAATTTTTTTCGGGGGGGGTTCAACCATACTTTATGTATGTTCGTGCGTGCGTTTGTATGTGTGCGTGCCTATATACGCAAGCAAAACTGAAAAATTTCGGGGGGGTAGGGGGTTTGAACCCCCCCAACCCCCCCTTGGCTACGCCCCTGCTACAAAGTGTGGTAGCCTCTGTTGGAGCGCTTATCTTTTTCATCGCAAAGTTTGCTTTGAAGCCGTAGACCACACGCAGGTTTCTTCGCTTGCTGCTGCAGCCCTGTTTGCTAAATGAGTGAGCTGCTAGCCTTTTTTCGTATGACATTCCAAATTGTTATCACATTCATTGCTTCGACCTTGCGGGAAACTGTGGCTCTATTTGGTCACGACAACGACGCGTTTCCTCAAATGTCCAGGACATGGCTCTTCTGTTGTGTGGGTACTCGTTAAAAATTTATTCTAGTTCTCTTCTTTTTTTATGTTACTTATCTGTAAAGGCGGTGGAACCGAATCAGGCAGATTCTTTAACTTATTGGGGCGTGTTACTGTCTTCACAAATGTACACGCCAGAATGGGCCCGTCTTTTTCAAGTTTTGTCGCCATTTGACTGCTTCCAAATCGCAACCTTGACTACTTGAAACCTTGACAACCTTGAAAAAAACCTTACTAGATCTGTTTATATAAATGTGTTGGAACTACTCATATTCGTATATTTACAGCAGCCGGTTTTACTAAAGTGATTGCACATTAAAACATACATTGGTGTTTGTTTGTTTTTCAGTTCAACAACGTCGATTAGGTAACTACTTTTGGTAGTAGCATTTGTATATACTGCGGCTACATAGACTTGCTTAGATGTTTCGTCCTGTCACTGCTGCTGTACGGGTGACCAGAGCTTAGTCAAGCTGCGCAAGCGCAGCTTTTTTCTCTGGTCCCCTATTTTCGCAGTGACAATGCACTGTATTGTCTGAAGCGAAAATAAAATTTGATTTGATTGATTGATTGATTGATTGATTGATTGATTGATTGATTGATTGATTGATTGATTGATTGATTGATTGATTGATTGATTGATTGATTGAATGTCTACCAAGAGGTGAAGGGCATTATGCCGTAAGAAATGTACGCCTCTGCTTCCGTGCAGCAGCGGGAGGCATTTACGTCTAACTTTTGCCTCTAATGCTTCGTCGTCAAGTTCCTAGCTAGCTGTATCTTTCTTTTGGACACTTGACCGATACTCGGTAAAACCAGTGTAGCGAAAATAAGTAATACAGTTGGCAGATACTCGGAGAAACTATTGCAGCGAAAATAACAGCACCAGCGAAATCCTATCTGTTCTCTCTACTTCACTCAGTATACAATGGGTTCACCAATTTAAAGCTTTAGGAAGCATTTGCATGCCTAGAACGACAAGGTTGACATATATAGTAGGAATTCATCACAGCAAAAGGCAAGCGCGTAGAGACGAATACGAATGAAAAATGAAAATGAAAAAGTCTTTGTATTGCATTTCTCTCCTTCCCATCTATCAGCGTCTGTACAAGTGCTTTATTGCCATGATGAATATAAACGTCATCGTAAGCTTTCCTGGTTACTCGGTTACAACCTAAAGAAAAAAAATGTCAGCTTCGCCCACAGAACCGCGGCGCACCTGCGCTTCACCTGTGAAAGACAGTCGTGCCAGCCGGTTTCCACTCGAATCATAAGCACCTCTTCTCGGCTAATGTAGGCACTACGCATGTTGTGAGTTAAGGGTTCGTCGTTACTACTTAAAACATTACGTTCGCTTGAGCATCGATCTCAGCATTCCCGACGAAACTCACCAGGAGGTTGAAGTTTCCGACTTAAAACCAGCGACACAAACGATTGTCTGAATGGTAAAGTCAACTATCTGAGACGCTCGAGAACCGCTTCGTGTAACACAAAGAGTTAGCGCTATTGGTTGGAGCATTTATGCAAATTCTCTGTGGGAGGGACAGTGATGGTTGTGGGAGGAGCTGACATTTTTCTTAAGTTGTAACCGAGTATAGATGGCTTGCAATGACGTCGCTGAAACCGCCATGTTGGTGCACTGCATGGTAGGACGCAAGGTTTGTGACATCGCGTTAATGTTATAATTGCATCACTTCCAAGTTCTTTTCTTATTGACGCCCATAGGCCAATAATAATGTGGCCGCATCGTTATCATATTAAAGCATGCTAAGCGAAATGTGATTATGCTGCATTTACGTCATCAAAGCCGCCATCTTGGTTCACCAGTACGTTATGAAGCTGCGTTTATGACGTCACGTACAAGTGTGTATGTTTATGTTGATTCACTATTGGTCTCCGTTTCCTGCGCTTTGTGCTACAAGGCTGACATGGAGGTGTATACTCACGCTTGCAGCACTGCAGGAGCGACATCCGGCCAGAGACGTCGGCCGCGTGGCAGTAGTTCTCGAGCTCGGCGTCGCCGGTGCGGCACAGCGCGTTCTCGTAGGCGAGCTCCAGTATCTTGGTCATGCCTCGCGAGTACGAGTACGACGGTAGCAGCCGCAGCACGTCCAGCGCCAAGCGAATAAACGTGACAAGGCTGGAGCTCATCTCGTTTACGGCGTACGGCTCTGTTAACACCGCACCCAGGCAGCCAGCGGACGCTGAAGAAGACGATAATGATCGGAAGGCAAGAATTATGCGCTAGTGACACTCCAAACTCACTTCGCTGCCACAGAGTGTGTAGCCTCGGCAGTAGTGTCTCGAAAATAAGCAAATTATTATCGGAAGCTGAGTTCAGAGTATTTTTTTAAATTTCCGGTATTAGGAATATTGTTATGCATTAAAACATACTATACCACAAAAAAATGCTTTACTATTCTCGCCCCAGGCAACTTGCAGTCACGGCTGCCAGGGGCATTACCAGCACACGCAGGCTAGAGTGCCTCTAACGCAGGCAATTGCCGCATCCACCGCGTTTGTACCTTAAGTTTAATTAAGGTCCGCTTATAGTTGTAACACATTACTACTTAATAAACATTGCCTGAATAACAAATATCTGTAGTGCTACTTAATTACCCATCGCCATTACCGTCATTTCCAAAGTGCACTTCTCTTTTATGTGTAGCAGCACGCCGCCAAAGTGACATTCTGTAGAAAAAGTGCACGTGCTCAAAATGACACTAAAATTGGCAGTGTGACCGGGGTTCAAGTATTGCCCACTTATCAGCGCAGTGCGGCAGGGTGTTAGGTCTTCTTTAGATTAACCGATACCTTGCATTAAGCACTGTCAAGTACTTTTCATTACTTCATTACTTCAGGACTGTCACGTAGCGACGCGCACTGTTCACCGCGGCTTATTCTGTATGACAGCTACAAATCAAAGCAAAACGAACTGTTGCTTACACACGATAAATGTTGAGATGACTAGCGTGGAGAATCCAACGTTGGGATTGTTGAACAGGAAGGAGCATATGTAGATCATTGGAAGCGCAGCATAGCCGTGGAGCAGGTTCAACAGGAAGATAAGTTCTGCAGCAGAGAAATATTGCAGGTAGGCGACTTGCAAGGCAACTAGGAAAGCAAGAATCACCGCTGGTTGAAAGTTAAAAAGAACCACTATCGCGTGCGATATTCAGAGAATGAACAAAACAAGCCAATGCCAAAGGCAGTTTTAAGAAGTCAATTATTTCAAGGCGGTACAAAAAACGGTGTTGCTTTGAAATACCGCCAGGTGGGTCCTATTTATTTAAAATTGCTGATACATTGTCCGAGGAGGCAAGGCGACTGTGCATACAACGACAAACGAAATGATGCGTTTAAGAAAAACTTGTATTACTAGGCTGTCAGCGTGATTTATTGAAGCTTCTGTTCCTGTAGGAGAAGAAGATCATCTATATGAGCTCCTCCTTGCAACCTATGGTGTTAACGCATCCTGACCACTGGGAAGGGTTAGTCTAGTTGATAACTGATAAATGTCATGATAGTTCGAGGGATAGCTTGCTAGTGGAGAGTAGTTTGAAGAATTCAAGTCAGCCTTTCTTCTAAGCTCGAGTGATTGGATGTAATTCATTTGCATTAATACACAGTGGAACAAGATATTTTTAAAGTTTGTTAGGTATAAATGTAACGGCCTTCCTCGAGATTATTTAAAACCTGTTAATGTAACGATGCATGCACATTCCAGCATGGCCCGAACCACTGATAAGCACAGCATTCTAACGCATGAAAGCTCTTCTGTGCCTTAAAATATACAATTTTCGCGAATATTATTAGCACGTTACTCCTATGAACGTATTACGCGGTAGAGTGTTATTGATGGTGACTTCTGTATATATGACACTCCAAGGCTTCCACTAAACGCGCAGAACAAGAAAGAAAGGAGGAACTCACGAATATCGCTCATCGTGAGCGGTGTTTGCGGAATCAGGGACAGCGGCGGCAAAACCGTCAGTGCCGTCCCCATGTAGAACATGAAGTCGAAGGCGAAGTTTATCATCCAGTAGAGTAGCGGGCTGACGCCCGCGATCATGTGCAGGTGCTTCACCTGCAAGCATGTGCGCAGCCAAACCCCATGGCACTCTGTAACTGACAAACAGTTCACTAATTGACTACAGCGACTACCGTAGGTGTTTCAGTCAGCAGTTACGTACAGTCGACCACAAAAAAAGTAACACGGTCCTTTATGCATTTGCCTAAGACGACTGGCAGGCGAAAGCCATCTTCTTATTCTCAGTAGATGTATTGATCGTCCTCCACCTCCGAAAGCTTCGTGCACCTGACGTGGTTTTGCACAGCCTCGGTGATCGGTTCACCTTTGACCAAGTGACGCTGTCATATGATGAAGTCATCGTGTTGTGCCACTTTACTTGACGCCGTAGTGACGTAACAATATTTTTTTCGATCTGTGACATGATGCGTCATGAGATGACGCCATCACGCGATTTTTCGCATGACTCCTGTTGACTCCGACGGCAAATTTTCGTTCTTTGATGAGACATCTAAGGCTTTCGCCATAATACGGTCCACGCGAGCGCGTGCCGCAATGTAGATCTGCCCAATCAGAGCCACCTGCAGTGCCGCCTGCAGATCAATTGTTTAGACTACGGGTCTTTTGCATACGGTAACTGCGTCACCGTTCAGCAATATGGCGCTCTGACGATGTGAAAAGCGTCACTTTGACGCCTAAAAAATTGCGACCTCTATTTTCTTAAAATTAAAATGGCGCTGACGTGATGTGCAAAGCTAAATTTTATATTTTCTAAGTTCGGCTTCTTCTTTGTAAGCACATTACAAAGGCAAAGCACGCTTTACAGGCGCCATGACTACAGATACGGACATGTATTTGGTGAAAGAGCGTCATTGTAATCGTTATCTGAAACACTTTCAACCCCTAGCTTAGCTTCATATTTCGATAGAAATGCTGGAAGGTGAGGGGGGCTGCATTTCTTGAAAGCACCCCTCACCAATTATCTCCCATTTTCCGTTTCACTTGTGCAGAGTAACAGGGCACCAGCTCAAGTTTATCTCTTTGCCTTCTTTAATTTACACACTCTCTCTCTTCTCGTACATATTTCTTTCCAAATATGAAGCATTCCGTCCTGTCTTGCAAGGAGGCATACGAAGAAAGGGAAATTGACAACCACCCGTTTGTAGCCACCCGAAGCCACAAGGAAATCCATGCAGATTCCGCAGAAAGAAAGCTCTTAGTTGCCGAAAAATTCGTCCTGGTACGGGGATCGAAGCCAGGACCAACGTCTATCCGGAAGGGTCGCTCTGCCGATTGAGCTAACCTAGAAGTTAGCAATTGGCAACGTGAGGGCGAAATAATGACAGCGCTGCCATTTCTTCCTAGAATGCCCCGAAAAGGCGTTGGTCCTAGCTTCGATTCCTTGGACGAACTTCGATTCATAGAACAAGTCCTAGGACGAATTTTTCGGCAACTAAGAACTTTCTTTCTTAGAAATCCCTATAAATTTCCTTATGGCTTCGTACTACAAACGGGTGGTTGTCAGTTTTCCTTTCTTAACCCTTGCGCCTCCTTGAGAGTTTCCGTAGAGCTGATTTTCAAAGAGGCGTACCTGCAGCGCCCTCTCCGCGATGGGGAACATCACGAAGTTGCTGCACATGAGGCTAGAGACGAGGGGAAAGAAGATGGAGCGCAGGATCTTGGGCAGCATCATGCGGTACGTGCTCTGGCTGCGAATGTCCTCCTCGATGCTCTTGGTGGCGGCACCGTCGCGCTCTTCCTCACTCCCCCTGGACGTGACGTCGAAGCCGAACTCGGCCGTCGTCACGTTGGTCACGTTACGCAGCCGAGCGGTGTTGTACAGCCCAAGCACGAGGGGCGCCATGTGCTGGATCTGGCCATTGTACCACAGTACGTTTCTGCGAGAAGTTAGGTTTTAAAATTTACATCCACTGTTCTAGGGTGGAAGTGGGTTAATAGACTTAGGGTTTTTTCACAATGCGAAATCTCAAATTATGAAAGGGATAATTGACAGCCACTCAGGTGGCTGTCAGTCATCCCTTTCATAACCATGCCGCCACCTTGCGGGATTCCGCAGAACTCATTTGCACGGAATCTTAATTTCCAATAGAGTGCGTAACCGAGAGATGCGCAAAGGGGGCATAACACCTCGCTAGGCTGCAAGATTGAGCCGAGGGTTTCCTAGACATTGTCGCATAACCTTTGAGCAAAAACAGCTAAAGAACACCTAGAAAGACACGAGGAAACGTTTGCTTAGCATGACGCAAACCTATCAAATCAGGAAGGAAGCACTTCTGCTCTGCCCTTTGTTTTCGCTCTGATCTATAACTAAGCTTCACGTTCGGATAAACAAACGGGTACCGTAGGGACAAAAATGAAAGCTGAGCATGGCGACACTTCATTTTTCTGAACATTCGGAAAGCCGGAAGTAAGAGCTTTACCAGAAGTGCTTGGAAAAGGAACATGATTGTCAGTCGTTGCACGTGCCACTAAAAAGTGTGTACACACTGACTTCGTACCCCCGCAGCGTCGTGACGTTACGCTCCGCAGTCGAGGAAAGCAATCGACAACGGGTTCATTCGCGCAAACCATTCTCCGCGACTTGGACACCCTCAAACCATCGTGGAAAGGACTACGAACTCACCCAGACTTCTTGGTCATCTGAACGGCGAAGTGGGTGTCGAATACGTATGCGTAGAGAGACTCCTTCGAATCGTCAAGGAGCATCTGGGATAGGTCGACGCTTGCGTCGATCGAGCTCACGTCGAAACTGGGTCCGAACATTGGCTCCAGCCAGCGTTGGCGGAAATAGTCTTGCGTATCCGCCTGGACAAAACCCTGTGCATGCAGACGAAGAAGAGCCCGAATGCAATCAAGGTTTATCTTAGAGCAATGTGTACTTTGAAGGAATGCCAATATGAAGCACGACCAATGGAACCAACAGGCACTGAAGCCAAAGAAAGCATGAGAGACATTATTCGTTGCTTTTAAATGTAGTCTAATTATTATGACCTAAATTGAAAGGCATTCAAGTGAAGAAATTGTCTGTTGGTTTCATTGGTTGCGTCTTACAAAGAAATGAGCCCCTCGAAATAGTTTCCCTTCTTTTGTACTAAAAAGAGGCACGGTGCGTTTTGCTGCCACAATGCGTGTTGCTTGGCCTGTTTAACCATGTTTGCTTATTTCTGTGTGTTTTTCTTCTTTGTTGCTTCCTGCTTTCAGTCAGTGTTATTCTGCAGAATGAGTCGCTTTGTTAGGTTACTCAGTGTATAGATTCGGAGTGAAACGTCACTAACATTCTTTCTTTTTTTTTCTTAACAGAAGAAGAAAGAAAATTGAACGTGGTTCCACACGTGTGGACGATTTTTACAAGGACTGGTTGTTTGAAAACCGCCACTAAATACCATCAAAGGAAGATACTGCAATTGGGCGCGCATACCTTTCTGTGCCATGGAAAAATGACGTCGCATTGAACATAACTGCGCCAGGAACATAACTGCAGCACGTGCGAAGTTCAACTACTAAAATTTCGGCCACTCAAAAAGCAGCTGGGATGTCCAAACTAAGCAGGTCACTCATTCCGTGAAAGTCAAAAGGTGCAGCGCAAAATCATACACAATGAACAAAGAAGCGACAACGACTACGAGCTTTGCTAGTCTCTGTTTTGTCCATTGTCCGATATTGCGCTGTCACTTTTCGATTATAACATACCAGCTAGCCGCTCTCATGTTTTACTGCCTGTATTAGTGGCTTGTTCAGTGGCCTGAGATGGCTTGCGTTGACGTCACCGAAACCGCAATGTTGGGGCCCTAGCATGGCGGAGTCGCAATATTAGCGATGCCACATTATTGTTATCAAAACATCACATGCAGGTTCTTTCGTTATTCGCGCACAAGGGCGTTCTTTACACGTCATTATCACATTGGAGCCGTTTAACCGCAACTTGTTTGTCAGCAAAGCCGCCATCTTGGAGTACTAGTATGTACTAGTAGTAGTAGGGTAGCGTGTTCAGAAGCTTCGTTCATGACGTCACGTGCACGCTATCTGTTAGTGACGCATAAGCGGCTCGCTCACCTGTGGGTTGGTGACCACCTGCAGAAAAGTGTAGGGTAGCGTGTTCCCCACGTGTTGCAATGCGCCGCCGGTGTTCTTGGCGCCGATGTACTCGAGAGAGAAGAGCACCACCAGCAGCAACGGTGGCATTATCCAGCTGAACAGCGGCGCCTTCTTCTGGCGCCACACGTGGGCGGCACGCTTGGTCATCATGGCCATCACGCGGGCCCCGAGCGACGGCTCTGTGACGGCCATGCTGGCCATCGCCTTCACCAAGGACACTGCGGTGAACCGGTGCGACCACCGTTAGTCTCTTAATACGAGGCATTCTGTGGCAAGTAAGTCGGGGTGTCACAAGCATCGTTTCGCTACAGAAGCATGTCCTCGCTACATTTTCTTTACTTGCTATTGCGTATTTCTTCGTACTCGGCTGCACAGGTGTTTATACTTAGCTAAAGTAGAATGCGGTTAGTTACAATAATAGCGCTGTTAAGAGTACACTGTAGCGCTGTGTCCTCCTTGTCTAAACTTTGCGCGAAAAACTGGCACCAACATTGTCTACGACTTCATCTGCCGGATACAAAGGGCTAGTCTACGAACCTAGGCATCCCATTTTTCAATAAAAAAAAAGTCGCACCGTTCCTTATGCATTGACCTAAGACAACTCGAAGGCGAAAGTCATGTTCGCTTTCTTCCTATTCTTCTTTGTCGATAGTTTTGATCCCCTCTCCCCCTTCCACCTAAACCTTTCTACATTTAATGTGGTTCTGCACTGCCTCCGGGATCGGAGGCGTTGGAAGCTTTCTGCACCTCACGTGTTTTTGCAGTGCCTCCGGGATCACCCCATCTTTGACCAAGCAACGGTGTCGCATGATGACCTCATCATGTGACGTCATAACCAAACTCCAGTGACTTTTGACGTCATGATGACATTATATGGTGACGTCGTCACGTGATGATTTTTTTTTTGTGCGTCACTTCGTGTTGACGCCACTGCCGACGCCGACGGTCAATTTTCGCGTTTGACGAGGCATGTGAGGCTTTCGCCTTAAAAATGGCCGCAAGAAAAGGCTCTGCAATGACTTACTCCTGGCGTCTATCACGGAGGGCCCGTCGCTGAAGACGTCCGGGTGCCGGTGGTGATGGTGAAGGTGGTGGTCTTCTCCCACGCGAATAAGCACGTCCTCGAGCGACGTCACTGTCAAGCCCACACTTTCGATGCCCAAGTCTTCGCTCTGCTGTTCTATGTCCTGAGAGAGAGTATTGACAACTTCCTGCTTAACGTTGCTGCTTATTCCACTATGATACGTTAATCAGTGTTGAATTAACCCTTCAGCCTTTCCCCAATGTGCACATACCCCAGTACATAACACTCATTCTACAACAATACGAGAACCATCTGAGCGCAAGCTATCTGGCTTCTCGCACAAGGGTGCTTGCCCAAAATAAAGGAGAGCGGAATAAAGGAGAGCCAAGTGCGGAATCCAAAAGTCCGAACAGGGAAGCACATTCATAACATTTTTTATTCTCTATCAAGGTAGAGAAAGTTCCGTTTTTAGCTTCTGTAGGAGGTTGCACGCTTTGTCGCCATTAAAAAGATTTATTCGATATCAAAAGCACAATTGGCCTTGTAGACGCTAGAAGTAGTCACGTCCGCGACCAACTGATGTTTGATGGAAGATCACCCTCATGGCTGCGCAAACCTTCAGCAAACTCCGACAATTTGTTTAGATAGCGTTTCTGACCTTGCCTTGAGCTTGGCTTTCTTTTTTGAGTTGCATGCCAGCAATTAATTAATTTTTTTGTAATTACAATTTTTCTAAAATACAAAACTAATTTGTTCTATTTCCACTCGCTTAAGTTTGGTCTTTAGAACCTTGGCATCAAATAGCGTAAGTTTTACCCATTTATAGACAGTCGGTCATAATGCCTGTCGCGAAGAGCTAAGGGTTAACAGTGTTTGCCCCCATGATGAAGAAAGGCGATAAAGTTTCCCAAAGTGTGTGTCAGCTGTAGGTCGCACCTTGAACATCGTGACGATCTTTCGGGTTGGCTGGACGTGACCGATGATGAACACCGCCTCGTTGTCGGAGTCGCTTTGCAGTTTGACCTTGGGCGCGTACTTTCCCAGCAGTTTCTCGATGGCCGGAATGTTGCACGTCGGCAGTTTGTCGATCTTCATGTGATAGCCGGTGTCGAACCGATGCTTCAAGAAGCTCGGAGAACCACTACACCTGTGCGAGATTTAGATACAGGTTAGTGTATTTCATCGCGTAAATGAACGGACAAGCAGCGAAAAGGTCGATGTGTTTTGCCGATGTCATTGTCCTATACTGTGTCGTCTTATTGCGCTCCTTGTTCAACTACGAATACCTACAAATTCGCTCATATTTTAGTTCTTGTAAAAGGTCGAGCTGTCTACTGCGCGGGTTTATGTTCAACCTGAGGATTCTTTCGGTAGCTCTGATCCCAAATTCGATCAATCACTGGGATTGTCTCATTAGGTCTGGCAGGGTGGCCTTTATTAGAGCCTCAATAATATATTCAGCTGTATGTTAACAAGTAGCTTAAGCCCTGCTAAGCTTCAAGAAACGCTTCCAAGTCGATGGTATACATTATGGCAAACTCTCCACTCACTTCATTGTTCAAGCTAGCGGTGCAAGACACCAGGTGAGTGGAGAAGTTTGTATGTATGTATGTATGTATGTATGTATGTATGTATGTATGTATGTATGTATGTATGTATGTATGTATGTATGTATGTATGTATGTATGTATGTATGTATGTATGTATGTATGTATGTATGTATGTATGTATGTATGTATGTATGTATGTATGTATGTATGTATGTATGTATGTATGTATGTATGTATGTATGTGCATTCGTGCTAGTGCGGCAATGTACAGGGCCAACCTGATGCGACCGTTGGCCATGATGATGATGCGGTCTCCGAGAACGTCAGCCTCGTCCAGGTGCTGCGTGGTGAGAAAGATGGTGCACTGGCGGCGTATCTTCAGTAGCAGCTCCCACATCTCCCGCCGAGCATCGGGGTCCATGTTGGCCGTCGGCTCGTCCATGATTATCACCTACGGCGACAGACCAGTCACGGCAATGACAACATGTCGTTATGCCCATGAACATCTTTGGGTGTGCTGAACGCGCCGAGCCCGTGATCGATTGATCATTTGCTCGACGATTGATCGACAATTTGCGATCGGTTGATCACAGTTTCTGCACCACGTGGACATCCTTAGCCTGTGCGTGAAAAACCACTGCAAGGGCATGCCGGCTATTAGGCACAGTGATTACGCTCGCTGCAGGAACATTGTCACAGGTTTGTCTTTCATGGCGAGAGTGCCCACGCGTCCTCGGGTGCATAAAAATGTGCACACATGTGGGCGAGGAAGTTCTGCAGTGTTATGTCCTTTTCTTTTTCAGGTCCTCTCGCTGGTACAAGTGGCGTTTTTAATTAAACAACCGAGTCACACGCACGCACGCACGCACGCACGCGCACACACACACACACACACACACACACACACACACACACACACACACACACACACACACACACACACACACACACACACACACACACACACACACACACACACACACACACACACACACACACACACACACACACACACACACACACACACACACACACACACACACACACACACACAAAAGCTATACAATGCATACACGTTATACGCAGAAAGTCTCTGATCGCAATCAGAACAGAACTGAAAGCATTCGTGAAAAACCGGAAGACTACGTCTTAAGGAAGACAGTTCAGTGTGGGCTAGATGGTTCAGTGTGGTCTGCATACAATGATTTTTGAAGCATTGCCAAGGATAGTAAGGTACAATATATTCCGAATCAGTGCACGGAGGAGAAAGTCCTAACCTTCGGTGTTCCAAGGATGGCTATCGCCGTGCAGAGACGCCGCTGAAGACCCAGGGACAGGTCTACGGCCAACACAGAGCGATTCTCCATGAGGCTGACGTCGTGAAGCAGGGTGACCACCTCGTAACGAACACGATTGTGCGGTATCCCCTTTAACTGCATTAGATACAACGATACGATGCTGGCAAACGACCCTTCACAATTCATTATGGGGGCAGTCTATAATGAAAGTTTAAACAAGCGATTGAATTTCGCACAATTCCTTAATCTGGTTCTTCTTGCTTCGTCATTAGGTAAAATTGAAATAAGGAGCCTAAGAAAAACGGCGTGCTACATTAGCATGCTCTTTCGCTTAAGGGCTCTCCTATGGCTACTGCCGTGATAGAATTGTTAAAGGTGTCATGAGTGAAGTGAATCACTTTTTTAACCCACCTTTTGGCGTTTTTAAGACAACAGAGTCATTACGCGGTTATCAGTAACTTCGCTGTTAGCTTATGCGTTTCCTATCCTCCAAACAAATTTGCAACACCTAGTCGCGTTAGTGTTGACTATGAAACAATTTTAGAATGTAAAAAAAAAGGAAGTACAGAAATATATTACAGGCGCTATGCGCTCTCAACAAGAAAGTAACACCTTGTCCTTGCCGTTATGTTCAAGGTAATAGTTATTAAAAGTAAGCTGAGTCACTTATAGCTGTGGTCAAGTGGCACAAACGACGCGCATATTGCACCGGGCTTTGTTCATCGAATATAGATTGTAAAAGGAGGTTCACTGATTTCGCAATACTGTTCAAGCATATATCCTCCGAGAGGTCCGGGCTTCTGTGACGGAAGTTAAGCATCTCCGAACACTCTTCCCTCGCTGAAAGCACCTTTCGCCAACTCATAATCCTCACATAAGATTTTATTGGCGCAACATATTCTTCATTGAATGATTGTAAGATTGAAGGTTAAGTCAAATTATTAATGAACAGGTTTCACGTGTAAGAACCTATAAGATACGACGTTGTGGTTGTCAACGCGTGTGGTCACCTGGGTTTCTTAGGCGTAAAACTGAAGTTCGACACGCATGTGCTTTGTGTTCTCCCTTTATAAGGAAGAGACCACCGTGGTTGAGAGTTTGAGCAATTCCCTCTACACTCAGCAGCACAATGTTAGATTGAGCTAATGAAACCAACAGACAAGCCAAGGAAAGCATAAGAGACATATTTGTTGCATTTTAATTTTTTTTTAGCTGTAGTGCAATCGTTTTGACCTAAATTGAAATGAATTAAAGTTGACCAAAAATCACCTTTCCGTCGGTGGAACCCGAACCCACAACCTTCGGATTACGCGTCGTTAATTATCTTTTGGTTTCATTAGTTGGGTCTAACAAAGAAACGAGCCTCTCGAACAATGCCCCATATAACGTTGGGTAGCCAACGCGGTGGCTATGAAAGAGATGTAGGAATATAATTAAAGCACGAAAAAGTGATTGTAAACAATAAGCTTAGAAGAAGGGTCGCAAAAGTTCGTTTACCAGTGAAGCAGGTACAATGACTACGAAGGAATAACCAAGGCCAACGTACAACCGCGAAGAACACCAGATGTTCCTCGACGGTGAGATCCTCGATGAGGATGTTGTGCTGCGCGCAGTAGCCGATGCTCTCGCGCGCGTCCCTGGTGCAGTTCTTGACGTCGTAGTTGCCGATAAGAACGAGGCCCGACGTGCAGTCCAGAAAGCCTGCAGCAAGGGGAGTAGATGCATCAGTCCCCTGGTTCTTGATACTACAGTTATATTCAGAAGCTTAGGTTTTAGAGAACACATATTTGTATCCTTAAGATTAGCTCCGTGCATTCAATAGCTGTCTCCATTACGGTGCACCGGCGGTGAATACTACGGCCGCTTTAAGGAAGTAATGTAAACAAGCACGAGATCACGTTTAAGCATTCGTGCGATCATCGCACCACGTACCTGTGATCATGTTCAGTAAAGTTGTCTTGCCCGCACCATTGTGGCCAAGCAGTACGGTGATCTGTGTTTCGTAGACGCGCATATTCACATCTTGCACGGCCACCACACCATCGTAGTCCTGCACCCATTGGGCAGATAGGGGTATGCTTGATTACGTTGGAAGGTCTTTGTCGTCACATAATTGAGATAGCTGCTTTTTATATCTCTACATATCCTCTAATGATGTATCATCAGTACCATTTAACGACTTGCAAGCGGAGAGGTAAAAGTCAATGCCACCGGAAATGTTCGTTGAGATTTGTTATTTTCCACTTATGCACAAAATGAATCACTTGCAGTATGTCATTAGGCTCCGCGTAATGGAATGTGTAAACTGATCTTAGCTGGGGCTCTTCTGTGAACACCTTCCCATTGTGATGTTTCATGGCGGCTTTAATAGGTGAGCAACATGCGAAAATCGGGTTGCTTTCTGGACGCCAGCATTTTTTCTTAATATATTGAAATTGAGACGCATCGAAACAATAAGTCGCGCCGTGTTGAAATTTATGCAAAAGAACGAACACGACTGCTTTTTTGCGGCAACATGACAACATTAACCCGGATAGTACAAGCTCGTTCAGAAAACGTTGCCAGTTCCCTCTGCTACAGAGCGTGGGAGTAAAATCGAAGAGATTTCAGAATGACAGATAAGAATCTATCCAAGATTGTTAAGCAGCACTCGAACAAGGCGAAAGCGAAAGATATCTATGCACTGTGTGTAAATGGAGGGATCCACTTATTGTACTAGACGGCTTTAGCTTTAGCTTAGTACCAGGCGGGCAGAAAGGCAGGCGAAGTACTGACGAAAATAGTTTGGGATGTTTGTATCCCTCAGCGACAAAGAAGCTATGACCTCTCTTACCTTGCTGGCACCGACGAGTTGGATGGCAGCCATAAGGTCCCCTGGCTCAGTTTCGAAGTTGTGGAGCTCGAGGGTCGCCTTTGTTTGCCGCGGGAGGAACGTCATAGACGGCACCCAGTACCTGGGCTGCAGGCAAAAGGACAAGTGAGTCAATACATCGCAAAAAGGTTCCTCTGAAGACTGTGCACGTGCAGAGTGTCAAACATGTGCGTGAGCTTTTAATGTCATAGTTTTTCTTCTTTGAGACGTTTCAAAGAAAGTTCAGCCTTGAAAAAAAAAAAAACATTCGTCCGCCCAAAGTAGTACGATGTTACCACAAAGCAGAGCTACACAGTTTCCTCGGAATACTTGCAATTGAACACAAATATCACTCGAGGATCGAACCCTCCTCTTACCTGGTGGCTACATCTACTGAGGTTTCAAGGAAGTTAAGCGTTAATAGAAGTATGCATTTGCGAATTTCTAGTGTCCCTGCACTTTGAGTTCTGAATTATTTCTTTTGCTTCCTCTGCGGTCTTCTGTCCTCCTGGTTAACTGAGATGGGAGACTGCCATCCCCGATAAGGTGCTGACCACGGACCTTCAACCGCGAAACTTTCCGGGAATCTTGTGTTGTACTCTTCTGTAGTTTTTCGTGGTACACTTAAGGTTCATCTATTTTTTTTATTTAACGAAATTCGGAACCAATTTGCAAAGTGTAAACCATGTGACCGTAAATGGTCTTACCACATAATTGTTGAGGTCCCAAGTCTCAAAAACCACGATATGATTCATCACAAAACGAGGATATGATTCTGAGAGACGCCGTAGTGGAGGGCTCCGGAAATTTCACCGAGGTCTGGGATCTTTTTAACGTGTGCCTAAATCTAAGTACATGGGCATCTAGCATCTTGCCTCCAATGAAATGCCGCCGCCACGCCCGGGATTCGATCTCGCGGCCTTCGGGTCAGCAGTCAAGCACCATAACCACAAGTCCGCTGCGGCGGGCAATGGTCTTACAACAGCGGCGTGATACCTGATAACTCACCTTGAAAGGGAACCGGTACGGTTTGGGTATCCCAGGGCCCGTGGGAAACACGTTGTCGAGGTACCACACGGTGATCACGATGGTGCAGTCGGTGAGGATGCCGACGAACACTATCTCGGCCAATGTCACATTGTCGGGTGTGGCCGACCGATCGAAGAAGTTCGACCAGGTGGCACCGTGTTCAACTAGACATTAAGAGAATGTTTATGGGTGCTAACAAAAGGGACTTTCATGATAAATACGCTTAAAAACATCACTGGAATAGGTGGAGTATACGCAAGAAGGCTTCACCACACATATATTCTGACCTCAAAATAGGAACGCACAAAATAATAAAGGTGTGCTGTCATTCCTGTCAGCTTCCGTTCTTCGCAACCGTTAAAGCTTTCAGCTAATCCCGCATGCTTCACAATCTTGTTAAGGTGCCTTTGGCGCAACGAATCTTAAGCGCGACACACAAATGGACTACTTTTCGTTGCTCTTTCGTACCGCGCTAGGCGCGCCAGGCCAAAGGTATTTATTATGATGCTCCGGCAACAAGCAATTGTCATCTTTGTTTGAGCAAGTTAAGTATGTTAAGTATCTATATTGGAAAGCATCCTGACCTAATTTCGCGTGCATATGTTGAGACGCATTCTAGACCAAACCGACACGAAAATTCGGACATTCCACGCATCGTGGAAATCGAATTCATGCGAAGCAGTCGGCATGTGGCTCTTGCCGACTGCTTCGCATGAAATAGATTTCCTATGCCGCATTTTTGTGGCTTTGAGCCAAGTCTTACGAGGTGGATAAACGTATATTTGTAAACTGAGTAGTTGCGTGCATACAAAAGTGGCCACGTCGCTTTAACCTCAACTTCGTGCTACATTCACCCATAAAGCGATATGTTTTTCTATCATCTGCAAAAGCTCAAATGATGGTTTGTCGACGATTACATGTTACGCGTAGCGCACGTATAGTCGTACCGAACTTCTCGAAGCGCTCGAGCACCCGAAAGCTCCAGTGCAGGCTCATGCCAGGAAAGATGGATGTCCAGAGCTTGTTCTTGCGCTGAATATAATAGTAGCCCTGGCCACCGGCGTACTCCAGCGTCAGGAAGGGCATGACGCAGCTGAAAGTCCAGTAGAGCATGGCACCGGCTACGGCCGACTGGGCTGCACGCAGCGCACGACATCCCGCATTCTCAAGACTCGTGAAAGGCCCGTCGTAAGCAAATAGGTGCGCTTTAAAAGGTCCCACGTAATGAACTGAGTCAACGTTCATGAGCCAGTTTGTCGGCACGAATTATGCCAACTGGGCTTTTCTATCATTATGTATTACCGCAACGCGAATATCTCGCTTCTGGATGCTCAGAAAAACATGCACGCTTGCTGTAAGTCATCGACGCAAGACAGCCCCACTGGAGCGATAGAGCTGAAAACTTTCACATTGAAGGGAAATTAGTTGTTATCTTGCTGAGCTTTGCTTAAAAGTAAAGGTTTCCAACTAGGCGACACTCCGGACCAGAGGCGTGCGCACAAGGTGCGAAGTCTGCCCCACTCAGTAGGAACTGTCGCGTCATTGTTTAAAGAGCAAGGTTATGACCACGCAGGTTTTTGAGGATAATGGCGGCGGAAGGCCCCTGATCTTGCATTCCAAGAACTGTATACCTCACATCTTTACTTCAGCAGTGCCAGGGACCAAAGGCAGGCCATTGTCAGAAGCACGTCATAGCTCAGTTTTCATTTTTGTTTTCATTCATTGTGAAACATGTCTTTTGGACACTACCAACGCAGGTGCGGGGGGGGGGGGGGGGCGCTGCGATGAATCTTTCCCACTGCCCCACTAATGTGGAACCCTGCGCACGCCTGTGCTCCGCACAACACACTCAACCACTATATGGCAACATATGATACGTCAACAGCACCGGGAAAAATGATGCAGGACAGGTGCCACTTTGAGGACGCCTTACAGCACGAACGTTTATTTCATCACCTCTGAAATCGAACGTGTAAACAATTCGCTTTTCCGCATAAATCT
This sequence comes from Rhipicephalus sanguineus, assembly GCF_013339695.2. Taxonomy (NCBI): domain Eukaryota; kingdom Metazoa; phylum Arthropoda; class Arachnida; order Ixodida; family Ixodidae; genus Rhipicephalus; species Rhipicephalus sanguineus. Next base: position 11,189,879 of record NC_051185.1, on the reverse strand, counting down.
ACAGAACATGGTTAGCATACAATTCATAATCGTCACATTATCACTTCGCGTCAAGCTACTGTGCCTCCTTCGAGTCGACATCCCTAAACTGGTCTCGTCGTTCGCTCGCAGCACTTACGGCTCGCGAAGAACACGGACAACAGCATGGCGTGCATGAGGCACGAACTGCAGAAGCACATCAGTATGGCGAAGAGGAGCGACGGGTCGCTGAACTGGATGAAGGCGCGGCCCTCGTCGTTGCGTTTGACGCTCACGAAGAGCATCATGATCGTCACGGTGATGATGTGCATGAAGAAGCCGCTCAGGTAGTGACTCAGCCAGTATACCCAGTCGCTCAGCCCCACGACCCGAAGCATCTCCCTCAACCCTGCGAAAGAAGCGCGGGAAGTGTTCCAGCCTAGGACAAGCCTCTCCGGAATGAAACGAACCAGCGTTGCATCATGTAAAGGCATCCACGATTATGAAGGCCAGCGAGAAATGTTTGCATGCAGGCGACTTGACAGCACATGCAGGTCATCGAATTAACAGCTTTACAACAAATGACCGATTAAAAGTTCAAGTTTGCAAATAAGCAACTTATTTTCACATGTCGTAATAGCAAATAGTACATGGCCTAATTACAAAGGACCCATATTCAATAAAAAAGAGTGAATATTCAAGTGAGCACTCTGGGGAAGATGGACGTATATAATGATACATATATATTGCACGATACAAGGGAAGAATACTCACAAAACAAGCATATAGAATGTTCTAGCAAGTGGTAAGCCTCAACAAAGTAGGGATGGAACAGGATAATTAGAAAACTTTAGGGGTGTGCGAATAGGGAATTTTTTAACCAAATCAAATACGAATGGAATCGCGATGACACCGAATCGAATACGAATACGAATCGAATACTATTCGAATAGTAAGGCAGCCATTTTCAAAGCAGCCTTATAATGGTAATGTAACCATATTCGCAAACAGCTCAAGAATTTCACGACATTTTATTTGAAACAAGCTTTAACAAAGGTACATACGATTACTTTTAACCGACAAAAAAAAAACAACAACAACAAATATGTAGACTGAGGCTAGCTCGTATACACCAGCAACTATAGCCTTAGAGATATTTTGTAACTGCAGGTTGAAATACAGCAGTTACTACAGTATTCAAAGTTGCACTTTGTCAAAATCTTTTAATAAACATAAAAATGTTAAACAATATTCTTGAGTCAACATCATCATGAATGTCATGGTGAAGATAGTTGATTGATGACTCTTTTGCTTGGGCGACACTTGAGCTTTAAATGACACCTAAACAACCTCTAAAAATACAAAAAGAAAAACGAGCGCGTAATTCTCTCTTGGCGTTTGTCTTTTTGGCGCACTTCGTGAAGCCAGAATGGTGATTCGTATGTGACGTCATTAGGCTACATACTCTCGATTGGTCCATATACGAGAAATATTAGTTGTGAATTGTCTCCTAGCCTGCTTTGCCATACAGTGACCCACCGGTTGTTCCTTGTCTCGCATAAATATCGCGCGCGATCAACTGATTTCAATTCATTTTCCGTGTTTCCGACTGCGCAAGCGGACATACCAGCGTGTAGCCGACAAGCGCGAAATCCTAACAGGCTCAACGCTTAGTGCTGACATTGTGCACGTATTTTATGAAGAAGTGATTGGCGAGAAGAAGATAGCGCCAATAGAGAGGGTAGCGAAGGTGAGTGAGAAACCACCTCTCGTGTTTGAACTCTCAGCGATTTAGCAACCCTTTAAGCAAAAAAGCCTTCATCCTGTAATCAATATAACGTGGATAGCCCCGTAACACCTTGCGTTGCATGCATCTTAGTAATTCCATTATCAAAACTAGAAATGTTGCCCCTCTCTGCTCCCACGATTCGTTCCTTCGAGGTTTTTTTTTTAATTGGTACTTATTATTCAAAAAATATTCGGTATTTATAATATGCACTATTCGATTCGAGCACCGAATCGAATAAAATGCTATTTCATTCGTTATTCGAAATTTGCGAATATTCGCACGCCCCTAGAGAATGTACATTGCCGCTGGCGGTCGAGTTCATTTTCACTAGGAGAAAACGATCATTTCATTGTTGTTTTCCAATTTCTAGAAGTTTCGCGTGCTGTTACACCAATAACGAGAAAAACTCAGTTTCGCCGCAAGGGCGAAACAACAACATGCGATAGCGACAAATAGGAATGCGATAACAACAAACTTGAATGTTGTACGAAGTAAGGCTAGCAGCTCATTCCTTTAGGATCCAATATCGCGGAACTCTACAAAACGCTCGCTTAAGGGAAAACGGCTGCTCCAGGGAGCGAAGCAGCTTTCGTTCTGTCTATCGTCTCAACACGAAGTGAGCGGCAAGAGCCCAGCACGTAAAAGGGTATACGAGCCGTCTACTGATGCCTCGAGATAGCGCGCGCGACCGCGCCCTTTGGTCAAAGTTCGCTATTGCTGCCTGGGCGACTCGCCTCGCCCCCCCCCCCCCCCCCCGCCCGGCTCCCTCTTTCATGCTCCTTCGCCCTACGAAAGAAAGGCGCGCCGTTCTGAGGAGCCATTGACGGCAGGCCACGCACGCGTGCTGCTGTTTCGCATGCGCCCTTCACGGAGACGGCCGACTCGTTTCATCTTACTTTCAGTCGCGTTCATAGGCGGCACTCGCGCCCTTTACTCGCACATAGAACATGCGACGTGCGGAGTGGTGTTATCGATTTGGACTTTATACGGAACACGACGGCGACGGCAAAAAAACCGCCGACAGTGTCCGTATATTTGCTATCCCAATAAAAAAGAAAGCAAGCACAGCTCACCCGTGGACTTCTCATCGACCAGTCGGGCGACGAACACGGAGAAGGGCACGAGCATCCCGATGCAGAAGCGGGTCAGCACGAGAGCGTAGTTCTTCGTGTCGTGGTACTCGATGTACGATGGGAACGGGAAGCGCTGCAGCCTCACCGGTTCCACGGGGAGCGGGTACTTGAAGCGCTGCGCCTGCATCTCCAGATGGCGCTGCTGCAACGCCCCGATGATGGGCAGCAGCGTATTCATTTCTGGGTAGCGCTCTTCCTCCACGGGACCCTCGGGCATTGAGATGAGGTACTGTGGGTATTTAACCTGTACGCCAGCCAAGAACGGTTCCGAAAAAATGTAAGCCAGTTCCACCCTAAGTGAAAGCTGTGGAGCGAACTGCGAGTATTGATTCGCTTGTGTTTCCCTTGTGTCTATCTGTTCTTTTGTGTTCTTTCATTGTATTTATATGGTCTTTCCCGTTCTTTTCGTTTGATTATGTGATATTTTATGTTCTCTTCTTCCGATTATCTGATTTCTTTTGCAATTGCCTATTTTCTGTTGTATGGTCTCCTTTCTACTCTTTTTCTACTGTTTGCTGCTCTGAGCGCGGTGGAGCGCTTCCGAGGGAAGTGGAGACTGTGAGTGGAGAGGGGGAAGGGGAGAGGGGGAGTAGAGAGGAGGTGTGCGGAGAGGGTTTGCGCATGCGCAGTAAGGGTGGTCACGCCGCACACCACCACCGGGTTGAACTCCGCCATAAGAGGCTTCGCATCTAAAAAATGCGGAAAGCTTGCGCTAAGTTGCATTAAGCTGGACCCAGCGAAGCTGGTGGATCCTCAGCTCGTCGTGCTGCAGCACGGGAATCACAACGCCGGCGGCGATTGGATTCAGCGCGCTTGGCCGAAGAAGCGACAGCGAAGATATGGCGACGGGTGGATCTGGAATACGCGCGAAGCTTGGCACACTGAATGTGTTGAAATCGCTGTCCAACACAAAGTGTCTCGAAAGGCATAAGGACAGCCACGAAACAAAGGGTACATGGCTCACCCTGACATCGAAGGGCAAACGTCCCGCGAAGAAGGTCACGTGCAGGCTGACCGGCTCGGACTCGGTGTCATTGCCAACACCCGTGAACAGCAGCGCCACCTCGTGGGCGGGCAGCGGCTTCTCAGCCGCCTTGCGCGCGGCAGTGAACAGCTGCTTCTCGGTGTCGACAGTCACCACGTGTCGGACGCCCAGACTGGCCATCGTGTCGCGCATCAGCCGGTCCAGGTACTTGTTGCTCGGCGCAAAGTACACCTGTGTGCGGCAGCACCAGAAGGTTTTCTCAATTTTGTACCACGCGCACTTAAAACACTTGTAATTAAGAATACGAGACGACAACGAAGCAGACAAGCAAGCCGCAGTGTTAGGGCTCATTCACACCTGCGACTAGAAAAAGCAATTCAAGGCGACCGATGTGCACGCTTGCGTGCGACTTATACCCGTCTACACGCAGAATTCACGTCTGTTCGCATATGGCTCGCATTGTCATGGCACCGTAAAATAGCCTGACGTCCTTTTCCCGCGCATATGGTTGGTTCAGAGGTCTGCGACTGCAGTCGCCCGACCGAAAAAATCGAGCAGCGAGCGACTGAGCCAAAGCAGTCGCTTTGCAACCAAAGCGGCCGTTTGTCACCAGGCGCTTTGCGACTAACTTGGTCGCGCAACGGCTGGTAGTAGCAGATGTGAACGAGCCTTTAGTGTTAGCCACGCGACCCGAGCTCGCGCTAGTCTGGATTTTCGGCTTCTTGGCGCCAGCCCTTCTGTAACGCTCGCCATTGACGTCCCTCGTCGTTCCTTGATGTTTACACGCCAGTAAATCACGTGACACACAACAAAAATCTCGTTACAGGTATAGGTCAGTTTTTTTCTCTGTTCACGAACACAGTTGCATCTTCGTGCTATAAAGCAGCCTCACCAACTTGCACCCGGCTCTTCAGATTAGCTTCTTTCCCCTGTCTCAGCGTGTTTGCACCTTGCTTTCATGGCTTTTATTTCATGATAAAAGAAGAAGATGACGTGCAGATACGGACACAAGGGAAGGGATCAGAACAGCGCAAACGCCGACTAACAACTTAAAGAGCCCACAGTGGCGGAAAAGATAGTAGACACAAAAACCTTCTAGCACATGCGCAGGCATGCAGCGCTACCTGTCAATCCGGCTCACTTAGGGGTCTTCGCGAGATATAACTAATCAGGCATTGGATTTCTTTAGAAGAGTATGGCTTTGAGCTTGTTTATAGGGCTTCATGGGTTCGAAACAGCGCGTAAAATACGAGGACACAGAAAGAAACAGACAGGACCAGGCAGGAACAGACAGGACCAGGGCTAGTTCAGCGCCTGGTCCTGTCTGTTTCTGTGTCCTCGTAGTTTACGCGCTGTTTCGAACCCATGAAGATTGGATTTCTTCTTTATGCAAGTTAATCACTGGCCGGCTCACGTATTGGCCACCACTACTATCGATATGCCAGGCCTCTACCATGAGACACGTCTAGACCCCAACGTGCGCAGATTTGCAGGTAGCGCTGCATGCCTGCGCATGCGCAGTTAAGTTCTAATGGTTATTGAGAACACCGGGTAAGGAACTAAAGAACACTGCAGAAGCCGAAGAGAAAACCGTCATGGTAGTTTAACAGCTGAGGTGTTGCGCTTATGAATTCGAGGACGCGGGATAGACTCTGGGCGACGGTGACCGTGTTCTAACGGATGCAATTACAAGAATGCGCTCGTACTTGCATTTAGATGCACGTTAAAAAGCCCATGGGTTCAAAATTAATCTGTGGAAATTCGCTACAGCATGTCTCAATTTTATCATGGTCATGGCAAGTAAAATCCAAGATTCGAATTGAATGCAGGGATAACGTGTCCTCGGCAAGCAATGAAGCTGGTTGATAGGCGAAAAAATAAGAGAGGCATTTGCATAAGAGAGGCGTAGTCAGACTGATGATGATGATGAACCAAAGAGGAACCTAAGAATCGTGTTTTACGAAGGTGAAGAGATAATCGGGCCAAAGGGAAGTACACGCACCGTGTGCACGTGGGCCATGTCCGTCTGCGTGTTCCAGAAGGTGCTGGTGTTGGTGGCCACGAAGGTGGTGTCGCCCCGCCGCACCAGAGGCTCTCTCGTCACGGAGTCGTCCTGAATGCCCATGAGCAGGGTGACCATGAGCGCGATCTCCAGCAGCGTGGTCGTGTAGTGGCGACATATGCGTTTCAGGTAGATGTTCTTCCACAGGATTATGTGCAGCTGGCGCGCCCACAGGTAACGGCGGCTCGAAGCGTCCGCTGTTTCAGTGTGGGGGGCTACGGGAACTCCGGTTGGAGCACCAGGTGCGGCTTCGTGTGCGCCACCAGGCGCAGCTCCTTGTGCGGCTCCATGCGCATCACCAGGTGAGGCAACGTTTGCTCCACCAGGTGCGGCTCCATGTGTGCCACCAGGTGACGTAACATGCGCACCTCCTTTTGCGGCTTCATGTGCGGCTCTATGCGTGACACCAGGTGAAGTAACATGTGTGCCACTAGGTGAGGCTGCACGTGCGTCACTAGGTGAGGCTACATGTGCGGCTCCTTGTGCGGCTCCATGAGCGACTTCATGCTTGGCACCAGCTGCGGCTTTAGGAACAAGATACTATGGAGTATTTCCAGCAGAAAGCAGTGACGTAGATAGAAGATAACGCGCCGCCGCACAAGTTGCTGACGGACGTTAATAAAGAGTAGCCAGACTAGGAATACGCGGTGGGCTGCAAACATGGACTAACGGAGTGCTTCTAGTGGTATGTATGCAAAAAAGGCACAAGTTCAGAGGAAGATGGAAGCTCGGGGAGATGAAAAATCCTGGAACAAGGGGTGTCGCTGGAGACAGGTGGACTTGTATTCTTTAAAGGGGCCCTGCAACACTTTTTCAGCATGGTCAGAAAACGCTGCCGATCGATATTTGAGGCTCCTGAGAATATGCGAGCCAAATATAGCGCAGCACGCAGCCTAGAATTTCCAATTAATTCTCAAAGTCAGCTAGAAGTCGCCCCCAGTTCCCTCTGCAAATGATGCCATAAACCAGGCCCGTAGCCAGGAATGTCCGCCAAAGTACGAAACATACACATTGCAATCCGTAACGTTGCGCGCGGAGACTACGGCGCGAAATTCAAAAATGAGACTTTAACCATGATTTGATCCCGTATTAAAAACGTGTGATGGTGAAATTAACGATAGAGCTCGATGTACGATTGATCAATCTAAACCGATCCTTTGTTTCACTTTAGTCCGTTTTAAAAGGCTGGGCGTGCGAACACGCACACAACAGAGAAGTCAAGACACCACAAACCTGAACAGTTATCTCTCACGTAGACCCCCACTCGTGCCGGATTGATGGGTATCACCTTGTACCTGGGCATGCGCACATAAGTTTATGGATCTACTTTCTTTTCCGCCACTGTGCGCCTTTTCAGTTGTTAGTCGGCGTTTGTGGTGCCTTGACTTTTCTCTCGTGTCTGTGCTTGAACGCCCAGTCATTTAAGATGAATACGTACCAACTAGCTCAGTTATTTGTTATTCTAAGCTTAACTGTACCCTTTAATATCCCCATGCGCGGGACGGTGGTGGCTAGCCGAAGCAGGCTTATAATGTTATCTAAGAGGGAATGACCATGACGAACACGTCCATGTACTTACCTTGGGGCATTTTTGGAGCTAACTTTCGGGCTTGAGCTGCGTGACCTTGCAAAAGAACGATGTCGCACGGCGCCGATCGCGTGTCGGGAACGGGCGTGCTCGACTGCGGCTCGAGGTGTAGCTCGTGGCACGAGCAATTGTTGATGATGATGATGATGTTCCTTCACTTATGGCTCGTACCAACGCTGGGAAACTGGTAAAGAATTGTCCATAATAAATTTTAAATATGCAGAGTATTAACTAATGATTAAACAAAAAATAAAAGCAAGTATATAAAGGAAAGAGTGTAATAATTATTTACTTGTACATTCAGACCAGACAGCTAAATGGTTATCCAAAAGAGAAATTAGAATAATGAAATTAAAGTGTAACCCAAAGTTTTTTTTTAGTTATTGATTCTCGCTTGCGAGCCTCTTTTCGTTTCCATCAGTGCTTTTTCCCGTATTATGTCGCAGTTTATTACAAGATTTTACGTTATTGCCCGCAAAAATAATGTTACAAGTGCACGTTCGGAGACTTCACGTGGGATAAACACAACCAGCAAATCTTTCGTTGGGGCCACTGGGCTCTAGATTCAAGAGTTTCTTAATAAGTTCATCTAACAACCCAATGCGCTGTTGAAGCTATATCCTCTTTTTTTGTTATTCGATCTTCTCAATGAATGATAATAAATTTTCAGTGGTGCTATCGCTATCATTTTACTTTATTATGTGATTTCGCCTTCTTTCAGCACCTATTACAGCACATTATTAACCAATCTATCTATCTATCTATCTATCTATCTATCTATCTATCTATCTATCTATCTATCTATCTATCTATCTATCTATCTATCTATCTATCTATCTATCTATCTATCTATCTATCTATCTATCTATCTATCTATCTATCTATCTATCTATCTATCTATCTATCTATCTATCTATCTATCTATCTATCTATCTATCTATCTATCTATCTATCTATCTATCTATAAGGTCTCTAGAGAATCGCAGAATTTAATCGATTCAGTTAACCACCGACAACTCGTAGTGGGCAGTATTCATCGCTCAGGAACAAGAAAATGATCGGCTCTTCAGCGACGACTAGGGCTCCAGAGGCCCGCTCGTACTACCCCGCTCGACAGATTGCGAGGGCGCCTCCTAGGTATGGTCCTCTCGAACCTCATCAGCAATGGGGAAAGGACCGCTACCGTCACCAGCGTCAGCTCCCTGCTGCCGCCGTTACGACTCGGTCCCCTGCATGTGCGCCCTCTCCATACAGTCCTCCGGGCACAGGCTTTGTCTTGCCAGCCTATGGAGAGCGGGGGCATCCCGTCGCCGAGCAATTCAAGACGACCTTGGATGAAACCAAGACGCTGTGAGCACAACGGCAGCTGTTTTGTATACAGTAGTTTTTCTGGCCACATTGCGTACTGTTGTTGCGAGTGAGCAAGTTATCGTTATTGGTCACATAATAAATTTAAGTCAACGTAGAGAATGTAGAGTTACGTACAATCGAAAGTAATCGGGAGCACCACCACATTCCCCCCCACCTCCTCCTCTCCTCTTTCTCTCTCTCGTGAGACAGACAGACAGACAGACAGACAGACAGACAGACAGACAGACAGACAGATAGACAGATAGATAGATAGATAGATAGATAGATAGATAGATAGATAGATAGATAGATAGATAGATAGATAGATAGATAGATAGATAGATAGATAGATAGATAGATAGATAGATAGATAGATAGATAGATCCCTTGGCGACCGTCCGCTCGGGAACCATCTGTGCTGGCACGCACTAGCGCGTTCGGGCCTGTGTAAGGGGCTGGGTAAGACGCTGTGGCCTCTCCCCCTTACACTCTCTCAGCAATCACGGAACTTTAGGTCGACCCATGCGCTGCTCGCATATCCACATGGTTGCCCTTTGTGGTGTAATGGTGTAATGGTGTAATTTTTTTTTTCTTCGTAAGTATGTTCATGCGCCACGCATACTTGAATGGTATCAAGTATTTTTTTTTTTCGCGAAGCACTGCATACAGTCACCATGAGTTATAAAATAACTGTGAAACAAAATCTCTATATATTTCAGTATCGGCGTCCAGATTTCATTAATTCTGGAGATCAGTATCGATAAGTTTCGCAAAACCTGGCGTTGAAACCCCTTCAGAAATGACACATATATGAGATATGGGAAAAGCCTTCTCTCAAACGGCAACATTAGCTGACATTTTGTTCAAGCCCCGCCACCGCTTCAACCTTCACTGTCCCGGCCCTTGCGGGAGACAATTTCGCCCCGGCGACCTGTTAGCTGAGGTGAGTTTGAGACCGCTGGTATAGACAGACAGTATTGCCCTACACGGCGCCGTCATGTACATGCGAGATCCGCGAAAGTCCCTGACGTAATTTGTGAACGTTTCCCAGGCTCCAATAATACTCGCGGTGTTATATTTTGCACAAAACATATCATCGGTCGTTTCATTCCAGGTTCTTTCAAAGGAAGGTGTCCATCTTTCAAGTCTGGCAGCTGTTCATCATGTGGCTGGCCGTTACTGGCACGCTGGTCTTCGTCGCCAGCGTTATAGGATTCCGACACGGTGAGTACACGATAGCAAGTTAAGGCAAGAACGAATTAACATTATTATTTGTTGAGTTCTCCATGAAACCAGTGCAACTATTGAACGACAGGAAGTTGAAGTAGTTAGCATTCACTGTGGCAGAAAAGAAGGCGTGCAAACACGGACACATGGTATGGTTCTTTTAAGGCGAAAGCCTTCGATCTCATAAATATAGGCCGGATTTTTAGGCATTAGAAAAGGTCGTTTTAGGTGCCAAAAATAGGCAGGCAAAAGAACGCGTTAGGTCCCCAACGTCGTAAATATAGGCACAATCAATTTTTACATAAATGCAAATAATTTCAAGCGAGGACGTGCGCGACCTGTATCTACGACAGGAAAACAAAAAAAACATGGCTGATCCCTCCGTCATAGGAATCGGTATAACACGAAAGTGAAACGTGTCTTCACAGAAGTAGTGCTTATGATATATGAGAGCTTGTACAATGTCTATTCGTGTTTGGCAGCTATAGCACCGTTTGACGTGGATGCACCCATGTTGACAGCATGTCTCTATCGCGACGACTAACGGCCATGATCATGATTAAACCGTTGAGGTAGCTGACGGTGTGAACATATATTTGGACACAGCGAATCATGAATCGCGCGTAAGGATGATATCAACAAGCTCATAATCAACACTGGTACCCGGTATGCACTTCTTCAAAGCGTCGTCAATTAAGGGGAGAAACGGCACGGTGTGCGCTTTCTAGTAATGGGTAGCCGACGCCTGTGCTCATGCATACATAACACACACTGCACTTCAGCAACGCGGGAGGTAGAGGTTCGTAGCCTGAGCCGCAAACGCGTGCGTCCCGCTGGCCTCTGTCTCGCAGGCGCTGCTCCCGCTCCACCAAGGCACGGCATTCGCCCGTCGAGATCGCGTCCTTTCTGCAACGCATATTGCAGCAGTTTTGTTAGTCGGTGCTCTCGCAATTGAAGCAGTCGGCGGCAGAGAAATCCCATTCGTGCACGTAGAAGCTGCACTACTCCGATGAGCCGACGCACGCTAACACGAATCCAAAGGCAAAGAACGTAACTGCGTCAAGGGTGCCTCGGCGACGCCAGCGCGGCCAGTCTACCTCTCTGGTATCAAGACGCTTTAACCATGACCTCCGATATCACGTGCAATCTCGGAGTAAGCGCTAGTAAGTGTCGATCGTGAAGCATTACTTCTTTTCACCTCTCACAGACGGCGGCACCGCCCCGCTCCGCTCGCCGCGAAAGAGAATTTGTGAAAGATATAAGGCGCGTTCGCGCCGTGCCTAGCATCTCTCGAGTTGGCTTAGGCGGTAGAGCGTCGGGCGCTTGTCGTCGCGGCCGCAACGTCGTGGGTTCGATTCCCAGCGGGTATCTTTTTCTTGGTTTTTTTCTTTCTCACCCGTTGGCGTCCATTTTATCAACGTCATATCCGTGACGGATGTACTTGGTGGACCCGGCATAAAACACTTTCGTGTTAAAAAAAATTTTATTGCTTAAGGTGGTACGAAGGCGCCAAAAAATAAACAAAGCCGTGAAATTGTGCTTTGTCCCGCACAGTTCCCAGAACACGGTCTCTCCCGTGTTCTGCACGGTGAGTCACGTTTATACTGTCAAATCAACACACTCCTGGGTGTCTTCCCAGCATGACTTCAAGGGCAGAGCAGGAGGACGTGGCCATATCGCTAAAAGACCAGAAGAGAGGGATTCCTACTATGGGCCGGGTCGAATTGCGTTTCTTTCTTCAATTTCTTCCCTGGCAGTCCGAAATGCCCCTGGCTGAACCTCCGAACCAGCCAGGGGTGGTTCGGAGGTTCAGCCTCCACCCCACCCCCCGAAACTTTTCAGTTTTGCATATATATATATATATATATATATATATATATATATATATATATATATATATATATATATATATATATACGTGCCTTACAAAGTAAATTACCAAAACAAAAGTCGCGTGCACGTCACAATTTCCTTTTTTCTTTCTGTTTTTGCTCTTCACTCTCCTTTCCACTGACGGCTCTCCACGGTCTCGCATTCGCCAACCGCTCGCGCGAAGTCTCTGCGGTGGCGAATGCTCGCCGGCGTGTCCCACTTCACGACTGCTAGCAGTTGTTTCCGGTAGTTGGTTGAACCCCATAGTTCCTAACAGTCAATTTCCCGCGGTAACATGAATAACGGTCTTAAACTGCACCCGGGAGTGAAACTTGAGGCTAAATAGTGTTAATATAAGTGCCAAATTTGAAAATAGGCATTTATAGGCATTTGTAAGCATTTAGGCACAAACGCCAAAAACAGGCATTTCTAGGCACTATAAAAACACTATAAAAACCCTTCTTAACCTCTAATTCATGCTTATATATCAAAGTAGCGTGATAGGAGCGCAAGGAACAAAATAGCCATTTGCCTAAAATCCAGTCTCTACGAGTCGTAAAACGCGAAAATTGACCGCCGACGTCGCCGGCGTCCCGCGGCGTCTGTGTGAACACGAGTGATGCAAAAAAATCGTCATCACGCGATGACGTCACAGACCACCATAATTCGTGACGTCACAAAATACGATGTCACACGGTGACGTCATCACATGGTGTCGTCGCTTGGTCAAAGGTGGGCGGGTCACGGAGGCAGCGCACAACCAGGTGAGGCGCAGAAGGCTAGTAGTGACTCCGATCCTGGAAGCAGTGCAAAATCACGTTAGGTGCAGGAAGCCCCTAACGTGGTTTTCCAATGCCTAACATAATTTGAACACAGAAAGCACCTAACGTAAGGAGTCTAGGGAGTATAAATTCATTGACTGAGAAAAAAAAAAAGATAAATATGGCTTTCGCCTTCGAGTTGTCTTATGCGAATACTTAATAAAAGACCCTGTGAGTTTTTTGCCTTTTATACGTATTTGCGCGCCTTCCATTCTTGTACGGTGACAGTACTAGTACATTTGAAAGCCTTCAATGCATTCGTAATAGTAATTTGATTTTTTAAATCCTTTGTTTTCCAGTTCTGGTGCGCCATTCTCAACGTGAGTACATGAAATTACCTAAAGCAGCGTACAATGGCCGTTTTGCTCACAGCTTGGTAGTTTTGTCCGCAACAACTTAGTATTTTTGCTTTCAATCAGAGAAAGAAACACGTGCTATTTAGGCTTTATCGGTATCTTCAAAGGCCTTGTGTCAATATCAACGCATGAATACCGTCCGAAAAGAAAGAGTGCGCACAGTCAAGAGTATACCTTGAACCTCTGTTCTAATTTACACGAGTAAATTTTCAGTGGTAGTTTGGTAAATGCCATTTACACTGTTTCGAAGTCGCTAGGTCATACCTGCAAGAAATTTCTGGCATCAAGCCCTGGGAACTTCGCTGGTTGTCATGTTATTGCTGGCATTAATATTGCTCCGTTTATTCACCTGTACTTGGCATCTTTGACTGTCTACGGAATAAATATTGAAAAAAAAAAAACTGCCAGATATTTGCCACCATACCAATGAAATACAAACTCGCAACTACCAAATGATTCGTGGGGATCTCTGCCATTTGAGATCCGTTTGTGTATCATGTCGTTTCATCATGTAACCGTTACCTCGGCGATTAGTTTCGGCAACGGTGCGTTGCCGGAACCAATCGCAGAGGCGACGATCCAACAAATACTTCTAGTATTTGTTGGATCGTGGGAGTTACTTCTCCGTGAGATTTTCTGGTTAACCTCCCTGTCTTTCCTTTCTCTTCAATAGCGTGGAACCTGGCTTAAGTTGCTACATTATTACTTTGAGCTATGTGCACAATTTTTTGTGATTCATTAACAATTTTAGGTTGTCTACGGTTATGTTTCTCTTCACATGTAATTCATTCATTTACGCCAGTGGACCACCTGTTGACCGCGGTATACGTGTGCACATGACTTGGTATTTCTTCTTCTCGTATCGTGTTAGGCGACTATTTATGTTATCGTGGTGCGACTAAAATATTACCTTGGTAATCAAAAGCTAATACGCACTGAGGTCGAAGGCAAACCAATGGTAACGAGGATTTAATTTTGGTTTATTAATTTAACCTAAATAAATGCAGGGTATTTAAAATGAAGTACTACGAGACGTTAAAGGCACACTAAAGAGAAACAATGAATCGGTTTATATTGATAAACCGTACTTTCAGAACAATAATGTCGTTAATTTCACCATCATAGGTGTATTAGTAAAGGAGAAAATGAAGTTCAAAGTTTCATTTTTAAATTTCGCGCCAAAATGTCCACGCGTGACGTCACGGATTTCAAAGTGTATTTGTCGCATTTTGGCGCCATTGGCTCAACAAAATTTCCTGAAGCTTGGCATGTTAACTCTATGCCCCTCTCAGAGCGGACAGTGTACTTCATTTTTACCGTTAATAAACTACGCAGGCCCTAGTATAGGCGCCGTCAAAATCTTTGACGTCACGGCGAATGGTGCGGAAACATCAAGGTGGCGTCGCCACCCACATTTTCTTTTTGCGCGATTTCTCGCTTACCAAGCGTCTTTTCGCAGCAAGCGTGGTGTTTTTGGTATCGTGAAATAGTAGTTAACTAATACGATAAAAATCGTTTTGCTCTTTAGTGTCCTTTTAAGATGGGGGAAGGAGGGGGGCTAAAGAACCTGAAACTCATTTTCTCACGTATCGTGCAGGTACCACTCCAAGGCCGTACACTCACGTTTTCAGACCCCCTGACTGGCCTAAGCGTGAGTAGACAAGATATGCGTTGTCTACGGTGTAATTCATATGGTGCGCTATCCAGTATTTCTTGAGACCTGATTATGCTCGTAATATCGCTACTTCTTTTTAAATCATGACCCCGTGTGTAGCAAAACGATAGGTTCCTTTCTTGTCCTAGCCTCTTCAGTCCCAGTGACCCCGTTTGGGGCCATTAATTGCTTCGAGCAAGCGCAACTAATTATGAAGCAAATATCTTTTACCTTCAGCTTGAATTTCTCGCTTGGAGAGCATTACTTAATTTAAGCTCAACGAAATGGCGCTCCATGTCGAGCATCTGTGACGCACAGCGGGTTTGAAAATGGCGTTTTCCAGCAAACGTCAACTTTTTCGTCCTCGCAGATTTTTCTGGGGTTTATTTTTACCCAGTATGTGTGACAGCACTACTGAAGGGTCTGCGATGACATTGTAATGAATTTCTATGCATAATCTGTGCTGTAAATTGCGGTTAACAGCTGTTTGTTAATTAATTAAATTTAATTTGTAAAAATAATTAAATTTCACCAGGTTTTTCTTCATTGCTCATCTGAAATAAAAAAATTTTCCGTTTTCTTGTATGCTCAAGAGCAACATTAAGAGGATTGAAATAAACTGACCTGGAATTGCTTCTTGGGACTGAAGAGGCTAGAAAATATTCTAAAGAGAACGACTTCTATAAACCGCTTCCATCCACATTCCGTCATGGGGTGTGATGATGTCCGACGTCGTTTTCTCACGCAAAGAAACGTGAATGAGGGTGACTAAACAAATAAGATCAAGATAAGGGGACAAAGAAAACTTCAAAGAAAAACAATGGAAAGACAACAAAATTGCGTGTTGCTGCTGTCTAACGCAACTGACTTCCTGCTGCGCACCACCTCTCTTAGGTTCACTTTCGGTTTCTACATCCGGTCTATTGACTCACTTCCGGTGAGCTAAACCGTTGTTGTGCTCACTTCCGGTTCGCGCTTCCTGTCTCTTAATTCACTTTTCGTTTCCGTTTCCTGCCTCATAATTCTCTCTCAGTTTTAAATACAAATAAAAGAAAAACTCAACGAGCCAAAATCAAAAAGTGGAAATATGCAAGTTTGTCATTCGCTAAATCTTATCGAATGATCTAGTTGTCACGCAAATCTTTCACTTAGCAAAATAAGAAGCGTCAAAGGGACACTAAAGAGAAGATCGATTTTTCTCGTATTAGTAAATTACTCTTTCACAATGCCAAAATCACGACGCTTGCCGCGAGAAGACGCTCTGCAAGCGAGGAAACGCGCAAGAAAGAACATGCGGGTGGCGAGGCCACCTTGAAATTCCCTCGCTAAATGCCGTCCCGTCATGAATTTTGACGGCGTATAGTAGGACCTAAGTTGTTCCGAATCGGTGAAAATAAAGTACGTTGTCCTCTGAAGGGGCCAGAGACTTAATATGCCAAGTTTCAGAAAGTTTCTTTGGGCCAATGTTGTAAAAAAAAAAACACACTTTGAAATCCGTGACGTCACGCGCGGATATTTTGGCGCGAAATGTAAAAATGAGACTTTGGCCTCGATTTTCCCCTCTATTAATAAACCTATGATGGTAGAATTAACCTCGTTAAAGTCAACCTCACTCTAATGGGGGTTTTAAGTCAACCTGACTTAAAAAGGTTGACTCTAGTGAGAGTTTTAAGAGTATAATTTATCGATACAAACAGATTCATTGTTTCCCTTTAGTGTCCCTTTAAGGCTGCGCTTGTTATGCCTATATTCGAACATACTTGACCAGCATATATCTGTATGCGACCAACTGTGCAGCGGGCGAGGTTAACGGCACGTGTGACGTCATGACCACGTGTCGAGGCGAGGCAGAGTGTGTGGGTGGCCACTGTGTCTGCAGTCAACCTCTGTTTGTGGTCGTCGGAGGAATCTGCGTCTACAACTCCATGCAGTAGAAGTGGCCGAAGTATGTTGCCCACGGTGAATATACAAGATGTAATGTGTGTCCAATGCCGTTTACACGCCAGTGCCGTTTACACTCCAGTGCCGTTTACACTGAAGAAGCATTAACATAACCGCGATACTTGGGCCAGATAGTTCACCTAAGCAGAGATGACACAATACTAGACAACACATATACGTAGAAAGTAAGGCAGGACAGTTGCCTTCACTCGTGTGGTGCCATTCTTTCCAACATAAAGCAGTTATACGAAAAACGCCAACAAGTGCTACCTGCCACGGTGGTCTAGTGGTTACGGTGCTCGACTGCTGACCCGAAGGTCGCAGGATCGAATCCCGGTCGCAGCGGCCTTATTCAATGGAGGTGAAATGCTAGAAGCCCGTTTGCTTAGATATAGGGGCACGTTAACGAACAACACCAGGTGGTCAAAATTTCCGGAGCCTTCCACTACGGCGTCCCTCATAATCATATCGCGGTTTTGGGACGTAGAACCACTGCAGTCATTAGTAACAAGTGCTGCTAATACCGTGTCACAACACGGTATGAGCTTCTCGTCACGTGCTCGCGCAAGATATCGTGACGTTTCCACGGCCGCTCCGCTCCGCGGCTCCGTTGGTCACGCACAAGTGGACATTTTGAATGGTTTAGTACCTCACGTCATCACAACTAGCCATATTGGTGCGTGAGGTCACCAGAACTGACACTGTATCCTGACGTCACGATGATGTCGATGTCAGTAGGTGCGCATGCGAAAGTCGACTTTAATGTCAAAATAAAATATCAAGATTTACTGAGCTTCACACTTGCTCACTGCCGTCTCCGTTTACGGGCGATTTGTATGGTAAACTCAGCTTCGAAAATTGGTGTCAATACACCCTTAAATTCCTTCATTTTCAGCACTACAGCCCTCCAAAATGGACTTTCGTTCTTTTTTGATCACATGTTATTTTTCTTTGCAGCATCCTGGTGAAGATAATCTACGCTGAGGAATAGGACACCTCCTAGACAAGGCGCGGTAATTCAAGCCGGACATCTTGAAGAGAACCTCACTGACCGCCTGCGATTGTGGCGGGAAAATAATTCACCGAAGCAGTTTCGAATCCCGTTGGTGCTTCGCCGCTTACACAGACCTGCTGGCGGTTGACATTGCTATCGGTTTGATTAAACGATAAAAACTATTTTAGAAACAACTGTCTAATTTTCGGAGTTCAGAATGTCGGGGAAATTTCTGCTCAACCTGTTCGATTCTTAAATTCAACTGCACTTTAAAGCTTGGGGCGGTAAGCTTTAAAATGCAACCTTTAAAACACCGCGCTGTGGTACGTATGAGTGACGAAAGATTCCATAAGCTTCAGAATTCAGTGAGCCAAGTTAAAGTAGATATGAGACGAAATTTTCAGCTCTCCTACCACTACCACCACCACACTACAGTGTTGTTGTTCGCCTAGTTTCTGTGGCTCACACCCACTGTGGGGTATATTTGTAGCGTTTCTGGGCATCGACGATTTAGTTCTCGTGAACGGCACCATGTGGCGTATTGACCTTAAAGGATTCAAACGTCCCACCATGACGTATGCAGTGACACGGCACTATAAATGAAAGAGAATTGAAATGAAACAGTACACACCGTGAGACTGTCGCTTCAGCTCAGTACGTAGAAAGGAGTGTGCTATGTGTCAGCATTATCTCGAAGACGCCGCTCGACTGACAATTAATTGACAAGTTTTTTAGACACATTGCGCCAGAAAGCTCGTGGCATTACGAGACGTCCGGCCGCGATAACTGCGCCCTCGATGCATCCGGTAAATCATCTTTACAGCGAAGCTGTTTATGGCCAGGATCTGCAAAAAGATGTTTGAGATGTTGACAAAAATACACCATCCGCGCGCCGTGGTCACGCTATCGATCGGAAGCGGCGCGAAACCCGCGCCGCACTAACTGCGCACAGGTTTCGCGCCACCTCCGACGCGGTTACTTCCTTTTAAAGACGACAATCTTCCTTGGGGAACTTAAACGCAGAAATTTTGGTCTGTCTGTCTGTCACACGATTCAGCCAATTCAGCCAACCGGCCAAAGTTTAAGCACTTGTTGAACGCCCAGCCATCTTGAACTGGTAGCGGGCTTCATACTTCTGAGCATTGTCGATCAAAAAGTCAATATTACGCATACCTGAGGCGCAACATCAATACATAATAAGTATTAGGCGGTGTGTTCCTTTAGTAGAAAATACAAAGATACGTAAATCTAAACACCCTAGTGTTTCTTAGGCTGCGCTGAAAATGCTAGTGTCTTTTGGGCTGCGCTGAAAATGCGACGCTATGAGCCAGATGCGGCGATTCATCATAGAGGAGGAGGAGGAGTCATGTAGTATGGCCGGCAGAAGACTATCGTCTTTCGACATTTGCAGCGAAGCACACAGATATGCGGCCAATTTTTGTTATTTTTTGTTATTTCTTTATATTTTATTGCGATAGTAATTATATGGACACTCTCGACGGGATTTTGTCGTCGCCGTCATCTCCCGTATAAAGTCCGAATTGATAACGTCATCCCCCGCGCATCGTATGTTCTACCGTGGGTAGAAGCGCGCGAGCGGGGGCGACGAACGCAGCTGAAGCAGGAATCAAACGATCTCTCTTCTCCCCCTCTCCGTCGCTCGGAGGGCGTATGCGATAAAATCACCCCGCTCGGGAGGCCTGCCGTCGAAGCAGAGAAGAAACACCCCGTCCGTCTTGAACGAGCATGAAAAGACGGGAGAGGGAGGGGGGGTCGCTCGAGAAGCAACTTTGAACTTTGATTCTAAGGGCGCTGTCACGATCGCTGGCGCGCGCTTTCTCGTACCCCATCAGCGGCCGGCTCATATACCCCTCTACGTGGTGCGCTCTCAACGCGAAGAGACTGTGCGCGAAGATCATCCCTCCCTGGAGCGGCCGTATTTTCTTACACGAGCGTTTTGAAGAGTTACGCGAGATCCGGATCCAAGAGTTAGCTGCCAGCTTCATTCGTATAACATTACAATTTGTTGCTATCGCATTGATTGCTTCGCCCTTGCGGTGAAATTTTAATTTTTTTCTTTCTGTAATTTATTTGTGTATTTGGTATATGACCGGCTAGGGTGCAAAATGTGCCCGCCCGCTACAGAGGTAATGGCCTTATCATCATCATCATCATCATCATCATCATCATCATCATCATCATCATCATCATCATCATCATCATCATCATCATCATCACCACCAGCAGCAGCAGCAGCAGCTCCCTACAGAGCCCTTCTAGATCGTCAGCGGCAAATTAAACGCGAGTCCAATCGAGACCACAGGGCTAAAATGACTGAAGAATAATTTGTCGTTTTCTCAGGTGCCCCGTGTTCATACAGAGGCTTGTGCTCTCTCTTAGGAGCTGCCGGAGCCTGCTGATTGAAGTCGAACAGCAGATAGTATGCTATTGCCCTAAAGCCGACATTAATCAAGAGCGGCGTTTGGTTAAGATGGGGTGCCGCCGCGTGCCGGCGCTGCGCCCCATAGTTTGCTAACATTACACAGTGAGCCATACTCGCGCACAGCAATCACGACGGGAGAAAGCGATCTTCTTTCAACACGCGCGCTCAAGGTCATGACACATGCTGACGTAACTTCTCTCACGCTTGCCATCCCTCCCTGCGTAGCTTCCAGAGCGTTCGCTGGGACGAGAGAAGAAAGCACTGGACAAATCCCTGAAACTCCACTCATTCTTGTCAGATTGGATAAACTTTTGCTGCAATCTATTCGTTGGGCAATGAAGTTTGATCAAGAGATATTTCGATGATTACTGGAAAATGTGGTTCAGAATCCCTTTAACAACAACAACGACGACAACGCTGATTCAAGCAAACGCCGTTTGCGTGCGCTTGGCCGACTCTGGCGACGGGAGGACTGCCACATTCGCGCCGTCGCGTAACAACAGCCATCCACCCCGTAAACAGCACCAACCACCACCTAACATTACAAGGCAAAGAAAAAAAAACAAAAAACCGGCTAGGAGTACTTTAAATTATTGTTTCAAGAAAAGATATTTTCTTCGGAAACAAAGGCACAGAAGGTTCGCTAACACATTGATCCTTATTTCTTTCGATAAAGTAAGATGACGTTACTTGTGCTGATAATCTCGCACTTTTTCCAAGCACCTGCGTATCTGACAACCGTTACTTATGCGTCTCATGGTTGATCATTGCACATGCGCATCACTGTTGGTCATTGCGCTTGCGCATCATCGTGTAAGTATATATGGGTTCTGTTACGCCCAGTTGGTAGTGAGCGCTGTTTGTGGAGTGTGCTCTTGCGAGTATGCGTGTGTGAATGCATAGGCGTGCGCACGGGGGCACCTATGAGGGGGGGGGGGGCAAAATCAAATCTGCCCCATACATTTTGTTATTGGGGGGGGGGGGGGGGTTGCTGCGATGACACCCCCCCCCTCCCCCCCGCCGATGGGGAACCCTCTGCACGCCTGTGTGAATGTGTGCATGAATGAGAGCATACCCAGCAATTCCGGACATCGCTTTCAGTTCTCGGTTTTTGGCACCACGTGGCGCACGGACCTTAAAGATTCGTAATTTCCGCTATGACTCCGACAGCGTAGCGGACACAAAGACAGACGACAATATCGGCTTTCACCACCGCGCGCGAACCGGTAATCGCCGACTGATAACCGCAACGCATGCGACGAGCGGGCGGCGCGCGCTCAACTGTGAATCAGCACTAGTTTTGTTGCAAAGTGGCTCGGTCCTTCTTCAAGACGACGGAATCTGGAAAAGGCGTCCTGCCCTTCCTCTCATTTTTCTTTGAATATTTTCCGAGTTTCTTCAATATTTTTCGTCCGATCGTACTGCCGTTGGCCTCCCCTGGTTCCTTTTAAAGTTGGCAAGCACGCCTTTTGTCGCTGCCATGTTTTGAATCATAGAAGCTAATTTTGAGAAATAATACCATCTTAAAATATGATGATGGTCGTGTGTTTCGGACTGTGCATACTCAGGCTTGACTTCCCTCATTTTCGTTGGCGTCAGTTTACAAACCCGTTATATTGCACAACTGGGTGAAAGCGCCAAGCCGTGTGGTACAGTCGCTAACAGACTTCGCTTTTTCATGTTCAATAAGCGACTGAACTAAGGCACAAATTTATTTGAATACTGATTATTATTCAGTAGCCTTCGTTGAAGTATTTTAATTATAGGCGCCATAGTTTCAACCGTGTTGCGTTCCTTTCTCAAACTCAAAATAAAATACGCCCTAAATACCTTACGTTCCTAAGCACAGTACACAATTTACAGCCCGCCCTCGCCTTTCTTCTCAGTGTTTCTGAAAATGAAATGAAATCGAATAAACTGACAAATCCCACCTCAATGCCTCAATGGATATCTGCTAGTCTGCAGATTTGTGCGAAGTCATGGATTGAAACCAAGCTATTGCGGCCTGTTTAAAGCAGGAAAAAAAAACGAAAACAAAAACGTGTTTCTTTACGTGACAACGTACGTTAACAGGCCCTTCACGAAATCCATTGAAAACATTTGTTACATTTTGAAAGTTTTCTGTTGCTTATGTAAACAAGGCAACTGCAAGAGTCTCGAAACGCATGTCTTCTTGTTCTCTGCGATGAATGCTTGTTTACCGTGAAAAAAGTGCGTCTTCTTTGCAAGACATTGTTTCGATTGCACCTAAAGTTGTAGATGCCATCTAGCTAAGATTTTAAGAATGATTTTTTGTAAATTAGTTAATTGTAAGAAGAGTTGCAATATGTTGAACTGTCCTGTTACCGCATTTCCAGAAGATCAGCGCCACTGACAACTCAGGCACTCTGTGTCTTTGCCTCGGCAAGAGTCCGCAAGCATAGTTTTTTTTCCCGCTTTCCTGTGGACTCTGTAGCCTCAGTACGTTGTAATATTCACGTGATGGGCCCCGCATGTGTTTATCGCTATTTTTCATTGCGGCACCGTTCTAGTGTCGTCACTGAGCGTCTCAGATTAGAGGGTTAACTGAAGTTGCGTGTCATAGTCAGTGGCTCGATCACTGCGCTGCAGCCCGTGGCTCACATTCGCAGAAAGCCCGGCTCCCTCAGAAAGGCATGGCCTTCTGTATGAAATTTTGGCCGCCCTTCTGCGAAGCAGCCACTCATGTTTTGTAGACACAATCACTACAGAATGATGTGTACTGCCCATTTATTTGTGGTGCGCACTGATCATAGTGAGAAAATCCGAAGTGCAGGGGAGGAATAAGGGCATAAGGCAGGCTAGTCGATGTTTTCGTAGGTGAGCCTATCTTAGTCAAAGGCGTCAATGACCAACCCTTGCAAATATATGGCGCCTTTGACGAATATACCACCCATCGAAATATCAGCTAACCGGTATGAGGCCCCTATTATGGCGAAAGCCTTAGATGCCTCATCAAACGCGAAAACTGACCGTCGGCGTCTTCGAGATTTGGCAATATCTCTCGATACTTCGCGAGACCGGCGTTGGCGTTGAAGAATGCAAAAAAAAAGTAATAAGAGTGGGTTCAGAGTCACGTGATACTCAAGTGAATGTGTGTGTGTGTGTGTGTGTGTGTGTGTGTGTGTGTGTGTGTGTGTGTGTGTGTGTGTGTGTGTGTGTGTGTGTGTGTGTGTGTGTGTGTGTATGTCGGCGTACCAAAAGCCACATGACGTCAGCATGACGTCACATATCGCCAGAATTTGACACATCGTAGTGGCGACATCGAAGGGCATCGTCATTTGATTAAAGGCGGGCCGATCACGGAGGCTCTGCAAAACCATGTCAGGAGCAGAAAGCTTGTAACGCCTCCGATCCGGGAGGCAGTGCAAAAGCACGTTGAACTCGGAAAGCTTTTGAATGTTACGGTGGAGGGGAGGATCAGCATGTCGACCGAGAAGAAAAAGAACAAGAAAATGGCTTTCGCCTTCGAATCGTCTTAGGCAATTGCATAAGGGACCCTCTGAGTCTTTCCTGTTCAGACAACCTCTATAGCACACCTATTCGGTGCCTTTGACTACGCTGTCCCTCATCTTCACAAATTCAGTCATGCGATACTACCAATAAGCACCAATAAACATTTATTAGTCTAAAGTCGCCGACATGGGTCACTGGAGGGCAAAAAGATACGACCCGTTGAACACAACCACACATTTATGCTTCGTCGTTAACGCGGGAGTGTCACGCACTTAGCCTCGCCGAAATTAAGCTTGGGAATGTTCTATTGCAAGCATAAGTTAGTCCGTACGTAATCTGGAAAAGTTCACATGCGCATGTTATGCGCATGTGAACTTTTCCAGATTACGGACGCTATTGCTTCGCGATGACGTATTGCAGTCATCACGGCGGATGTTTATCCCGCCCCTCCAATCTTGCTTCTGCTCCCTAGGCTGTCTTCTGGCGCTGCTGTTGCACGTGAAATGTTTCAATGCAGTGCATTTTACTTCGTGGGATACGAGTCAAGCAATTTATTCTCATGGTATCCGCGTTTCTTTTTCTTCCTCGCGCCATAGGTTGGGAAATCCACAGCATGATTAGAGGCTTAATACTTCTGTAGCTCATTGTTCGTACACCGGTGCACCGAGCCGACAATGTTGAACCAGCTTCAATGGAAAGCTTCTGAGCTTTCATTTTTGCCATTACAATTAAGTGTAAACAATCACAATAGAAGTTTGAGTTGACAATTAAAAAACGACCGTTTTAACTGATTTGACGTATTTCATCAGGGCCTATACCTTAGAACGCTAGGTTATGTTAAATCCAGTTAACTTGTATATTCAACAGCTAGGGCACACTGTTCATTCAGCTGCAATTAAGCCCTCTTTCGGTCAGTCCAAGAAACGCCTCTGTGAGCATCATAAACCTAATTGTCATCATCTTCAGCCTATTGAGTGACCACTTCAGAACTGGGGTTTTCTCAAACGATCTCCCATTCCCTCTATCCTGCGACAGTTGATTGCACTTTATTCCTGCGACATTCTTAATTTCATCACCTCGACCTAACACTCTGCTGTCATTGACTTCGTTTCTGTTCTCTTGGTATCTATTACGCCGCACTAACGGCACATGAATTATCGGTCCTTCATATTAGTGACCTGCCCAAGTCCACTTTTTTCTGATGATGTTAACTAGGATGTCGGCAACGCCTGTTTGTTCCCTTATTTTCTCTACGTATCGTTCGGTGTCTTAATGCGGGCCATTTTTTTTCTTCCCTCATACATTGCGTGGTACTTCACTTTTTTCTCGAGTTTCCTTGTTATCCTCCAAGTTTTCAGCCCCGTATGTTAGTACCAGTAATACGAAATTGCACATGTCGGCAAACTCGCTCATGAGTCGACTCACTCAAACTCATTCAGACTCAGATCGGGCCATGAGTCTGACTCTGAGCGAGTCCGGGTAAGTAATGTTTTGGTGTGTCTGAGTCGGAGTGAGTCCGACTGAGGAAAATTTTAGTGAGCCTGAGTGCAGGTGCGTTCGGTTGAGAAACATACTGGCGAGTCAGTACGAGTGAGCCCTAAGCACAAAATATATTTCTTGACTGAGTCTGAGTGGGCTAGACCGTCTAATGCCGACCTATGGTCATATCTACTCATCTTCAGCATTACTACCAGTCTTATATCGGCTTACCATTATATCCAAGTCTATTCACACATATGTCAACGTACGAGCGTTAATGCGCCACCTCAATATTTATTGATCAGAGGTTTGAGGCGTGTGTGTATGTGTGTGTGTGTGTGGGGGGGGGGGTCTACCTCCCCGTGCAAACTCTTTCACGGGAAGTTCTTGATAATATATATCGTGTGAGTCGCGTATTTCATAAAACTGTCCTTGCATGATTTCAGCCACTTATAATACGTGTTTGATGGTGCAAGATCAAAAGGCGCATCGTAGAGCACCGATTACGTGAGATATTGGCGTTAAAGAGCATCGGCACCATGACCGAAAAAGCTAATTTAACGCTAACAGACTCATGAATCGACTCACTCAGATTCACTCAGACACAGGTCAAGCCGTGAGTCTGAATGAGTCCGGCTGAGTAATATGTTGGTGAGATTGAGTCCGAGTTAGTCCGGTTGAGAAAACATTTAGTGAGTCTGAGTCCGAGTGAGCCTTCGGAGCAAAATGTATTTCTTCAGTGAGTTTGAGTGAGCTCCAATTTTTTTGCCGACCTATGCGCAATTGTTGTATACATCCCGCTTTACGAATAGCGGTGAATTGCCTGTCATGACTTAGGAATGTCTGTCTCAAGCACTCCAGCCCATCATCGGAGAATTTTCGTTTCATGAGTAGGTTACCCTTTTAGTTATTGGTGTCGATGTACATGCTCTCGCGCAGGCTCTGAACACTGGTTGCTAATTTTGAGATCTTCTAAGGACTCAAAACAGCCGAGCACGCAACACGGTTAAATTTGCAGACACAGGAAAAAATATTTTGATTATCACTGCTCCTCCGCTTGTGTTTCTTCGGGGTAAGGTGATTCGACACGTCGTTTTTTTTTTCATTGCGGGCTCACTACAGGCAGTAGTATATAACTCCTCGAAAAAATACTGACAGAGTCCCAGTTTCATGCAGGAGCGTTTTACAGCACTTTGAAGGAAATTTATGGCGTTATATATATATATATATATATATATATATATATATATATATATATATATATATATATATATATATATATATATATATATATATATATATATATATATATATATATATTGTAGTGGGAAAAGAATCACGCGGACCCCGATAGAATAAGGAATGAAGAAAGAAACTACGACTTTCGTTGATTCGGCACTGTATATTTTCACTAACGTTTCGTCTGGTGGACCAGACTTTGTCAAAGTAACAAGTACATCGCTGTGGGTTTCCTTATAAACACGCTTAAAGTACATAGTTTCAAAGAACTTATCGATAGCAAGAATGACACCATAAGATAGCGGTCACACGCAGTGGACATAGATTCATGCGCGCACATTTGAGACTCGTGGCAGCGAAGTCCGGTTACACAGAGTAAGATAGATTGCACACGCAGTTGATATGGCATTACACACTAGTGATATGACAGAATTATTGGATTGCACGTCACATGGAGGAAAAGGCGGGGGGGGGATGACATCAGATCTGCGCTTTATCTATTTTTTTCGCGGGAACGCAGTCACATGCTAGCATTAAACTGCAAACAGTCTGAGATCGCAAACAGAAAATCTACGCAGCACTAAGATCAATTTTTACTTTTTAACTTCTCCTGAAGTACGCTTCAAACACATCAAGGTCAATACGAGAAGAAACTAAAACAACTAAAAAAAACAGCACAGACACAGTACATGATGCACACAACTCAGCACGTATGCACGTAGTCTGGTATGAAAGCTAAAATAGTGGGTGATTACCAACGTAACCGTAGAAGAAACACGAGCGATATTAGAAACAGAGCTGCCTATCCCGTTGAAGACCCGGTTATGATTAATAGTGCTTAGTGGGAACGCTTGTAATTGTGCCTGTGCTTTCGTTGATACCGGATGAGACGGTGTTAAACTTATAGATTAGGTAAGACTCGCGGGCTTCACGATCATGATGAGAGCGAAAGCCTGACTCAAGTATAGTGGCCCGAATATTTTCAAAAAAATGTCCAGGTAAACGAATGTGTTTTGATAATGGTAGGCTAGGAAGCTTATTGGAATGCGATCTATGGTTGTTAAAGCGTATTCTAAATGAAGTTTCCGTTTGGCCAATGTACTGTTTTTTTGCAGACGGTACACTCAAGCATGTATATAACGTTAGAACTATCGCAATTAAATGAACATCGAATTTTAAGGGAGAAGTCTGAAAACGTGCTATTGGCTTTCTGTGTCGTTTGCATATGTACGCACACCTTGCAACGTGATTTGTTGCAGGGTGCACAGCCAGTTATTTCGGGCTTATTTACTTTCGATGACGTTAATAAATCTCGGAGATTTTTAGACCGTCGGTACACAACGCGAGGTGGTTCAGGTTCACTTGTTTTAGTTTCTTCTCGTATTGACCTTGATGTGTTTGAAGCGTACTTCAGGAGAAGTTAAAAAGTAAAAATTGATATTAGTGCTGCGTAGATTTTGTTTGCGATCTCAGACTGTTTGCAGTTTAATGCTAGCATGTGACTACGTTCCCGCGAAAAAAATAGATAAAGCGCAGATCTGATGTCATCCCCCCCCCCCCCCCGCCTTTTCCTCCATGTGACGTGCAATCCAATAATTCTGTCATATCACTAGTGTGTAATGCCATATCAACTGCGTGTGCAATCTATCTTACTCTGTGTAACCGGACTTCGCTGCCACGAGTCCCAAATGTGCGCGCATGAATCTATGTCCACTGCGTGTGACCGCTACCTTATGTTGTCATTCTTGCTATCGATAAGTTCTTTGAAACTATGTACTTTAATAATAATAATATCTGGGGTTTAACGTCCCAAAACCACGATATGATTATGAGAGACGCTGTAGTGGAGGGCTCCGGAAATTTTGACCACCTGGGGTTCTTTAACGTGCACCTAAATCTAAGTACACGGGCCTCAAACATTTTCGCCTCCATCGAAAATGCAGCCGCCGCGGCCGGGATTCGATCCCGCGACCTTCGGGTCAGCAGTCGAGTGCCATAACCACTAGACCACCGTGGCGGGGCAACTATGTACTTTAAGCGTGTTTATAAGGAAACCCACAGCGATGTACTTGTTACTTTGACAAAGTCTGGTCCACCAGACGAAACGTTAGTGAAAATATACAGTGCCGAATCAACGAAAGTCGTAGTTTCTTTCTTCATTCCTTATATATATATATATATATATATATATATATATATATATATATATATATATATATATATATATATATATATATATATTTATCTTTTTTCGTGTGTGACGAATATGACTGTCGGGTGATGACATGAATACTATGAAAATCCTGTCGCGTACGCCGTCAAACCCTTTCCTCCAGACACGTGTGGCACACACCGTTTACCATGGGCCGCGGTGTACTGGTATGCGCCACAGGTGATTGCCACTTCATATCTACCCAGGAACGGCGAGAACACACATTGGTAATTTTAATGCCGGAGCATTAAGAAAAACCGACATCGGCAGCGTTGACCTCGAATGGAAATAATAAAAGCTAGGATCTCAGCAGGAATCGAACCCAAGGATTCTGTGTGGCAGCCAGGTATTCTACCACAGAGCCACGCCAGGTCTAGAAGCTACTTTGGAAAAACACCCAATGCAGGCGTAATGTCGGTGCAACATGAATTGTGGTTGTGGTGCTGGGTACATGATTGTATAACAATGCAATAAACATGTACTCCTACGATACAGGCGGCATGTCAGGTTAAGGTCTCTGGTTTCAGTGTTGGCTCCGCTTTTATAGCAGTCTAATAAACATTACATTTGTATTCCCATGGTTTAGCGAGCTATAATGAAGGATTGCTCGACCCCGGAAGAATACATTAACGAATGTTACCTATTATATTCCCATGATTGCACCGTAAAGTGCATTTAGTTTCGATAATACTGGCGTATGTACTCTAACGTGAGGGCTGACGTTACGTCGCACTGTAAGTTACACTTTAAACGCCAGTGTTGTCGACGTGCCTGGTAAGCCCAATATGTGCACACAGCTAGTACACTTACAAATCACCTTGATCAACCTCGTAACGCTTGGCTCAAAGCCATAAAATACAGCATAGAAGTATTCGCTGACTGCTTCGCATGAAACCGATTCCCAGAAAGCATGGGATCTGTGGAATTTTTATTTTAGGTTCACAAATTTTCTGTCACGCCTCCTTTAAGACATGCAAACTACACGAAGTTATACTACGGTCACGTAAAAGCGCGTGCGTTGTTCTTCAGTCGCGCGTACAGGCAGCATCGGCAGCTGATAAGCCCAAAGAAATTGTGACACTTGCTGGGTAAATAAAAACGAAAATTTAGATAAAAAAAAAACAAATTACGACTGGATTCTGACAGCGTTCATGTCAGACCAGACTTTGCGTACAGCAGCCAAAAAAAAAAAAAAGAAGCGTGGCGAATGTTCCATTCTTGAAGCAGTTTGCGCATGCGTATGGGAGCGACGTTGGTATAAAAGGCAAAGCCGCATGGTCGACAAGTGACAGCGGTTTAACTCTGTGTTGGCAACGATCCGTGCGGCTTCTTCCCGCGGTGGGCACTTCGCGTTTTCCTGCAGATGTTCTTGGACGACCGATTCACCGTTGGAGCATCTGCGTATCGGCATGGCTTGGTGTCTGCGTACCAGGAGCCAGGCCTCATGGTTCTACCAACAGCGCTCTAAGTGAAGGTGAGTTATACGTTATAATATTTTCGTTGGAGCATTCGTGTTCCGCTGCAGGTGGCAACGACGTTTCAGTTGTTCAGAGTAGAGTGGTAATACAGAAATTTGACATTAGCATAAAAAGCCTTCAAGAGTAATAACAATTCGCCGGGTTTTACGTGCCAGAACCACAATATGAATATGAGGAACGCGCTTCGGTATAGTAACGGACAACGGGCCAACAAAAAAGCAGCAGATAGTTACTCTCGTAGAGAAAGAAATCTGATGATGAGAGCAGTGCTTTAATAATACGCAGTAGTCCTGTTATTCTTTCATTTATTTGCTCCTGCGAAGAATTTGAGACGCTTCTTTCAACTCGACCGGCTTCCGTCGACACCTAGCATGTTGCCGTCCTGTACATTAAAAAGCCTACCGAGTATGGTAACTTGAGTGCGATACCGTGACATTTGCGCCAACAACTACAAGAAATGTGTTCAAAGCCTACCGAGTAAGGTAACTTGACTGCTATACCGTGATGTGTTCACTTCAGTTTTGGTTGAAGGTAGTCGCGTGTTTGCACTCTTTTCGCGGATTCTGCGAGTTGTAAAGCTTAGAAATCGGCGCCGTGACTTTTGTCCTGGCGTGGTTTCTTTTATATGGTGCATATCTGTTACCACTGCCGATAAATGTAGCCGCACCGTTGGCAAACATTGAAACAATCTGACCGCAGGTTCAGTGCCGTCGACCTGTCGTCTTAGTCGCGCTTGTTTGTTTTTT
Source organism: Rhipicephalus sanguineus (assembly GCF_013339695.2). Classification (NCBI taxonomy): domain Eukaryota; kingdom Metazoa; phylum Arthropoda; class Arachnida; order Ixodida; family Ixodidae; genus Rhipicephalus; species Rhipicephalus sanguineus. Next base: position 11,159,078 of record NC_051185.1, on the reverse strand, counting down.
TTATGGCAGAACATAAGCATTTTGCGCCGAATCAACTAACCCTTTAGTGTAATGAAAATTCTCTATTCTGTGGAATACACTGGGAATAGATTGAAGTGCATGTAGTGCTCTACAAATTAGGTACGATAAGGGGCGTTAGTGCCCCTCTGGTATTTTTCGTCATGCAGGAAGGTATTGAACACTTCACGAAGTTGAAACCATCTCTTGCATGCAAAGAACAAAGACTAGATGGTCACCCAGAACTAAACTTCGTAGATGCGTGCCAGATTGTATTCTGGCCGATAAGTTAACGGTGGTTTCTTGGCCCGCACTCGGTACAACTTGCACCGTCACGCGCGCCAACTGGCTGACGCGGCCAAGAAACCACCGTTAACATATCGGCCTACCGCTGCAACGGAGCCGGCGTGTCGCGGCCACAGCTGATTTCGTTAGCTCAAACCACTGCTGTGAGCAGCATGTTCGCTGCGCGCGAATGCGCTAGTCATGTGGTTCTTTTTGTATTTTGCGTGCTTTCTTTGCAGCTTGGGAAAAAATGGTATGCGTGACTTTCTTTATAGCAAATAATGCAATTGGGGTTTCTGAAGACGCTTTCGAACTTTGAAAGTCGGAATTCCTGCCTAAAGTGAATGTTTAGCGATTTAGTTGAATAATCCTAATTAACAAATTAATTACCAAACAAAAAATTGTCTGTAGTGCACAAGATGACTGTCAGCAATTTGCAACTGATTTCACTCGCCTGCCTCTAATATTGTATATTTTAACCCTTGGCTAAAGATAGCTGGGGCACCCGTTATATTGGCGCAGAGCGGCGGAGGCATAACCAAGTATGTATTAATCCTAATTACATGTTAACTGCAGATATGGGTAGCTATAACACACAGTCTCGCGTAGCGGAGCGCATGCATATTCCAAGGTACTTATAAATTCATATGATCAAGATAATGAAGCTAGATATTGCATATTCTCGGATGGGAGAGGATGGCCTGCAGTGGAAGAATAGTCATTAGTGTGCAGGAGCAATGACCATTTCCTTTACCGGGTTGCGATCTGTCGGGAGCATTGACGAAGTCGACTATTGGCCTCGAGATCTTGGAGTGGCGCCCTCTCGCGTGTGACGTCAGACCGGGGACTCCGCTCTCAACCGCGCTGCAGCAGCCGCTGCTCCCGTATGCGGATCGTCTGCTTCAGGCGGGGAACTTTGTCGAACAAACAGCCTCGCGACGGTCAACTAAAGCCTGCAACGAATGTTGTCGAGTGCAATCTTGAACTTGTTTTAGTTGCGGCCCAATCCACAGGGACAAGAAATCCCCGGATAGCCGACGAGTGCGTCGATACCACCGACCGCATTGCTGGCAAGAAAGTGAAACTATGAGCGTTCTCGCTCGTTATCTCGTTTCCGCCGTACGATACTAATTAATTTGGGTGTTTCTTTCGATATTTCAGTAAGCGTGACGTTCTCCAGCATCTACAAATATGTAGATAAAGCTTGTGAGAGGTCGCGGTGCCTCATCGAGGGCGAGGCGGTGTACGACGCAGGCCACGTTGGTGAATGCGCGGTCGAGGCCGCGCATTCATGTGACAGTGATCGCATCACCGTCACAGCTCTCGTCCTGCAATCAAGTGCGCAAGTGCCGCCTTGTTGCACACCCCCCTGCCGATGCCCATAATCGCAGTTTGTCCCGTAATGTTGGTTCAGTGAGAACGATATTACGTCGTAGTTCATATTAACACCGCACAGGGCCGTCGCATGGGTATTAGAATATAACAAATAGTTAATCGCTGATTATACCACGCACAGGGTCACAGAGATTAACGTGGCAAAGGCAAGCTGGGTCGAGTTTCACGCCACGCAGCCTAACGAAATGCTTAAAGAGCTCCGCTTTTAAAAAAAGTGTCTGCATTGCATCAGGTGAAAACTTTTTGTGCACTAAACAGCCTCAACAGGTTTCGCTTATGAATTTATGAAAAGCAGTCCGCTAGGCGCGCGCTTGCCTTCATAAGTAAAATACGTATGTACACCATCCAAATGCAGCCGTAGTCTCAGATATGCTGCGCCGCTCAGCTAAGCTCACGAGGCGCGCTTTCCTGCGAGCCGATTGGGAGGCCGCGTCATCGGCTCCTTGTCTAGGGGCCTTCGCGGCAGGTTGTGGGACGGCACAGCACCTGGTGTAAGTCGCCTCTGCTTATAGCCCGCGTGCAATAAACGGCTTAAGTATTGGTGAGGCGCTTAAACGCGGTCACAAGCTTACCTAAGAGTGGCGCGTATACGGTGGGTAGCAGAAGTCACTGTCCGCGAAGTGCTTGCTGCACACTGTCGATGAAGGCGTGGGGCGCTTTCCCATTCTGAGCTTGACTATCCACTTCTACAGCTTCGGGTCCTCAGGATAGTTGTGAAAGCTAACGCCTTTTTCACGAGCGGACGAAGTACACTGAGGCACAGAGCAGTACTTCACCACTGCGCAGCACTAGCTGCGCAGACAAGCGGCCGCAGTTCTACGAAACAAAGAGCTGTAGTTCTAAATGAACGTTAAAAGCAGACCCACGGTTGTTCGAACAGCGTCAGAAGCCACCATACGCAGGATTACCAATTGAACTGCTTTTTTGTTGAGATTTACCATAACGGCGGTTTCAACACGGCGCTGGGTCTACGTAGCAGACGAAAGCGTGCGAATCCCCGTTCTGACGTCATACAGGCGCCGTTCGCAGCGCCGCCATCGGTCGTACACCAGGCCAATACATACGAGGTGCGTCCGAGAACTATCGAATTTTAGGTCATGAGAAATAAATTTGAGTAGAAGGTACAAAACCCTCATTCCCTTCAATATCTCCTCTATAATGGACACACTTCTGGCATGCACCTTTAGGAACGATCAATCGGGTCGTCGCATTCCAAATCTCTTGGCTCGAATCTGATTCGTTTCAGCGGCATTTTCAGGTTGAGAAACGCCAAGTCACACGGAGCCTGTTAAGGAAGTTGGGACCTTGAAGAATCGCATAAATGTTTTCTTGACCGAGTTTCTTCTGCTCCATTGCAAGCGGTTTTTGTACCAATTTTGCGGACGCTCTCCTCATGCCCAAATCCTTGCGTATACTGATCCAATGCATAACTCAATCTCGGAAGTTCTTAGACTGTGGTGTGGCGGTCCTCCTTGACCAAACTCCGCGCTTGCAGTTACATTCTGATTTCGGCTTGTTGAGGCTCTGTCTGAACCCTGTCCACTGATGTGCGGCCACTTGTAAAGCGGTTGTACCACTCTTGTGTCCGAGAGGTGCTCATGTCGTCGTCACCGGTAGCCTAATGAATCTTACAGATGGTTTCTGCTCGAGTGTCGCCATGATTTCGGCGAAACTCAATTCAATATAGCTGCTCTTGTTGTTCAGTCTTTTTAAAACTTGCTGGGATTTGGATAGCGCTCCTTAAACGTCCTCAGTCGTGGGCCGCTTGCCAGGAACTGACGCTTTCCGCGCGCGGAACAAAATTCACGCATGCGCATAGATGTTTCCTCCATATCTCCAATGAAGGAAGCCTCCCGCACTTCGTTTTACGCGAGAAAGAAGGTTTGATACTCTTTGCAAAGGGAAGGTTTACATTTACACTCAGTTTAACAGATGAGGTGCAATGCTGTCGCAGATATGCAAGAACTTGAGTCAACAAAATGTATGTGAACTCCGCAAGTCTCGTGGTCTGCTCGAGTCGAGCACGAGCCTGCGCGTGAGGCGTCGCGACCTGCTGCAAATTAAATGCGAGAAACCGAAAACAACCAAACGCTAAGTGATGCGTAACGACACATTGACATTCGTATATAAGTGAGTTTATTTCTAATGCTCAAAACACGTTCACGCATTACTCAGCCTAAGAAAGAATAAATCTCATTTCGAGTGGTTAAAACGTTAAATTATTTGTTGTTACGAACGCGCTTTTGTGTTACGAAAGCCCCCACAGTGTTGCACCTGTTGTTTGAAACGGAGTCCAGTATATATGATAACGCAACTCATTTTATCAACGTTAGCTGTGATAATCCTGACGTTTCGTTTAAATTGTGGAACCGGGGGCTGGTGTTAAGATTTTATCGAGGGGGGGGGGGCACCAAGGTGACTGTTACTGGGTAAACAAAATTACTTTTCGGTAGAAGGGTACGCATTTGGGCTGGTTGGTTCACGATTACGGGTGAATGTGAATGTGGATGTGGGTGAGCGCTGTTTTTCACCCGTACTTTTCGGTGATCGTACAGGCGCGTACCCTTATGAAGGAGTAGCTAACAGTCGGCGATCTGTTCTTTTATTTTTTGTCCCCAGTCCTGAAACCTGTCTTCGTGCGAAATATGTGTGGCGCTCTTTCTTATTTTTTTTCGAAAACAGTCAGGTCCACCGAGAAAGACAGTTTTTTGCTGCTGCTGCAAATCTGGTTGGGGCTGCTCCAACATATTTTGGCAGGGTGCTCATGTCACCAAATTACCTCACATATACAGGGTGTCCCAGCTATCACGCAGCACGATTTAAAAAAAGAGGAACGGCGTTACGCGAATAAAACCTACAGCATATTGTTCCTAGTACACTAGAATAGCCACTGCTATTTTTTCGTTAATGAGGTTTAAATAATTAGTCATAATTATATTTCTAACTCGACAAGTACTCGTCTAATAGTCAAAATGTCAATGACGCGTATGTAGGCATGTTCAAATGGCATCTAACTGCGCTACTTTCAACAACGTGCTAATTGCGCGCTCATTTTTTCCGCTTGATCAAGAAAACCCGCCAAATATGAAAAGTGACACGTGACTAGAGTGTTGCGCGCGTCGGGAACCAGCGCCCTCAAACAGGCTCCCTATGAGGCAGACAGTATCAAGGAAAAAATGCAGAAAGAAAAAAAACGCATCGCCCTATCTGCCACTCCCCGGCCTAGAAACGCACCGTTTGGCTTTAGAGTCAGGCCGTAATCAGAACACCTGCAGCGTTATCAATGAGAACAGTCGGCCGTGAGATATGGATAATGGTTGTGGCGTACTATTGAACTGATTGAATCCCAGCGAAATTGCACGCATATCGCTGGCGCCCGACCTGTACCCTTGCCAAAATGCGGAACGCTGTCTTTCGCAAGAGGCAAAGCGGTTGTTTGCAGTAAGCTTATTTGAGGGCGCTGGCTTCCTTTGCGGGTGGGAGCGTAGTCACGTGTTATTTTTCATATTTAGCGGGCTTTCTTTATCAGCCGGAAAAAATGAGCGCGCAATTAGCACGTTCTTGAAAGTAGCGCAGTTAGATGCCATTTGAACATGCCTACATACGCCTCATTGACATTTTGACAATTAGCCGAGTACTTCTCGAGTTTGAAATATAATTATGACTAATTAATTAAACTTCATTAACGAAAAAAATAGCAGCGTTGAAGAATTACAGGAATGGAATTACGGGAAGGGAACTGCCCGGCCAATCCCGGAGTGGGAATGGGCTAAGTTTTTTCATTCCGAGGAATTGAAGGGAATGGAATTGCGGCAAGTTCGAATTCCCCGGAATGGAACTGGAATGAAGGCGCCCATTCCGCAACACTGCTTAGTACATACATCTGGTTTTTGCCTGTGCCCAGTTTTCTCTTCACCGATATGAGGCTTCGTTCGTTCTAGAGATGACTAATAAAAACATGGCACGAAGTCAGTCACGTGCGAGTCGGGCCGGGTCCCCTGCCCCTGCAGCATAAATTAAATAAAACAATACAACTCGGCTTCCTAGATTAAGTTCAGGAGCGGTCTATGCAATTCGCAGATCCATTTGGAATCAACGTCCGTCGACACTGTCGACGAGCTGAAGGTGAGGCTCTGATATTTAAAGAGTACTCGAGGGAGCATAGTGGGCGTTTAATAAAATAAAGTATAACAGTACGGTCCACTCTTAGAGGGAACACGCGAGCGCGTGGCTGACAACCCGCGCGGCGCTGACTATCGGCGAGATTTGTAAATGCGGTGCATGCGCATACACTTGTAAGCAGGCCCGTAGCCAGGAATATTTTTCGGAGGGGGCCCACTTGCCGAAAGCCTTGACTGTTCGAGAAAAACGCCTATTTTCATTAATTATTTTTGGTAAAACACCATGTATCATAACAAAATTCGGGGGGGGGGGTGCCCCCCCCCCCCCCTGGCTACGGGCCTGCTTGTAAGGGCGGCGCGCGCTAGGCGTCGTCTGCTGCTTCTCCACCCACGCGCCAGGCAATTCCTGGAAAGCGCTAGAAAGCGGTTCCGTTTTTTCGGTGTGGCGATTTATCTAGCCGTCACTCTGCATTCAACAGGCAGAAAAACAAGTATCCGCATTTGTTTATTGCTGCACTCTTTTGCAAAGTTTAACTGGACTGGTTTCTAGGCTCGCTGAAAGCATCATGCGCATAAGCTCCTAAGATCGACTATTTTTTACAAGATTATTCTGTTACAACAACACCTGCGCGCAATGAAATAAAGCGTGCACAGGACATTACCCGAATGTATACTTGAAGGATGCATCTCGTTGATTATACTTTTTGCGACAGATGATTATGGGGCAAGAACTAGCCACAAGACTTATGAAGGATACAAAACTGGTGTGTTGGTGCACGTCCGCATTCTTTTAAATGAAAAAAATTCAACTTGTGCAAGAAAAAGAGCACCAAGGGCTTGCGAAAGCCAGTTATACATTTTTCACACATTGCTACAGCTAGTGGCCACTTTCGATAACAGACAAGGCAATTGAAGCATGACGCAGCGAACATATATACTAAGTGTGCCTTTCCAACAATAAAATAACTGCCTATTCAACAAGTGGAAGGTAGAGTTGGTATCACTTGCTCCTAACTTGGAAAACAAAGGCGGTAAGAATCGGCGCATGCCGAGCGCTGGCGCATATAGAAGTAGCAGACGACGCGAGGCACGCACCGCTGTAATGAATCTACGCATGCGCTGCGTTTACAAATCTCGCCAGCAGTTAGCGCTCCGCGGAGAGCCGGCCACGCGCTCGCGTGTTCCCTCTAAGAGTGGACCGTACTGTACATTGATTAGACCGCGTGTGCGTCGCTCGCACCATATATGTAACAAACGGTAAGCGTTTATCGCCCTTCGTTGATACTAATTGCAGTTGTTGCATTTTAGAAACGGTGGTTGTGCTTTCGCGTGTTGGCTAGCAGGTGAATGTATACCGCAGATATGTATAGTCGTGAGCAAGATGAGCTGCAACTCTGATATTACCTTTTGAATAGGCTATAACGACTAAACACAACGAGCAAGCGCGAAAGTGTTCATGACACCAAATGCTCAAACGGAAAGGTGTGTATGGCAATACAGTACGTCACAGTATTCGTACACTAAACATTAATTCGGTGTTCGGCTCATATTGATGACAACAGAACGTCTTGACGGCATCGACACGCGATAACGCACATGCCGTTTAAGTGCTACGTCCGATATACATACATACGCTCGGCAATACCTACACTGACTGCGTTATTCCTTTGACATTTCATGCGTAGAGATACATGCAGATGCGTTCGGATATGTGCAGTGTTTTACGATGTAAGAATATTCAAGCGGCGACGTGTTTTTTTTTTTTTTTTTCGTCTCGTGCTCCCACGGCGCCAACGAGCAGCGGGCGACCGAACGGCTGGCTCGATCGATGTGCCATAGTGCCTCGCGCTTCCGCGGGGCGTTCTGGGATTGCTTGAAAGGGTTTATTAGCAAGAATATCCCAATGCATTCACCCTCTCTCTTTAGGATATCATCTGACGCTTTGCAACATATCCTTCAATTAATTTTTATTATATATCTCTACTTAATTATTTGCCTATAACTATCAGCGCAATTAATTACTCATTTAAATTGCGGAAGTGTGTCTTCAAGGGCCAGTTGGTGCCTGTTACTGCGTTGAAAACAGCGCGAAAACGGGACGAAGGGTAAGGAACAAACAACACAAGGCGCTGTTCCTTTGTTTTCTTAGCTTACGTGCCGTTTTCGCACTGTTTTCAACGCAGTAACATGTAGCAACTGTCCCTTCAACACAGCCTTCTGCGATTTGTTTCTCTTAAATCAGGCATTTTCGCACCCAGTGCTTTGCATGTGCCAGCGCTTGTGTCGTTTTTTCCTTAGCCTTTGTCCAGTTTGCGCGCTGTTTTCAACGCTGTACTCCTTTAAATCGTGATCTCTCGTAAATGTTTCTTGTGGTACATGTGAGTGATAAATGGCATCTATATTAAAGGTATAATTATCATTGATTACGAATTAATGATATTTATCGCTGCTTATAATTAACGATATTCTATCATTTCCCGGCATCGTGCTATAACTGCATAGATTGAGGTACTATCTATCTGTCTCGATTATGTGCTACACTGATAGCTTGCACCCCTACATTTAAAATATGTTGAATTCGTTGTCTCCATTCATTAGTAATGCACTGCATGCGAAGGTGTGAATGTACATCAACATTAGTCATTCTTACTGTGAATTTTGCTTGGTTAACCTAATTTTAAAAATTCGCGCAGCTTGCATTGAGTCGCGCAAAGCATGGCTATAGGGAAGCTGGTCGATACTTGGCTGGTCCTGGCTTGATTAGCCAAGTGTCGACACGTGCATTCACACGCCGATGCACGAAGTGTTCACGGGATCACATTCTAAATCACGACTGTAGACTATAGTTGTTGATCGGGTGCGATTGGGTATCGCTTGGCAATCGCAACACCAGGTAGGATAATTAGCTTAAGTAGATTAATCATAATAATTAGCTTAATAACATTGTAACGGAAAAAATCACACCATCTCCCGCTAAAGGGGACCATGAGGCGATGCGAAGCAGTGTTTCGGCATGTAGAGCCCGCGTTTGAGAGGTGGAGTGGTGAGGGGGTAAGTGTAGAGGGGAAGTGGGGAGGGGAAGGGGATAGGGGGAGATGCCGCAGTACTGCGCGGCATATGGCTGCTGCAACACTTTCGGTCTCGATGAGGTCGATTTTTATAAGTTTCCTCGGGATCAGAAGATGGCTGCAAAATTGGTCAGTGGAGTTAAAAGAAAAGACTTCAAACCTACGAGAGCAAGTGTGATGTGCTCTAAACATTTCCATGACAGCGACTACGTACGAAGCCCGTCTCTGATGCAGTCGCTGGGATTGATGATCAAGTCTATGCGAGTTAGCAGCGACGCGGTTCCTTCTGTGTTCCCGCACCTGAGGGGGCCCTCGCCCAGGACGTAAGGTGCTTCCGTGTTAAACGCTTTGATATGGCTTACGATGGCATCTCGAAATCGGGTACTCTACACGACAGTCGCATACTTATGACGCAGCAAATATACAGTTTGCATTTCAACACACCATCATTGCAGTACTGGCCAGAATTCCGAAAAAGCGATCACATTGTAAACAGAACTGCAATATACGCGTATGAGCCAAACTATCCATGCGCGAGATCAGGGGCGTAGGCAGAAATTTTTTTTTCAGGGGGGGGGGGGGCAACTCCTTGATCTGAAGTGGGGGGCCGGGCAGGAAGATCTGGTCGAGTGTCATTTTGTGCTCTATATGCTGTGGCAAAAAAAAAAAATATTCGGAGGGAGGGGGCACAAGCTCGGTGTGCCCCCCCACTCTGGCTACGCCACTGCGCAAGATTGCAACGCAGCCCGGAGCACATGTCACCACTGCGTCAAAGAGCGGCTCTCGTGTGCTTCTTTTTTTCTCTCGCGATAGCACACTGACTCATCACATGCTTCTTGCCCGCTGCGAAGTGCGATACTGATTGCGTCAACAACGCTGCACTTTGAGCAGTGAAATTCATGAACAGCTGATGTTGTCGCACTATGTGCGCGCGCAGCGCGGACCCTGCCAATACGCGGCTAAAAGCTAGTGCCAATGCTGTTGTTCCTTATCGGATTTAATATACACGGCTGAACGTATCAATTCTATCAGTTTACTGCAGTGAAATTAAGCACTAACGTGCATCTTGCACGTACCAGTCCATGTTTCCGACGCGGGTGAAGGTTACCGGTTGGGACACGCTTTCTTGTGCCGCATCATCGGCGCTGGAAGCATCTTCGCTCGTCCCTCTTACAGTGGCGACCGGCTCGAACATGTACGGATGTACAGTGAACTCGTTACGACTGCCAGATTTCGCCATAACAGCAACTACACGCCGATTTCAACAACAAAAAAAAAGAAAAACACTGCTTCGTCTGCTGGAATGCGCTGTCAGCTGTCTTCACGATACCGTCGATGATGTCACGAAGCACCGACCAATCTCAGGCGGCGCCTAGACTCGCAATGCCACCCGAGGCGCCTGTTGCTCGTTTTCGGCAAAATAAATTGCGTTGGTCTATGCAAATTTTCGACTTGATTTTCGAGTTTGCCGCACGAACTTGCTTAACATGGCGCGACAACCTCGTTTTTTTTTTTTTTGCAAAAGTGCTTCAGTGCCCCTTTATTATGGCTAATTAGCCTTTGAATTAATTATGCTTGGTTAATTAGGTTTTGCCCTGCTCAACTAGGCTTAATTAGGGTTGGCTACAATTCACTTGGCTTAGCTAGGCACAGCTATGCTTAGCGCGCCGGCCTGATGATGACTGTTTGTCGACATCGCTAGTCTGACAAAGGGTGGGCATAACAGCTCTGCTATAAGAATAAATATTTTAATTGTGCTGCAGAGCCCCTAATTGCCAATTAGAAAAACATTCTAAATGTATTCAGCCTCTCCCTCTATGCTTTCGTTTGATGCATTACAATGATGTCGTCCTGTTAATTCTTTGATCATCTACCCACACTTGATAATTGCCTACAACGATCACTAATAAAATATAAAATGTTTCTCTTGCATAAAATTTTATTTGACACCTTTAATCACTCGGTTCCATAGATTTTCCCCAAAAATCATCCCTGACTACTAATCATCGATCACTACCACTAAAGATCTATCTCTGATCGCAATTTCATACATTGAATACCGTATATATTAGATGCGAAGTATCTTAAGGCGGAGCTCAATCCGGTGGTGGTGGTGTGCGGCGTGACCACCCTCACTGCGCATGCGCATACCCTCTCCCATTCCCCTCTCCACTTTCCCTCTCCCCTCCACCTTTCCACTCTTCCTCTGAAACGCGGGCTAGACATGCCGAAATTCTCTCCTGCGCAACGCCGCGATGAGCCCGAGCGCATGCGCGTCCCCTCCGCTTCTCTCTCCTCTCCCACGCTGCCCCCCTCTCGCCCGCCTGTCGACCGCGTTCCCCGCTCGCCCTGTGAGAATTAACGGCCAGGCTAGATGGAAGATACGACGCGCGTAGCGTCCCTCTTCGCGTTCCACGACGCGAGGTCGGTAGCATGCCCAACGAACGCCAACGGAACGCGATCGTGCAAGTGCTCCGGCTTCGCATCGCCTCATGGTCCCCTTTAGCGGGAGATGGTGTAATTTTCTTTTTTCATGTACGTATGCTTCTATACTGAAAGCCTTCTATTATGAGCTTAAAACTGGCCATTTCAATATTACAAGTGATGACTTATATCGTCAGGGTGCAAATGTGCATAGTGTTGCTGAGTAATCATCAGTCATTGACTCCTTGCGGGTCATTGCCAAATTGTTAATTATCCGTAATAATTAAGCTAAAAGACCCCCAATTACGAATTAGCGACGTAAGATTCTTATATCTAAATAACCTAAAAGACCCCTAATCTTTCATCCTCTTCGTCTCCACTCCATGCGATCATCCGATTAGTTGATTCTTAATTACCCCTTTCCTTTTAACACTAAGTGTAAGTATTAATAATTCCAGAGTACGATTACCATATCTTGTATACCTTTGATTGGAAATTAGCTATAACAGTAACTACTGCTAGTTACATGCGATAGCCATCTAGTATCAATGGTGTACATTGCAGTACTATCTGTAAATATATATATTATACATGTCCTTCTATACAGACCGCTTTCACCAATAAATTTTAAAGAAATTGTTAAATTCATTACTACCTTTGATTACATATACTCAATAGAGGAAGATTCGCATGCGTACCAATGTCTCTTGGTAATTCTTACTTGCTTTGAATTACGAGGAGCTATTCTCGTTTTTGATCTGCTCTAATTAACCCACGATTTCTCATTGCTAAATATCAACTGAAGACCTCCACAGTATTCATATCTTCTATATCTTGAGCAGCTCAAGAAAAACAAACTTGTATAAAAACACTGACATTTTCACGTGTTTTGGGGCCACCGAAAACACTATGAAGCGCATGCACCCCTATAAGGTGGTTTCTCTGCAGTGCACCTTTTCATAAAACTTCCCGTCAAACCTCACAAACTTCGCCAACATCAGCCAAACATCACAGGTTCGAAGATTGAATAATCGGAGATTGGGTCACTTCAGTGATTTAAGCAGATGAAGGCGCATTGTTTTTATATAAATCTTTAAATTCTCTCCCACGGAGTTTCACATAGCACATTAAAGTGGTTCTCGAACCCAGGAAGTTTATGGGAATAAAGCAAAACTTCTCGCACTGTGACATGGACTCCCAGATTATATGGACGAAGTGATTTAAGCGTATATTGAGAGAGAGAGAGAGAGAGAGAGAGAGAGAAATGTTTTAATGAAAAGCTGGAGATGTTTGCCTGGCTATTCGCCTGACATGCTACTCCAGGCGTTGCACTACAGTAAATGTTTAAAATTCGTTTCCCATTCAGTGACGCTGCCACTCAGCCGCTAACTCAACAGATGGCGCTAGTTTTCGATGTCCCGAATTCCAGGACATGGCTCAGAACAATACTGCGCTAATTGGAGACGCGTAGCACCTAAGCTTAATATTTTTAATACTTGGTGCTTTTTTCTGAAACACCCTGAATACGCATGAAACGGCACTCTGCGGTTAACATGTTCCGAAATACAACAAAGTACTACAGTGCATTTTACATTAAACATTTCGACACATACATGTACGTATTAAACACGTAAGCAGTATACGCACACGGCACTTCGTATGTTATTACAATTAATGTACAAATGTTGGTATAATCATGACTGAGATCTTTTGCCTGCTGACGTCACGTAGGGCGTGATCTTTTTACGAGCTGGCAGATACTACCTGCAGGCATCAAGTATGCCAGAACGAGACCCCCCCCCCCTACGAATGAACGAAAGAAGGTAGGGGTGTATGAATATTCGAAAATTTCGAATAGCATTCTGTTCGATTCAACACTCGAATCGAATAGCAGACATTCGAAATACCACATGTTTTAACAGCTAAGCTGCTTAGCAAATCGTTCCCTGTCCGACGAACCAAAAAACTATCGTCACCATGAACGGGTATGTACCGCAGAAATTGGGCAAATCCCACTACTCACCACTGGTCCACTAAAAATGAAGAAGGCAACAGTTAGCCCAACAAAAAACTAATAGTCTCAGTTGGAACAGCGCTTCTGTTGCAAAGGCGGCCGAAGCAGCGAAGGAAACTAGCGTGCTTCAAGTGTCGAGCTGTGACACTTGATAGTTCGCGCTCATCTTCTGTTTGTTCGTTTGGCGGCGTCCCTGAGCTCGAGTGACATTCGTACGCGCCGTAACATGAGCGCGGACATCACGGTGAAAGCGTGAAACATTCCTCTACCCCTCGCCACGAGAAAACCGCGCGAGCAGACAGCGGAAGGGCAAGCTTCTCCCATGCGCAAATATAAGAAGCGAGCGAGCTCGCCGACGACTTTTAAATGCGCCCGTCGGGATCCTAGCGCCACCTCGCTGGTAATGAAGAAACGCTTATTATCGCCTGCTGTCTCCGAGTCCGTCCAGCGCTAAATGGTGTGTATATAACGCTCGCCGTTAGCTACGTGGAGGATCTGCGTTTCGTGGCGTAGTGGATAGCGCCGCTCGCTGCGGATCAAGAGGTCCCTGGTTCGATTCCACGCTTCGGAAGCATTTTTCTGAGTTATTTTTCTTTGGGGCCTTTATATATATATACATACTTATACATATACGGTGCATGACGACGGCGACGGCGACGGCAAAATCCAGCCGAGACTGTCCATATAATTGCTATCGCAATAAAATGGCTGCGAAGCGACGACGGCGAGCCGAAGATCCTAAGTACGTACAACGAGAGAATACTAGGTAACGGGAAAGGCAGCGGCGGCTGCGGGAAGACCGCGAAGCGATGGAAGGCCTACACCAACGATGACCTGCCCGAAGATATGTGAAAGGGGCGAACGCTTGGTTTCGGCGCGAGTTTCTGTCTCTGGAGTTCGGACATCCATGTCGTCCGTAACCGTCTGTGATTTAACTCGAAACTCTCTGCGCTGAGAATCAGCGTAGAAATAAACTAGCATCACCTAACTGAAGCCTAGCAACGACCTTGAAACAACCTGCATCACCTAGCTAAGGCCCAGGAGCAACCTGAAGCAACCAGATTAGTCTATTGCGAGCCGTCAGCGTCTCGGAGAAAACGACGAAGTTGCGCCTCAGCTGCTCCGCACGTTCGAGCCTAGCGCGAGAGAAGAGGAGGCCCGCGAGAAGACAGCATCTGTGGTTGCCCATCGGAGAGCAAGCGTCAATGAAATATGTGGGAAAGCGAACGCCTCACGTCTTCCCACAAGTCTTAAGAAATGTCCAGTTTCGCTGTTTCAAGCTTTGCGCGGCTTAGTGCAAGCCTCGCGAATTTTCTTTTTCGAATTTCGAATAATCAGCACTGACGGGAGAACCCCAACACAATGAAACTCTGGAACAGCCAAAGGTCATTTTTCGTCTTTCATCACTGAATTACCAATATGCACACAGCCCAACATTTTACGAGACTACCCGTGCTAAATTGATTACCGGATGAAGGCGTTTTTTCTTCTTAAAGCTCCACTCCTACTCAATTTTTACTATGCTGCATCGCATTAATCGATTCCTGTCTTCGTCTTGTAATAACTGACAGTGGGGACTACGGCTGCGTTCCGCTTCACTATAGACAACAGACGCGTAAATTCTTTGCGTAAATTGTTCTTGCAGGTGCAGCTTTCAACACTGATGCTTTCGGTGCAGTGGCTCATGTTGTAATGTCAGATTTATCAGTTTTATGACAGATTTAGCTGTATGCGTCGTGTTCGGTTAAAAATTTATTAGTTTTTTGTCTCAATTTTTTTTTAGAAGCAATCGACTAAGTAACACCATGATTACGGTAGTCACTGCTGTATTTAAACCTACAGTTGCGAAATATTTCGAAGGCTCTGGTCGCTGCTGTATACGAGCTTACCTCAGTATTCATAAACGAGGTATTTGGGTCGGTTAAAGTAACCGTAATGTTCTTTGGTGAAAGTTTTTGAATACTTGTCTAAATTAAAATGTTGTGGAGTGTAGGATTGATTTGAAAATGGTTGTCTTACAATTCGAAAACTATTCCAACAGTATTCGATTCGGTGTCATCACTATTCGATTCGTATTTGATTTGGTTTAAAAATTCACTATTCGCACACCTCTAAAAGAAGGGGAATTTTTCAGGGCTCGTTTTTCTTTGTTAGACACAACGTGGCATCAAGTCTGCCATAACGAAAATCCCGCTACGAATGAACGAAAGAAAGGGAATTTTTAAGGGCTCGTATTTCTTGTTAAACACAACGTTGTGTCTAACAAAGAAAAACGAACCCTGCGAAATTCCCCCTTCTTTCATTCGTAGCAAAATTGTAGCTCTTGTTTTACAAACTAAAGTTAAACCCTCTAATTGAGTCTTCGGCTATGCGTGTAGTATTTGTCTTGTTAGCGTTTAGTCCGGCTAGTGCTTGTCGCTATTCAGTGTTATAATATAGGCCATGCTTGTAGTTCCGTCATGGCCTACAAGTTCACATTAGACTAACTTGAGTAGTATTGTGTCCTACAAAAAGATCAATGGAGTGAAATAGGTGTGGCACTTTACATATTGCAGAAAAGACGTGCTTTCGTAATAGTGCGAGCCTGTAAGCTGGCAAAAAGTGCATCTTTAAAGAAACATGCTGATAAATTTAGGACGATTGCAATAAAAATGACGCATTTTCAGAGGTCAGAATAATCGTATGGTTTGCGTGGTCATTTCGACAGTCATCAAGAACTTTATTGACAGGTCCTGAGGAGTTTAAGCCGCCGGAGCATCCACGAGGGACACCCTAGAAGACGCTACCGTAGGCGACGCCCGAGTCGAGGCGGGAACGTGACGGCATTCCACCAGTTCTCGGGCCCTCTGGACTGCCTTGAGTTGATGGTCGAGCTCGGAGCTCCTGAGTGCCTCTTCCCAATCGGACTAACTGGTGAGAGGTCCCCTAGGTAACGCTAGACATTGCCAGAGCATGTGCGAGAGTGAACAATAAAATTTCTGTGCAATCTGGGCGTTGTGGAGTGATGTCTGAGTTGTAATGGCCGAGTCGGCAACGTGATGGGTGCGATCTCGTTTGTAGCATGCGAAAGGCTACCGCTTGCGCGCGTTCAAGCTTTGTGTGTGCTAGGGGGTAATTGCTTGTGTTGTTACGATAGTGAGAGGCGATTTCGTAGAAGGTGAGTAAGCGATGTGTGGGCCCAGCTTTTCGGTGGCCGATTGATGGTCGCGGCGGGTGAGGTCTCACGCTCGGTCATGAGTGGATGTCTTTGCTCATGTGGGCAGGGAACCAAGAGAGGTAGTGCCAGCCCATGTGCTTGTGTGTTTGTAAAATGTGGGTTGCTTCACGCGCGATACTGTGGTTTCGTAAGCCCGAATGGCGGCGCGTGAGTCTGTGAAGACGCTGGTGTGCGAGGGATCGATCATCGCTAAAGCTATGGCGACCTGCTCGGCTATGGCGCTCGTTGCTAGTCTAACCGAGGCGGCTGAGCGTAAGGCTCCGTCGCCATCTACTACCGCGAGTGCAAAGGTGGGGGAGTTACCGTATTGCGCCGCATCGACGAGTACGGTACAGTCGCGATTCGCGGCGGTGCGGTCGCGGATCGCGCGAGCCCGGGCCTTGTTGCCCTTGTTGGGCTGTTGGTGGACGTTTCGTGGGAATGGTGTTACCATGTAGGTATCTCGGACATCTCTCGGGAGGGTTACTGAGCGTTCAAGGTAGGGGTGTGGGGGACATGCCGGCCTCGTTTAAAAGTCGACGGTCTGCCTTGGAGGAGGAGAGGCGGACCACTTGGGCTGTAGTCTCGGCCTCGATGACTTCGTCGATGTCGTTGTGCATGCATAGTTGGTCGAGGCGGGAGATACTCGGGTTTTGGGGTAGGCTGAGGACTTGTGTAATGCTTTTGCGCATGAGTTTCGTCTTTTCCACCTTTGTCCACTTGTGGGCAGAGGCGACGTAATTGATGTGGCTAATTAGGAACGTGCCACGCGTTTCCAAAGTACATTTCCACTGTCTTGAATAATTGTACCCGCTTTACTTGTGTGCCAATTAGCACGATTAGTTCAATTAGCACGATTTCAGCAATGTTGTTTCGAGGTGCAGAAACACTGCTTTAGCTTTATTGCTAATAAAAATTCGGCAGATCCCATGCCTTGTGGGAATCGGTTTCATGCGATGCAGTCAGCGAGTAGTTGTCTATGCTGCATTTTTTGGCTTTTGGACCGACGTGTTGTTGTAAGTGTAGTAGTTGTGTACACCCGTCGGCAAAATAAGTCGGGACGTGCGAACGACGACCGCAATCAGATAAAACTGCATCGCCGCGCCATCTGACTTCGAGAGTGCGCATGCGCGTCCTTTCAATTTCGCAGCCATATCTTTTTACCCGCTTGCAGCGGACCAGGTGATTACATGTAGCGTTTTGCGCTAGGCGTCGCTTTCTTCAAGCCGTGACGCCCTCAGTTCGACGGGGGCATAGTGACGGTGAAGTGTACGCGGCTTGCTTCACAGACAGTGCAGAGCAGCCGAACTTTTCGTTGAACGCGCTGGTGTTAAAAGCTCATTAAAAGGTGTTAAAAGCGGCGTTGGTAGTGCGCGAAAAATCAGCTCGTTCTGCGTGGCAAAGTGTTCAATGTTACGCGCACAGGCTTTCTTTTCCTCATTGCACGTTGGGGTTAATTATGGGGAAGGCGATGCCAACTATGCACGATCAGATTACCGTGTTCTACTCCTAGAGGCGAAGCTCAAGCGTCCTTCTCGTTTTATCGTGGTTCGAAGAGCTGGCACTTAGAGTATAGAGAAGCAGGGAACTTCTACTCATTGATGAACACGCTATGTTATTTTGAGCTGTCACTCAGCTTTTTTGAGTTCATCGCTGCTGCCACGTGTATTTGTAACTTTCTGCAGCCACACGGAACGCGTTGTGATTTACATGCTCTCCATACGCTCGCCGATTACAGCGAGCGTTTTTTTTTCCTTTTTTTTTTCTAGTCCATTCACCTATATTGTTGCATGTGTAAGGTGATCTGCCTGCCTCTTGTCATATTTTAATGAACTGAAGCATTCTTTCGGCTCAACGCCTTTTCGTTTTCGTTGCCCTCGCTCGTGTTTCAGTATCACATGATACGGGTCTACTAAAACGAACGTGCAGAGAAGTAATGATGTGTGTGGCACCTATTTGCCACTGAGACAAGATATGCTATATCTTTAATCAGGGCATAGCGAGCCGCGTACACTTGACCGCCACGTCGCCCCCGTCGAATTGAGCGCGTCACCGATTGAAAAAGAAAGCGACGCCTAGCGCAAAACGCTACATGTAACCGCTGGTCCGCTGCAAGCGAGTAAAGAGATATGGCTGCGAGATTGAAAGGACGCGTACGCGCACTTTCTACGTCAGATGGCGCAGCGATGCAGTTTTATCTCATTGCGGTCGTCGCTCGCGCGTCCCGACTTATTTTGCCGACGGGTGTACATATCGTGGGCTTACCAGGTACGTCGACTGCACTGGCGTTCACAGGGTAGCTTATAGTCGGACGTAACGTCAGCACTCACGTTAGAGCACAGACGTCAGTATTATCGAAACGAAGCGCACATTACAGTGCCATACGTAACTTTCGTTAGCGCATTCCTCTGTGGTCGGGCAACGATTGAATATAGCTTGCTGAATCAGATACAAATGTAATGTTTATTAGGCTGCTATAAAAGCGAAGCCATCCCTGGAACCTCAACTGACGTTAACCCGACATGATGCCTGTATCATAGGAGTACATATGTAATGTTTGTTGTTTCATTACAAAATTAGATAACCAGTACTACAACCACAATTGACGTTGCACCGACATTACGCCTGCGTGTTCTCTGAATCAGAATAAAGTTAATGCAACAACGCCTGCATAGGGTCATTTTCCAAAGCAGTTTCTAGATCTGGCGTGGCTCTGTGGTAGAATACCTGATTACCACGCAGAATTCTGGGGTGCGATTCCTGCCGGGACCCTAATTTTTATTTGCATCGTCTGGTCAACGCGGCTGATGTCGGTTTTTCTTAACGCCTTACTTAGATTTAGGTGCATGGTAAACAACTCCAGGAGGTCGAAATTTTCGCAGCCCTCCACTGTGGCGTCCTTCATAAATGCTGGCTTTGGGACATAAAACCCCAACAATTCTATAACTCAAACGTCTGGAGTGGGCCAAGTTTGTTTTGAACATGAGTGAACTCAACCTTTGAATTGGGTAGTGAGTTTCGTACATGGTTCTACTCAATGCTGGAATTGTGCAAGGTCAGTTTTGGCGTTTTTTGTAAGTGGGACAAGGTAGCGTCGAGAAGGTCCTCACTGTATTGTAGGCAGTGGCGAAGCCAATTATTACCCGTTTCCAACTAGACCTATCAACATTCAAATTCGTCCAGTCATTTTTGGGTGGGCCTAAAAATGCCCAATATACCAAACCATGCATTGCCAATCTTATCCTGCAGTACATTGCCAAACTGTGCACTGCTTGTTGCGTTGACATGCAATCCATTCCGCCGGTGAGTCCAGTTGAAGCCCCGTGTTATTTCCCGACATCTGAGACATCTGATATAGCGCGCTCCGAAGGACCTTAATGGACTTTTTCCATCCATTGTTATATATGCGAAAGCTTGACAGGTAGAATATGTAGTGAAGAGTTCGACGAAAGTTCGATTGGTCAGGTAACATTATGATGAAGTTGCGGTCACTAAGTCAAGGCAAAAACGCACGAGGGACGTTTACGGGCTTTTACGGGTTCTTTGATCACGCTAAAGCGGGCACAAGACGTAAGTCTCTTGTACTAAAATATGACTTAGCCAATTGGTGTCGTTAGCGGGCAGATTTCAATTGTTCCTGTTGGCGGTGTTGTCGACTGAATAAAAATTTTAGAAGTATTCTAGTTGCGAGATTCTTCTCCTTAGCTATTGTATTGGAGTCATCCAAATCGATGCGGTGACCGTGAATGTCTGCATGCTCAGCCAGGACGTTCGATGCTTTCTTGTTGCCGATTTCTCTCTGACGCTCCTTCAATATCCTCCTGAACTTGCCAGTTTCGCCGATGTAGCTGCAGTCTGCACATGGTACTTTGTCGAAAAGGGGGAATTCTCGCTGTGTATCGGATCCCCGACGTTAGCAAGCTGATTTTTCAGTTTGTTGAACGGTACGCGTGGATTGTGAATGTCGTATGTAAACATGCGGTTTAGAGCTTCGCTCACACCTGGAACGGACGGAACACCGGTGCGCCCTGCAGAAGGCCTGCTTTGAGACGGCTTTCGATAAAACGGGAGATAAAACAGCGGAAGGCTTCTGGCAAGCCTGATGGCATGAATAGCCGGTATGAGTCCTTCCGAGCGCCGAACGAGAGTCTGTTCCTGTTCACTCACGCAGACGTGGAGGATGGAAAGGATGTTATCCAACTTGTATTCTGCAGTGAACTGCATGGCTGTTTCTATGGTGTTGAGAAGATTCAGGAGACATGTTGCGTCTTAAACTTGTATAATGCTGAAGCAGTCGTCTACGTAACGGATGAAAATATTTGGTGTGGGCGCAAAGTAAGCGAGGGCCTTCTGTTTAATGACTTCCGTTCCCAAATTGCCGGTAGACATAGAATGGAAGATCCCATGGCAATTACGAGCGTTTGCTGAATTAACCATTTCCTGAAGGAGGAGTATTTGTTGCTCAAGCACATCTCAAGCTCCCTTACCTGTTCACTTAGCCATTCCCGATTAATTGAATTCGTGCAGCAAAAGAGCTCAATGTAGTAATTTTCAACATGAACGTTATCGCAAGATTAGACCTGTAATGCAAGGTTTTTGGCTTGCAATTCCAAGTTTTATTAAGCCACCGTATGGCATGATTTCTCATTATAGAAGCAATGGTGTGGTTGATATTTCCACTGTAGAAATATGCGTGCTCGTCTCCTTCGCAGCATCCGAAGAGTAGCAGAATTCGCGTCGTGTCCTGCAGCGGCTCGGGAGACCCATACCAGCGTACTTGGCGTCTACTCCATCTGGTACTTTGGGGTTCTGTCGATCAAGTGTTCTTCACGACCAAGCGTCCATGTCAGCGAGTTGCGTTCTCACCGCAATCGAGATGTTCAACCATTGCAGTACCGGTGGACCAAGAGCAGCGGAGTTCAAGGGCTCTCAAATGCTGGTGCGTAAATGCATTCACTGAGGTGTATATTATCTATTGAGGACCAATAATTGCTTGCGTGTGGTTTCGATTTTGAATTGTTCAATTGCGAAAGCGTGCGCTCATTAGTTTGCACATTGAAACTCTTAATGAATGATGCATACTGAATAAAATTTCTGCCGTCCACATTCTATTACCACCGTAGGAGAATACTGGGCGCACAAATTATATCTTCAGTTCCGTAATAATGTTCACTGACTGTTCGCACTAATGTCGTTGCTTGGGCAGTTACCAACCAAGCAACATGTGCAGCTTGAATTTGACGTGTGCGGAAGTAGCGTAGACGTTAGGGTGAGTTGGTGTAGCTCAATGTCGTGATGAATTGGCAACACAAAACCAACGAAAAGAACTGTTCTCCAGTCTGACTGCATTATAGTATTTCGCGCCTAATTCATCACAACGTGACGTTTACTATTTGTTCAGAACTACAGGGTTTTAAGTCAAAGAACGCGTTGGTTGGTTGCGTCAAGTAGACCATTTAGGAGCAGACGACTGCAGAATTGGAGCCGGACGTAATGATAGCCGTTCGTTGTGTGAGCCCTGAACGCATACCAGTGCAAGCTTGTGTTACGTAGTAGTGCTGCGTGAATATTTCGAGCAGGAAAGACGAAGGTAGTGGACGAGAAGTGCTGGTGTCGATTGTTTAATCACATTTTCAAGGATGTTAAGTTCAACTAAGCTTAGATTTGTCACACTTACCTGAGCATGTCTGTTTACTAATAGGTCGTGCGGTTTTTGTTTTGCACTTATTAGGTTGAAGAGGACAAGGCTGGAGGTCGGCGAAAGACAAGTTGATACCGTGAGTGGCTCCTGCGGTGTACGTCTGCTTCGAAGAACTCGCTCAGATCGGGGAAGAAGCGTCGAATAAAGGCTGCCGCGACGTGAGCGAGTGCTTACGCGAACGAATGCGTGACCATCATGTATGCATTGGATATGCCCTTAGACTCCGCGCATTATTTATACGCTGGACGTCGTATATGTACATTATTTAGACTTATTGTTTAGACGTATATGCACATTATTTAGACTTATTTTCTATTGTGTTATTCTATATAGCTGGCCTTGTTATTGTTTAATACCACGACCATGTTCATGGATAGGTTAGCCGGCTAGAACATTGGCTGACGTGCCATGTTTTCCATGTATAATAATACAGAAAAGTTATTAAAAGGTGTGTGCGGTTGTTGGTGCGTCACTGTCATTCTTCCAGGCTCAGCCAGAACAGGTTGGCGTAAGGGGAACCTCTCAACAACAACAACAACAACAACAACAACAGGGAAGGATATGACAGAATCGTGCCTGCGCGCACAGCAAACTTCGTTTGCTGGCGCTTGGCCGACTCTGCCTGAGGGAAGGATATGACAGAATCGTGCCTGCGCGCACAGCAAACTTCGTTTGCTGGCGCTTGGCCGACTCTGCCTGAGGGAAGGATATGACAGAATCGTGCCTGCGCGCACAGCAAACTTCGTTTGCTGGCGCTTGGCCGACTCTGCCTGAGGGAAGGATATGACAGAATCGTGCCTGCGCGCACAGCAAACTTCGTTTGCTGGCGCTTGGCCGCCTCTGTCCTGAGGGAAGGATATGACAGAATCGTGCCTGCGCGCACAGCAAACTTCGTTTGCTGGCGCTTGGCCGCCTCTGTCCTGAGGGAAGGATATGACAGAATCGTGCCTGCGCGCACAGCAAACTTCGTTTGCTGGCGCTTGGCCGCCTCTGCCTGAGGGAAGGATATGACAGAATCGTGCCTGCGCGCACAGCAAACTTCGTTTGCTGGCGCTTGGCCGACTCTGCCTGAGGGAAGGATATGACAGAATCGTGCCTGCGCGCACAGCAAACTTCGTTTGCTGGCGCTTGGCCGACTCTGCCTGAGGGAAGGATATGACAGAATCGTGCCTGCGCGCACAGCAAACTTCGTTTGCTGGCGCTTGGCCGACTCTGCCTGAGGGAAGGATATGACAGAATCGTGCCTGCGCGCACAGCAAACTTCGTTTGCTGGCGCTTGGCCGACTCTGCCTGAGGGAAGGATATGACAGAATCGTGCCTGCGCGCACAGCAAACTTCGTTTGCTGGCGCTTGGCCGACTCTGCCTGAGGGAAGGATATGACAGAATCGTGCCTGCGCGCACAGCAAACCACGTGCAGAATGTGCTTCGTTACTGCCTCACGAATCGACTGCAGCAAAAAGTTTTGAAATCGGTGAAGTAGAAGCGGAGTTATAGTCATTTGTCGCGCTGGCATGATAACAATGAGTGTGTACATGTGCACGTTTCCGGGAGTTTCTTGTTGTGACTTTTTCTTTCTTAATTAAAAGGGCCCTTTACAGTATGACGTTCAGGTTGGTCACGAATACGGGCCAAAACTTCTTGAATTGATCTATTTTCATTTTTCAACTGACAGACTGAGTCCCTGGCCTTCGTGTGGCTCTGATCCAGATGAGTTTTCTAGCGACAGTCCGTCTCTCTTTTGTCTCTCTCCCACAGTAGTGAGGCAACGGCCCCAGCACTCAAGGGCATTTCTCGGCACACTCTGCGAGAACTGTTTTATGATTGTTTACTTGTAAATTTACCTGAGTCTGCTCTTTTCTACCAACCTGTCGAGATGCGCGTTTCTCGCATCTGCTAAACAGAGCTCCCAACACGTCGGGCCCACTCGATATAGCACTGACACCTTTAGCATGGTACAAGAGGAAAGCGTGCAGCAGTTTTACGAAGCATATAAAACAATGATTTCCACAACAGGGCAATACGAAGCGGTTCAGATAAACAATAAAACGACAGGTGTTGTAGATCGCTGTTTATGTAGAATCCTAATAGATCAAGATGGTTGCTCAACTACAGAAATTCAGCAAAGTAGGGTACTAGTAAAGAGGTATGGGTGGACATTCAAAGACTTTGAAATACAGAGATGTTAGTGTTCAGATTAAAATTAACCATAAAATTTCCCATTTCATTACTAGATTTCTGTGCTGCAAATGCAGTGGCTTCTACCTGTAAGCTGACTTCGTACACGATATGTTGCTTGCTCGTAGGGTGCTGCGAAATCAGGCACTTCAAACTCATTACACTCACGGAAACACGAAATGTGTTTCTGCATCGATAAAATGACGTGCTTCTAGTTACGTTGTACAAAACAATGCACGTAGTGAAGCGAGCATGACTTCGCCTTCAAGAGTACAACACGACAGCATAATCGGGCACCGTGCGCACTGTTTTCAACCGTGCCGCATGGAAAGGAACGTTCATGCGCGTAACATTGGCTGTTTCGAACTATCCTAGAATGTCTACTGCAAGTACAGTTGCGAAGCGCCCAATACGCCAATATTCCTCCAATTGCTAATTTCCGAAGTACTCACTACGCTTCAGTTAGGTGCCACGCGCACCTGTACACTTTGTAATGATTCGGCAGCTTTAAGAGACACTAAAGGCAAACGTTAAGTCGACGTTGATTGTTGAAATAGCGTTCCAGAAACCTCACAGTGCTTGTTTCGTGCCAAGGAAATGCTTATTTTGAATGAAAATCTCGTTTCGGTGGTCCGCAAAGCGTTAACGCTTTTCAAATCACGCGCCTGAATAGGCCTAACGTAGCATTTGCCTTGCACGACATTGCCCGTCTTTACTGCCCGGCAGCCAACGCCGTGGTTTCTGCTCTCAAGGGCACATTACACAACATCACATGGCCACGGCCTTTTGTCGGAGTGGTCGCTAGAGGGACTTTCATGAGCGTGCAAGGCACACGCAGCAGTACGCGATAACGAAACTACCACTGAGACGCGACCGCGCGAGGGGAGCGCAGCCCGGCGAAAACGGAACTTTTGCACAACCCGTGTTGCACAACGTCTTGCAAATTTCGGAATGTTCTTTTTTATCATGAGTAGCTTGAATACTAGTAATAATTTGTACTCGGGACTCTTGACGCCATCGGGCTCGTTCCAAAACGTCCCACTGGTGGCGCACACGGTGTCCTATATTTATCTTAATTTTTCGATTACTAGATCACTGCTATTGATAATATTGGCGTTTTAGACGTTCTAAACATTGACCTTTCACTCTGACATAAATTTTATTTGCCTTTAGTGTCCCTTTAAACCACCCTCTCTTTGCTCAATTCAGATATTCTCGCGCCTGGCGCAATTCTAGAATTCTTCCACGCAATATTAGGGTAAGGCGGGGCAAAATGAGACGCGGGGCAAAACGCGACATTTTGACTTTGCCGCCCTCTATAGCTAATACAAAAAGTACCTTTTCTTTGTTTCTCTATTTCAGCGATAGGTGCCGGTAGTTTTCGATGTTTTTGTGCAAAAGTTGATGATCACTCACAGCGTTCACGCGGGAAAAATTGCGCGGCTGATGTCAGCAATGTCAGTGTGTTCGTGACCCACAGAAAAAGGGCGAAATTCTGCTCGTCCAAATTTTCGGATGCGTGCATGAAGCTACTCCGACGTCAGTCCAACACCGCAAGTATTTATGTTGTTAGCTACATGCCCCCAAAAGTTTAGTTCATTTGGTGCCATGAGCCAAAGGGGAAATTTTTAAAAATTTGGGCATGTGAGAGAGGCAAAACGCGACAAAAAGGCATTGAATTGCCTTAGAGAATGTCTTAAGTGAAAAATTTACTTGCGCTCATTATATAATATTCTTTTGTTTAGGATGGTGCGGACGTGCACCAGGACATCATCTAGAGCTTCTTGGGAGGAAAACGACTAGAAAAATGAACTGAATGTTGTTCAGGAGTTTTGGAGTAACACAGCGCCGGGTTCTGTATTGATTCAATGCGTGGAGTGCAAAGACTGTGCTCATGGAGACTGCGTGAGGGCCAACGGAGTGAATATCTTGTGCTGTACTGTAAGAACTGAAGGGATGAAATTTTTTCACACCGTCTCGTTTCGCCCCACGTAGCGTCTCGCTTTGCCCCGCAGATTGGGGTAAAATGAGACATCTGGTGCATTTTTTGTTTCTTTTTAAAATAAACGTTTTTTCCCTTTTTAAAGTAAACTTTTGTTCTTTTTCTTTTGTTTTCTTTTCTTTGTGTTCCTGTTTTTTTCCTTGTTTCCAATATGTTTTTCTTTTGCTCGCCACTTGCCTGCCCTGTATTCAATCAATACAATATCGCTAGGAGGTCCCCCTGACAGTGTTTACTTCGGGACCTCTTTCTGTAATAGTTATGAACCATGTCACTTTTATTTTCGTGATATTACAATAAACTTTAAACTTCAACAGTCCCAAAACCGCCATATTTATGTAGCACATACCTTGTACCCAAAAGAAAGTTACGGCGTTGACGTTTTATGGTAACAAGTGAAATAAAAAATAATATTCACTATTTTCACATTTTTGTCCCATTTTGCACCGCCTTACCCTACATGCGTTAAGGTGACCCCTCCCAATACATGACATTCTTATAGCGTTTTTTTACGAAGCAGTTTCAAGCACTGGCGTGGCTTCGTGGTTGAACAGCAGCTCGTCATGTACAAGGCCTGGTTTCGATTCTCAGACGGGCCGAATATTTTTTATTATTTACCTATTTGCATCTATCTCGAATTTTAGCTCACGGACAACGACGCCGCCGCCAAAGCCGACACCGGAATTTCTGTGAAACGAGCTCTCTAACGCTGTCGCGTTAACATTGGGGCAGCTCCGTACTAGTGGCGCGAAGACTGATGAAACAGCGGCGCTGGTTGCATTAACCTCCTCCTTTCCCTCCTCTTCACCTTCTCTTTCCTTTCCCGCTCCTTGCTTTACTATAATATACAAGTATCTTCTATGCTTTACACTCTGCCATCCTCCTTTCCATCATCCTTACTCTCAAATCACTCCTCCTCATCCTCACTTTTCTTTCTCACCCCTTGCTATACTCTTCTATACATTACTATGCTATGATTCACCCTCTCCCTTCATTCTTTTTCTACTCCTCACCCCAACATATCACTCCTCCTCACAATCACGTCCCTTTCCTGCCCACTTGCTATATCATACTATAGATGGCTACGCGATGCCTTACCCTCTCAGAAGATCTGTAGGGATTAGTTAGAACATAATGGATGAAAAAGTCAGCGATGCATAGTTTACAAAGAAGGCAGACACGAACGATGAGACGAAGCGCATCCAGCAACTGATTTAATGAAACAAGTAGACAAGAAGGGGTGGGTAAAAACAAAAAAGGATAGGGCACTGTTGGCAAACCGCGCATGGGCAAACGTTAATGCTAACAATGGTAAAAACCCTTGCATTTTTCTTGGAAGTTTACGTTACCAAAATGCCATATCAGAATCCAAGATGAAAGATGTGCGGCGACCAAAATTATCTTTGTTTCGCTAGAAATGCAGCTTGCTTGTCTTTAAGTGCAACGGACGGAGAGCTCACGCATGCGCAACACTGCCCCGACGGCATAGCGTACGCTTCTGCAATTGTCTTTTTTTTTAATTCGGTCCCTGCTGTGTCAACATAGTTTTGTCACTGAAATTCGGGTTACCTTTACAGACATATCAGTGCTGAGCGTGATTCCCCTCGATTGTAACTCTATTACACATATTCTTTTGTTCCTGTAGCCTTTCGTTGAGGCACCTGCCCGTCTGCCGAATGTATAATGAGCCGCAGGACAGAGGAATTCTATAAACTACTTTTTCCTTACACTCAACAAATCACTTGTCACGTTTGACGTGACATGTTGCATCTCGGGCGTCTTCATCAGTGCTCTACATGTGAATTTTAGACACAAACGTATCGTTTTTTTTGGGCGCCGCGAATATCATCGGCGCATCGCAGCGGGAAGCCATTATTTTTAATCTGTGCGTTATTGTGTGCAAGAACGGCAACACAACCACCGGATTCCTGTTTCTTTTCTAACACGAAAATGTTTTATGCTGGGGTCCATCGAGACTTTCATGACGTATTTCCGTCACGGAAATACGTCGGGAAAATGAACGCCCATCAAATGGCAATAAAAAACTGTAAAGAAGTTTTGATGGCTGGAGTCGAACCCATGACCTCTCGGTCCGCTACGATGGCTGGCGGGAGTTTATCCCGCTGAGCCACCGCCAAACAAACAACGGAGGCTACATGAACGCGCCTTTTATCTTTCACACTTTCCTCTCGCAGTGCTCTTGGATGGATGCTGTGAGCGTCCCCTATATAACGGGTTGGTGAGATGTGTGCCACCAGGTTTGAAAAAAGAAACGCGCCGTTGCTACGACCGTCCCCATTCGGCGCGTTTACACTGGAAATGTAATTTCTTCGACGCTTTCACACACCGCGGGGTGGCTTTAGCCCAAGCCTCGCTCCTAGCATCCATCCATATCGAAAAATAGCTCTCCGACGCTCGCCTGGCTGTCGCAACGCTTTCCCCATTCGCCCTGTGCGAATTAACGGCCTAGCTATAAGAGACGATGCGCGTCGCGTTTCTCTTCGCGTTTCACGACATTTTGAAGGAGTGCATATCGAGTTTCAGTGTTTATTATGTGCCCGTTGATGCGATATTTGCGCGGGATTCACCATATGCGGTGTCCACATATGTGTTAAGAACTTCAGCTGCAGCAAGGGTTAAATCATGATCATGGGCGTTAGTAGTAAGTACGGAGATGCGCCACTAGGTGTCAACGTGAGTGCGTCCACATCAAGCGGTGCTATGTCTCCCAAACAACAGTAGACATTGTACAAGCTCTCATATACCAATGCACTATGAACAATCAACTGCTACTGTGACGACACGTTTCACTTTCGTGTTATACCGATTCCTATGACAGAGGGATCAGCCATCTTCTTCTTTAGCTTTACCGGGATTGTTTATCTCCTTGAGGCAGAAATCCGTCACCGCCACTAAGGCCACATTCGAAAAACCACTCTTTCGCAAGCGCTCTATTTGCATATTCGGGATTTGGCTCATTCTGTTCTGGCACGATATCTTAGTGGCCTGCAACATGCAATATTTTATTCCTTTTGTGAATCAGCGAAGGGGCCACTACGCGTCCATAAGGGAACACGTGAACTTACGCAGCTGTTCAGTGTGTTGATGCTTTTGCTGATGATGACGCTTAAATATGTCTCAGCGCTTTGTAACGGGTGGGCCTTTAAAACACCCACTCATCGCGCAATTCACATGTTTTGGCGCCTAGCGCGATTCTACGCTTTTGCCACGCAATATTGCATGCGTTAAGGAGACTGCTTCCACTACATGACATTCATATAGTGTTTTTCCTTTCGAAGCAGTAGAACACGTGCTTCCCACGCTGACGGCTTGGGTTCAATTCTCACTCGAACCCGAATATTTTAATTATTTATTTTATTTGCATCTTTCTCGATTATTCATGTAGTGTTCTTTTTTTGTCGAAGACGTTTCAAAAAATAGCGTGGCTCTGTTTTAGAATACCTATCTGAAGTGTTTAGCGCAGAATTATGAAGACGGGACAAGAAAGGGAGAACACGTACACATGCGCTTTCAACAAATGATTTATTTGATTTGAATCCGGATCACACATCTTTATACACTTGAGAAAAATCACGCATGCGCAGGTACAGTACCGTCGAGGAACACCAGTTCCTTGTTAGTCAGCGATAGTGACGGGGTGCTAACACAATCTTCGCCAGGCCTATGAATAGTTGCTGATTCGGTTATTCAACGAGTAGTTTCGTCATGGTGCCTACGGACAATGAAACATTTATCAAAAAGCGGAACGCAACCACACGCGCTGCAGTGTGTGGCTAAACACTTCAGATATGTCGTACCAACAAGGCCAAAAGTCAGCCCTTGTTAGAATACCTGCTTGTATCAGACGGCCTCGGTTCTCACTTGAACCCGACGTTTTCTATAATTTATTTTATTTGCGTCTTTCTCTATTTTGCGGTCACGGACAAGATGATCATTTTTCGCTCACAACCAGCGACGCCGTCACCGACGCCGACACCGACACCGGAATTTCTGCAAAACCAACTCTTTACCGCTGTCGCCTTAAATCCCTGATACCATGAGAATGAATTGCTTGGCTCGTATCCCACGAAGTAAAATGCACTGCATTGAAACATTTCACGTGCAACAGCAGCGCTAGAAGACAGCCTAGGGAGCAGAAGCAAGATCGGAGGGGCGGTATAAACATCCGCCGTGGTAACTGGAATACCTCATCGCGAAGCAATAGCGTCCGTAGTCTGGAAACGTTCATATGCGCAAGCTATGCGTATGACTAACTTATGCTTCTCATAGAACATTCCCAAGCTTAATTTCGACGAAGCTTGGTGCGTGACACCCCCGCATTAGCGACAAAGCATATATGCGTGGTTGTGTTCAACGGGTCGTATCTTTCTGCCCCCCCCCCCCCCCCCCAGTTACCCATGTCGGCGACTTCGGACTACTAAATGTTAGTACTGCCACCTGAATTTTGTGAAGTGCTTATTGATAGTATCGCATGACTGAATTTGCGACAATGAGGGACACAGTAGTCAAAGGCACCGAATAGGTGTGCTATAGAGGTTGTATGAACAGGAAAAACTCAGAGGGACCCTTACGCGATCGCCTAAGACGACTCGAAGGCGATAGCCATTTTAACGCGATAGCGTTAGGGAGCTCGTTTCGCAGAAATACCGGCGTCGGTATCGGCGTCGCTACGTAGCTGATGATCGAAAAATCGTCCGTGACCGAAACATCGAGAAAGGTGTAAATAAAATGAACAATAAAAATTTTCGGTCCCATTGAGGATCGCACCAGGGCCGTTTGCGTGGCTAGCAGGTGTTCTACCACAAAGCCACGATGTTACTTGCGACTGCTTCGGGTAAAACACGACAAACACTGTAAGGAGTGGAAGGAATCTCCTTAACGCATTTTGTTCGGCAGGTGTCACGAAGAAAATGAGCCCATTCGGCGATTTGTAGGCGCATTGGCGAGGCCGTCAAACTACGTTTTTTGCGCGACGCCATTCTTCGAAAAAAGCCGAGATAGTGCAGCCATCGCCGCTAGAAACATAGACGAACTTTCAAACAGCTCTAAAATTGGACAACTATGTCCATCTAGCGGAAAACATATCAAGCCAACGCCTTCTTTCTAGAGGAGGCGTTTATCAAGCAAACAGCAAACATTAGGTAATGTGCTGCCATCTGTGAGGTATTGTGAGAAATATGTCTCGACTCTAGTACAAGGAAGTGCTTTAGATCGAAAACCTGTACCATTACTATAGATACATAGCGCGCGCGCGCGCGTGTGTGTCTGTGTCTGTGTGCGTGTGTGTGCAACAACACACATTAATCAGCATGCACTTAGTGGTTGAAGTGCGCACTAGGGGCCGGATTTCACTATCGCGTTCAACTCTTAAAGGCGAAGCTTAAGGGTCCCCCAATTTTTCTTGTTCTTTTTCTTCTCAGTCGACATGCTGATCCTCCTCTCCCCCGCCACATTAAAGAGCTCTCCGAACTCAAAGGGAGGCTGAAGCACTTAAAAAAATGACTTTGGAGTGTGTAAACATAGTTTGATCCCTGCTCAATTCGAAAACCAATGTGAGAATACACAGAAGTGAACACAAATAGCATTTCTTGGCAAAAAACCACGGCTGCAGCCGCAGGGCTTCTTGAGATGCTGAGTGAACGCGGTGACGTCATCTTCGGCGTGCCGCGTCATCGGCAACATCAGCACAGTTAAAGAAAGCATGGCCTTGCGATCAGTTCCACTAACGCGCGCTGCCGGAACTAGTCACGGAGGCCACGGTTGAAGATACGACAGTGCTGCGCGGCTCCGCCAAAGATACCGACGATGACGTAGATCCGGTTAGTTCGTTTCTACGCCCACACTTTCGGCGCGTTCGCGTGGGCGGAGCAAGATGAACTTTTCTTTTGCGTATTTTAAAGCTCCTGCTGCCACAACAGCGGAAAAAATTACTCCATCGTAGACAATAATGTTGGTTCTTGTTGACAACAATATTTTACCGAATTTTAAAACCTCTACAGCTTCCGTTAAAGGTGGTTTTGCACATGCCTGCAGGATCGGAGGCATTGCAAGCTTTCTGCTCCTCAAAAGATTTTGCAGAGCCTCCGTGAAGGCGGGCCGCCTTCACCAAGCAACGATGTCCTTCGATGTCGCCACTACGATGTCTCAAAATCTGGCGATCTGTGACGTCGTGATGACGTCACAGAATGACGTCATTAATAACGTCATGTTACACTGAGGTCATGTGACTTTTGGTACGCCGACTGCACGTACACGCACATACACACGTACACGCATATTGTCACGTGGTCGTGACGTCGACGAAGGCAGCAGTCAGCACGTCCGAGATGAAACTCTTTATTAGGCCGAACTTGTGGCCGGGAAAATGAAACTATAGCTACAGCAATAAACTGATAGCGGCGAACAGAGCGTCGACCGTCGATCAACTGACAAGTGGTCAAGCGCGTCGGCTTTTATACAGGCGCTATCGAACTTTCCAGCGATATCGCTGGTGGCGGCGTTATCTCTAGACAAAGCTGGAACATTCGCGTGCGGCGCGCAATCTTGACAAAACGATCTACTGCAATCGGGAAACTTCTCTAACACTGCTTCGCGGACAGCGTCGAGCGTTGATAACCGTCCTTGCTGGTCAAACCCGAATACATCAAAATAAAAGAAGAAGTGGGCGTGGCAATATTCACGTGAGTATCACGTGACTCCAGACCCTTAATTACTTTTTTGCATTCTTCGACGCCGACACCAGTCTCGCGAAGTATGATGACGTCACAGAATGACGTCATTAATGACGTCATGTTACACTGAGGTTATGTGACTTTTGGTACGCCGACTGCACGTACATGCACGTACACAGGCACACGCATATTCACATGAGTATCACGTGACTCTAGACCCTTAATTACTTTTTTTGCATCCTTCGACGCCGACGCCGGTCTCGCGAAGTATCGTCACATGCCGCCAAATCTCGAAGACGCCGGCAGTCAAGTTTCGCGTTTGATGAGACATCTAAAGCTTTCGCCTTAGTAAGGGCCTCATACCAGTTGGCTGATGTTTCGATGGGCGGTGTATTCGTCAGGTGCATCACAAGCGCGGCATGAAAGTCATGCCGTACATGATATGCATGTCCGAATTTGCATGTTAGGACCTGTCGTTTATGTTCTTTATACAGTCATGTCATGCCATATCAATATTGGTATATATCAAATGAATGAAACGGCCGCGAGCGCACCATGAGCGTGGCATGTAAATCATGCCGTACATGGCATACATGTCATGATTTTAATGCTATTACTTCTAATTTATGTTCGGCATACAGTCACGTCGCACAATACAAGTTTTGGTATCTATCAAACTAGCGAAACGGCTGCGAGCGCACCATGAGCGTGGAATGTTAGTCATGCCGTACATCACATGCATTTTATGATTTTGATATTGTGATTTATGTTCATCATACAGAAATGTCATGTCATACGAATTTTGGCACATATCCATTTAATGACAAGGCCGCGAGCGCCCCAACGCCGTGTCTTGTAAATCATGCTGTACATGACATGCATGTCATGACTTGCGCGTTACGACCAGTCAAATATGTTCGTCATACATCTCTTGTCACGCCTTACTAATTTCTGTATACATTAAATTAACGCAACGGCAGCGAGAGGACAAGACCGTGGCATGTAAATCATACCGTTCATGATATGCATGTCATGCTTTTGATCTTATGACCTGTCATTTATATTCGTCATGCATTCACGTGATGCCACACCAATTTTGGTGTACATCCCGTTAACGAAACGGTCAAGAGAGCACAAAGTCGTAGGCGGCTTGATAGATAGATAGATAGATAGATAGATAGATAGATAGATAGATAGATAGATAGATAGATAGATAGATAGATAGATAGATAGATAGATAGATAGATAGATAGATAGATAGATAGATAGATAGATAGATAGATAGATAGATAGATAGATAGATAGATAGATAGATAGATAGATAGATAAGGATGACCATGATTACTAAATATATATATAGATGTCACTGCTATTATTAAAAAGCTACATTGCCATTTCGGATACTTTTCGTTTGACACCACTGAACACTAGGTTGCATATAATTAATTGATTGTAATTATTCTTGGTTACTAATCAACGATAAAAATGAACAGTAGAAATCCATTATATGAAATTGTGATCTATCGTCTTATCGTGACTATATACCTTGAAATACCATCTATACTATAGATGTGCTTCTACACTAAGAGCTTGCGCCCATAAATTTCAAATAAGTTGTTAGATTCTTTACTATTATTTTTTACTATTACCAATTTCCTATACGTCAGCGTGATAATGTGCATCACATCTGCAGACTTTTCTGAGTTTTAACGTGATCAACATGCACTTTCTCATCAATTTAGCGACAGGCATTTTTTTACCCCTGTAGGGCTGCTTTCCCGCAGTAGGATTTAGGAAACCTCTTCGGGAAAAAAACCCAGCCAGCGTAATCATACCAAATTGCAAGCACATGGAAAGGTTATCGTACTGTACTTGTCACTAGAGTGCAATTAGCGAATAAATGATCGTTGTGCTACAATTAACTTTTGAAAAATCACCCCATGCATTTTCAATGGATCCACGAAAGTGTCTTGGGAAAAAAAATCCAGCCGGCGAATTCAAACTAATTGTTATGTACAGCACAAGAACGCTGTCAGCGTTAAGTGCCTTAAGTGCAATTTGCGAATATTAAGGCATCCTTTAGTAATCAATTTTTAAAGAATGCTCCCCATAGCGTTACGCCGAGCGCTTCCCTTTAGGTTCGACTTTGCCGCAGTACTCGATGGCCCAGATTGCTAGACATGAATGCCAAGTTGCTCCAAGGTTCTTCAGTATGACGAGTTACCAGCTAATCCAACATTAAGTTCCAATAAACAGAAAGCTTTCGGAGGTGTGCATGTGTGTGTCTAGGGTGGGGGGGGGGGGGGGGGGGGGGGGGCAACAATAACATCGACCGAGAAGGAAAATAAGAAAAAGATGGCTTTCGCCTTCGAGTCATCTTTGACGAATGCATAAGGGACCCAGTGAGTTTTAGCAGAGCTGTTATGGTCGACGCTCGCCGTGTATCGTAGACAAAAAATTATCAACATCATGAACCGACACACGCTCAGTGACCGCCCAAGCATTCTGTACAGATGGTTAACAGGAAAAGCTGAAACGTGCCCACCAGCTCTGTGATCCAGCCTTTCGCGACTTAGTGCAAGCTTAGCTTTTTTTTTTTTTTTCATGTAACTCCATGCCTCGTTCATCCATTCTCCGTGGAAGGACTGCCTCCAGAAATGCCCTTGCTTTCTTTTTCTTTTTTTATCACAGGTTCTTCCGCTTTGCAGCACCCTGGCCAAGATAATATACGCCTAGAATTACATCTCCTCTTAGACAAGGCGCGTGGATTCAACCTGAACATCTTGAAGGGAACGTTCCTTATACGCGAAAAATAGTTCACCGAAGCACTGTCGAAGCCATGGTATCTAAAGCCAACGTAGCGCCATCTTGAGAAAATTTCATGAAATGTACGTGACTAATATAATAGTAGGAAAGAAGATTACTTTAAGGGCTCATTTTTCTTTGTTAGACGCAATATTAATGAGAACTAACAGACAACATAACAGTAATAATTGTTAGGGTTTCACGTCCCAAAACCACGGTATGATTACGAGGGACGCCGTAGTGGAGGGCTCCGGAGATTTTGAACACCTGGGGTTTCTTTAAGGTGCGCCTAAATTTAGGCACACGGGCCTCAAGCATGTTCGCCTCCACCGAAAATGCGGCCACCGAGGCCAGAATTCGATCCCGCGACCTTCGCGTAAGCAGTCGAGTACCATAACCACTAGACCACCGTGGCGAGTAGTGTAGCACGTGACTATAACTGCGCGATGTGTGTACACGGGGCAGATAGTAGCCATTTTAGAAAAGGAACTCTCAAGGTGCTCACGCACCTCCGCACAGTTGACAACGCCAGCAGGACATCATGCGCAGGAGAGGATGTGGCTACACCTGGCCGGCACCAGGCGCCACCCATCGAACTCCGACACAGAGCCGCTACCGCGCATCAACCGCGGCGGCGGGAGTTCCCCCAAGTATGGATGCCCATTAATGACCGTACTACTTACAGGGCGGAGAACGGCCGGGCATCGCCTGTACCCGCTTGACCGGTGGGTGTCCGGCGGTGGGGTTTGAACCCGCCACCTACCGCAGCCGAGCCGGACGCCCCTATCCATGAGGCCACGGCTGCGGTGAGTGCCGGGGCTTTTGTTATTGTCATTTGACTCTACAAGTAAAATAATCTGGTTCGATGCTTTTCGACAACTCTGCCTGGCTTGAACCGCATAAATCGTGGATCGCAGCTTATCTCCAAATAAAATCTGTAGTATGCAGTGAGCTTCGCTCGTTTCATTTTAAAATCTAAGCGCGCGCCTCTCTGCGCCATCCACAGCGCCATTCATGGTCTTCCTCTTCTTCCTCGTATTGAAAGCATTGAGAGAAAAGGGAAGCTTCTTGATATTTTCCTATACTCCTTTCTTTTATTCTAATATTGTCACGTGGTCGTGACGTCGACGAAGACAGGAGTCAGCACGTCCGAGATGAAACTGTTTATTTGGTGGCCGAACTTGTGGCCGGGAAAGCAATACACTGATAGCGGCGATCAGAGCGTCGACCGTCGATCAACTCACAAGCTGTCAAGCGCGTCGGCTTTATTTCCAGCGATATCTCTGGTGGCGGCGTTATCTCTCGACAAAGCTGGAACATTCGCGTGCGGCGCGCAATCTTAACAAAACGATCTACTACAATCACTACAATCGCGAAGTTTCTCGTAGACTGCTTCGCGGACAGCGTCGAGCGTTGGTAACCGTCCTTGCTGGTCAAACCCGAATACATCAAAATAAAAGAACAAGTGGGCGTGGCATTGCCCCCCTCTGAAAAAGCATCGTCCCGATGCTTGTGAAAGAACAAAGAAGAGAAAAAAAAACAAACGCCTACATGAATAAATTACAATAACAAAGGAAAAAGTACAGTACCCAGGTTCGCTAACGCGCAAAAAACGGCGTAAGGCGCACGACATAGACGACTTCAGGTCGTGCGCGGCGTCGCTAGGAGTTCGTAATGCCGTCCGGGATGACCTCGTAGTCAAGAGCGCCGAGACGTCGAAGAACCTTGTCTGGCCCTAAGTATCGTCGAAGAAGCTTCTCACTAAGTCCCCGTCGGCGTATTGGCGTCCATACCCATACACGGTCACCGGGTTGGTATTCCATGTGGCGTCGTCGAAGGTTGTAGCGGCGGCTGTCGGTCATCTGCTGGTTCTTGATTCGTAGGCGGGCAAGTTGTCGTGCTTCTTCGGCGTTCTGTAGGTAGGTGGTCACGTCGATGTTTTCCTCCTCGGTCACGTTTGGTAACATGGCGTCGTGCGCGGTTGCCGGGCTCCGTCCGTAGACCAACTTGTATGGCGTATCTGCGTCGTTTCTTGCACGGCCGTGTTGTACGCGTAGGTCACGTACGGAAGGATGGCGCCCCACGTCTTGTGTTCGACGTCGACGTACATGGCCAGCATGTCGGCGATGGTCTTATTGAGACGCTCGGTCAGGCCGTTGGTCTGTGGGCGTCGTTTCAGTTCATGAAATGCTTCGTCTTGCGCTGTTTGTCACCTGAATTCAACGTCGGTCTTCGTGAGCTGCGTTAGTGGCTCGTCGATCCGTGAAAAGTCTTTGACAAAGCGTCTGTAATAGGCGCACAAGCCGAGAAATCGGCGCACGGCCTTCTTGTCGGTGGGTGGCGGGAAAGCGGCGATGGCAGCTGTTTTCTGCGGGTATGGGCGCACTCCATTCTTGCTGATCACTTGACCCAAAAACAGGAGCTCCTCGTACGCGAAGCGGCACTTTTGTGGTTTCAGGGTGAGCCCGGAGTTCTTGATTGCTTGAAGTACGGATTCAAGGCGCTGGAGGTGTTCGTCGAAGTTCGAGGAAAACACAACGACGTCGTCCAAGTAAACAAGGCAAGTTTGCCACTTCAAGCCAGCTAATACTGTATCCATGACTCGTTGGAAAGTCGCAGGTGCAGAGCAAAGACCGAAGGGCATGACCTTGAACTCGAACAGGCCGTCCGGTGTTATGAAAGCAGTTTTTCCCGGTCTCTCTCGTCGACTTCGATTTGCCAGTAGCCGGTCTTGAGGTTCATCGACGAAAAGTACTTCGCGTTGTGGAGTCGATCCAGGGAGTCGTCTCTCCGTGGGAGAGGGTACACGTCCTTCTTTGTGATTTTGTTTAGGCGACGATAATCGACGCAGAAACGTAGGGTCCCATCTTTCTTCTTCACTAACACCACGGCAGACGCCCACGGGCTGTCGGACGGCTGGATGATGTCGTCGCGTAGCATTTCGTCGACTTGTTTCTTAACGGCCTCCCGTTCCCGCGTCGAAATCCGGTAGGGACTCTGACGGAGTGGTCGAGCATTTTCTTCTGTTATAATGCGGTGCTTAGCAAGGGGAGTTTGTCGGACCCGCGATGACGACGAGAAACAGTCCTTGTATTCCTGCAGAAGGCATCGAAGCTGTTGCTGTACTTCGCGTTGTGGAGTCGATCCAGGGCGTCGTCTCTCCGTGGGAGAGGGTACACGTCCTTCTTTGTGATTTTGTTTAGGCGACGATAATCGACGCAGAAACGTAGGGTCCCATCTTTCTTCTTCACTAACACCACGGCAGACGCCCACGGGCTGTCGGACGGCTGGATGATGTCGTCGCGTAGCATTTCGTCGACTTGTTTCTTAACGGCCTCCCGTTCCCGCGTCGAAATCCGGTAGGGACTCTGACGGAGTGGTCGAGCATTTTCTTCTGTTATAATGCGGTGCTTAGCAAGGGGAGTTTGTCGGACCCGCGATGACGACGAGAAACAGTCCTTGTATTCCTGCAGAAGGCATCGAAGCTGTTGCTGTTGGCGAACGGGAAGACTTGGGTTTACGTCGAAGGGTGGCTCAGGTATTGGGGTAATCGTCGTAGCTTCGTCGGAATCTGAAAAGGCAAACGCATTTCTGACGGCCAAGATTTCTTCGATGTATGCAATCGTCGTGCCCCTGCTCAGGTGTCTGTATTCTTGGCTGAAGTTCGTTAGCATCACGCTTCCTTTTCCTTCATGTAACCGAGCAATGCCCCTTGCGACGCAAATTGCATGGTCTAGCAGCGAACGCTGGGCGCTCTCGATGACACCTTCGATGTCTTCAACTTTTTCGGTGCTGACGGGGATTATGACGCTGGAGCGAGGCGGTATGGTAACTTGATCCTCGAGCATGTTCAGGGCATGTTGACATGGATTCGTATCCGGCGGTGTCGTTTTGTCCGACGATAGGGTTATCGACTTGGTTCTTAAGTCGATGACGGCGCCGTGATGGTTTAAGAAGTCCATGCCAAGTATGACGTCCCTGGAGCAGTGTTGCAAGATTACGAAACTCGCAGGATACGTGCGATTATTGATTGTGACTCTTGGTGTGCAGACTCCAGACGGCATTATTAGATGGCCTCCAGCGGTACGGAGTCTTAACTTTCTTCAACTTCGTGGCGAAGGGCCCACTGATGACGCAATAGTCGGCTCCAGTATCGACGAGAGCGGTGACGTTGTGGCCGTCGATGAGAACGTCGAGGTCTCTAGTTCGTCGTCTTGCGTTGCGGTTGGGTCGCGGCGTCGGGTCACGGGTGCGTCGGTTTGTTCCGCGGCTTCCATGCTGCGTCGTCGGGTCTTCTTCGGTCCGCGAGATTTCATTGTCAGGGGTCTGTCTGGTTCGCGTCGTGTTCTGACGGTTTCGTCACGGCGTCGTCGTCGGCGGCGGAGGATCTTCGGTAGTTCATCGTACAGCAACCGCACCTCCATCGGTTGCTGCCCTTAGTTTCCCGGATACGGGCTAGGCGACCGGCCCCGGTTTGGGCTAGTATACTGCCGGCGGTGCGGTGACATATAGCGGCCGGGCGACGGCGAGCGGGAAGGTCGTCGTTCTTGCCAATGTGTTCCGGTGAGGTAGTCGTCGATGTCGCGAGGCCGTTCGCCTGGCTGCGGGCGCAGCGCATTGACGGCGAATCCGCGTAGCCCCATCTGTCGGTACTGGCAGCGGCGGTACGTGTGGCCGGCCTCCCCGCAGTGGTAGCAGAGCGGGCGGTTGTCAGGGGCACGCCAAACGTCGGTCTTTCGGGGGGCGCATCGTTGTCCTGTCGGCGGGCGGTATGGCGTCGGTGGTGGTGGCGGCGGTGCCTGGCGGCGGAACTGCTGCGGCGGCGCGGCGTCTTGACGCGGGCGAGGAGGGGGGGGGGGGCGTTGCGTCGGGCTGCAGCAGCATAGCTCATGGCTTCCGGCTGAGCCTGCGGTGCTTCGGGAATTCCAAGCGATTGCCGGACTACCTCGCGGACTACGTCGGCGATTGAATCCACTTGATGCTGCGGCGGGGGTAAAAGCTTTCGCAGTTCCTCCCGCACGATCAGTCGAACCGTTTCACGCTGCAGGTCGTCGGAGCAGAATGATTGAACTTCTGCGTAAGCTGGCGTCGAGCGGCCATTGAATTGTCGGGTGCGCATCTCCAGCGTCTTTTCAATCGTCGTCGCTTCGGAGATGAATTCCTGGACCGTACTCGGTGGGTTCCGCATCAGACCCGCGAACAGCTCCTGTTTTACTCCTCGCATGAGGAAGCGAACTTTCTTGTCTTCCGGCATTTCGGGGTCGGCGTGCCGGAAGAGTCTGGTCATCTCTTCTGTGAAGAGCACCACGTTTTCGTTTGGCAGCTGCGAACGGGTTTCAAGCAGCGCTTCGGCCCTCTCCTTGCGGATGACGTTCTTGAATGTAGCCGAGGAACCTGGTGCGAAATGTGTCCCACGTTGTCAGGGTTCGCTCTTGGTTCTCGAACCAGGTGCGAGCGGCGTCTTGCAAAGCGAAGTAGACATGCCGTAGCTTGTCTTCGCTGGTCCAGGCATTGAAAACGGCGACTCGGTCGTAGACTTCGAGCCAGCTTTCCGGGTCTTCGAATGACAATCCGCGGAAGGTTGGCGGCTCCTTGGGCGTCCGGAGAAGGATAGGCGCGGGCGGCACAGCGTCTGTCATCGTCGCTGTGGTCGAGGTCAGGGTCTTTGTTTGCCGGGTGTTTTCAGGTAGAGGCCCGTACTCTGGCGGTAGACCTTGTTGCCTGCGGCTTCCTCGCTGCTCGGCCTTGGCATCGACGTCTTCTTTGCGACTCGGGCTTGGTTCACGGC
This sequence comes from Rhipicephalus sanguineus, assembly GCF_013339695.2. Classification (NCBI taxonomy): domain Eukaryota; kingdom Metazoa; phylum Arthropoda; class Arachnida; order Ixodida; family Ixodidae; genus Rhipicephalus; species Rhipicephalus sanguineus. Next base: position 11,117,417 of record NC_051185.1, on the reverse strand, counting down.
TTGACGGGGGCGTCGGGACCATGGAAGACCAGCACCTCCACCAGATGTCACGTGGTCGTGACGTCGACGAAGACAGGAGTCAGCACGTCCGAGATGAAACTGTTTATTTGGCCGAACTTGTGGCCGGGAAAGCAATACACTGATAGCGGCGATCAGAGCGTCGACCGTCGATCAACTGACAAGTGGTCAAGCGCGTCGGCTTTTATACAGGCGCTAGCGAACTTTCCAGCGATATTGCTGGTGGCGGCGTTATCTCTCGACAAAGCTGGAACATTCGCGTGCGGCGCGCAATCTTAACAAAACGATCTACTACAATCGCGAAGTTTCTCGAACACTGCTTCGCGGACAGCGTCGAGCGTTGGTAACCGTCCTTGCTGGTGAAACCCGAATACATCAAATAAAAGAACAAGAGGGACGCCGTAGTGGGGGGCTCTGGAAACTTTAACACCTGGGGTTCCTTAGGGTGCGCCTAAATTTAAGCACACGGGCCTCAAGCATGTTCGCCTCCACCGAAAATGCGGCCACCGAGGCCAGGATTCGATCCCGCGACCTTCGGGTAAGTCGTCGAGTACCATAACCACTAGACCACCGTGGCGAGTAGTGTAGTACGTGACTATAACTGCGCGATGTGTGTACACGGGGCAGATAGTAGCCATGAATGAATAAAGAAAAAGGAACGCACAGTTGACAGTGCCAGCAGGACATCATGCGCAGGAGAGGATGTGGCTACACCTGGCCGGCACCAGGCGCCACCCATCGAACTCCGACACAGAACCGCTACCGCGCATCAACCGCGGCGGCGGGAATTCCCCCAAGCATGGATGCCCATTAATGACCGTACTACTTACAGGACGGAGAACGGCCGGGCATCGCCTGTACCCGTTTGACCGGTGGGTGTCCGGCGGTGGGGTTTGAACCCGCCACCTACCGCAGCCGAGCCGGACGCCCCTATCCATTAGGCCACGGCTGCGGTGAGTGCCGGGGCTTTTGTCATTGTCATTTGACTCTACTACAAGTAAAATACTTTGGTTCGATGCTTTTCGACAACTCTGTATGGCTTGAACCGCATAAATCGTGGATCGCAGCTTATCTACAAATAAAATCTGTAGTATGCAGTGAGCTTCGCTCGTTTCATTTTAAAATCTAAGCAGGCGCCTCTCTGCGCCATCCAGCGCCATTCATGGTCTTCCTCTTCTTCCTCGTGTTGAAAGCATTGAGAGAAAAGGGAAGCTTCTTGATATTTTCCTATGCTCCTTTCTTTTATTCTAATATGAAACAACGCCATCTGAGTGTTTGTCAGCAAGTCAAATAATATTCTTTTTAATCTCAAATAAATTTGTACGACTGTATACAAAAGTCCTTACAATGAATACTTAAGCGTATGGAACTTTCATACGAGTACATGCGTGCCGCCGTCTCGCAGGACCATACGTCCACAACAAGGAATGACCATTGTGATGTCGTTCAAATTAGGTGCCGAATATGAGTTTTATTGAGATAGCAATTATATGGACACTTTCGGCGGGTTTTCGCCGTCGCTGTCGGTAACGCCATGATGTTCCGTATGAAGTCTAAATTGATAACATCGCACGACTCGCGCGTCGTGTGCTCTAGATACCAGATAAGCGTGCGAAAGCTGCCGTCCATGGCTCCTCAAGCAGAGAGGAAACACCCCGCCAGTCTTTTGTCGCACTAAAGGCGCAAGGAGATAGGAGCCGGAGGTGTGGCTGCCTGCCTGCGGGAGGAGATGCGCAATTTGACTTAATGGGCGTGGGCGCATGCGTATCTCTAGAGGAGATCAGTAGATGACTCATAGCTTTGTACGTGTTGTGGTCTCACCGCAACGTTTGCATTGAAACTGCAGCGACCGCGTCTCCTAAAGGAGTGTGTGAGTGAGTGTGCCTTAATTCGTATAGCATTCCAATTTGTTGCTCTCGCATTCATTGCTTCGCCCTTGCGTCGAAACTGCGAGTTTTTATGGAATAGAACTTTGAGTGAAGTAAATGGCGATTGGAAGGCGCGCAATGTATTTCAAGTGTTATGCGGCGTCTGTTGTTGTAGCCGACATGTATTTAATTTAAGAGCGTTTTAGAGGCACAGGTTATAATACAGCTTAGGTTGCGGTCGCACAAAGAAAGCGCATTTTCTTGGACGGATTTCTGGGCAAAGTGCGAAACAAACTTGCTAAGGATATGAGTTACCTCAGAACTTTTTAGGCGTTATAACGGTCGCAGCAGGACTTAGGGTGAATGACATGTTGGAAAGGCCAGCACTATAGCGGATAACATTAACCTTTGACTAAGATAGTGATAAAAATAGTCTTCATGATTGCCACTTGTGCTTGATGCTGCGGCCACATACCTTTAATTTCTTATTATGCACAAAGACCATTGTACATGAAGTCGTTGTTCGAAAGCGAAACGTCACATCGCTGCCGATGTTCCGCTTTTTGCAGATGTGGAGTGCAAGTGGCCAAAAAGAAAGCTCTGCATACAAAATATAACTCCGTATTCAGTTGAACACATATCGAACAACGATATTGCGAATTACAGGTTAAAACGAAATAAATACAAATTTCTGTTGGTCACTCTTCATTTCAGTGACGTTTATTCTTTTTACAAGGAAACCGAAAACGCGAGAGCTGCCGCGATATCGGCCGTAACAAATAAGTACTTGGTTCGCTCTAGGCTCAAAACTGGAGCGTTAGCGTAAAAAGCAAGATAAATATTGGAAGAGAATTCGCAGTTCACAATTAATATTTATTGAGTCTTAACATTAAAAGTGTGGTTAAAAAGGTAGCGGAAATTTTGATCATTCGGCGCAAAAAGAAAGCGCATTTGACTGGTTGCGTCACCTAAAACGTTATAGGTTGAAATTCCACAAGGGGACAGGTAAGGAGTACCTCCTTTATAAGGGGCTTTAAGCCTACAGTAATGCGTTTTTTATATCTCACATTTTTGCGCGGGCCAGATTGCCGTGTTGTTAGAGCCGATTTTTATCTCTACTGCAACGAATATCTGACATAACGAATGAACGAAAGAAGGGGGAATTTAAGGGCTCATTTTTGCTTTGTTAGACAAAACATTAATAAGAACCAACAAACAGTCAAGCCAAGGAAAGTTTTTTATTTTTTTAGCCAAGAATATTTTTATTACCAATAAATAAATAATTACTGAACTTTTCTAGCCGAGTTTTCAGTTCTTGCCGGAATCGGTAAAATATTAACTTGAAGTTGTAGGCAACCTCAAATAACCTCAGAATCAAGCATTTATTATGCGCTGAAATCTCCCTGGTTGTTTTTCTCGGGCAAAACAACCAGAGAGATTTCAGCACAAAATAAATGCTTGATTCTAAGGTAATCTGAAATGGCCTGCAACTTAAAGTCAATATTTTACCGATTCTAGCTAGAATTAAAATCTGGCTAATTGAGGTTGATTGAATAATTTATTAATAATTAAGAATACATATTTATGTGCACATGGCTACCACTAATATAAAGCAGGCAGAACTTTCATAGAACGCTTGGGATTTTTTCTTTAAATCTTGGTCCGAGTTATCTGGGACACCAGGTATAAGAAGTTTCTGTGTGATAGTGTACTGCATTGATGCGTCCTAGCATATACTCTATCGCTCTCAACTACCAACGCCGAAGTGTAGATCATTCAGTATGATAATTTATCAGTCTCATTTGTTCGTCTTGTTGTTTTCCGTTTTTTTCCTCCCCTCTCAACAACGAAGTTAAGGTGTCCTGATACCCCACAGTGGATGTGAGCCATATTTAATAAGTGAACAGGAACAAGTTCCCTCTTCAGCACACGCACTGAAAATGGCTTCGCCGCACTAAAAATCTTGCTGCGAATAGCCCGCTCGAGTTTCTTGATTTCTTGGAGTTGGGGGGGGGGGGGGTGCGTATGGTGAGAAACTGTGGCCACGGCCATAGGCGTACGCAGAGGGCTGACACGCCACCCCCCCCCCCCCCCCCCCCGCTCATCTCCTCCTGTCATCTCAAAAGGGTGCCAAGGCCCACACCTTTACTAAGTACGGCATGTCCTGGCAGTGTAGGAAGTGCAAGTTATGGCCGTGGGAGTTTTTGAATGTAACGGCCCGAGAAAACCCACTCATGTTGCATCAAAGAACTGTTTACTTTCCACCTTTGCCGTCTTAAAGGCGGGGACCAAAGGCAGGCCTTCGTGAGGAGCACGTAATTGAACCCGACGAGTAACGGGAAGGATCCTGCGCACGGCTATGCCTCTGTCCCAGACGTGTTCATCGCTCCCTCGCTGTCGATAAAGGCAAGGGCTTCATAGTGCTGCTAGTGCCCAACAGTTAAACCGGGTGGATGGATGGATGGATTGATGGATGGGATGGGTGGGTGGCATAGTGGGTGCATAGTGGGTGCTTCGCTACTTCAGAAAAATTACGATTTATGGCATGGTGGGTACCTTGCATGTGTACTTGTATTAGTTGTCCCAAGAGAGTCTACAACGGGCTCTAAAGGCCGCTCTTCCAGCTTTCGCTGCGACTGTGCTGCGTGTTCTGCGCAGGCCTGGCGATTTTTTATCAGAACAGCGCTCTTGCACATAACAGAATACACTCAATGACGTGCTGCTTCTGAGATCGTGTTCGCTCCCTTGACACAAAGCACTGAGCCCGCTAAAAAAGATCTAATTGATTTTTGGGAAAATAAACACTATGTCTTTGAAGGGTATACTGGTTTGTGCTAGTTTGTAAAATTCATGGTACAGTTTCTTCCGCACCTCTGAAGAACGTGGGAAGAACGTGTTTTACCACTGTCCCACTTTCTTAAGAGGAGGGAAAGTAACTATATCACAAATGCAATGTTTTTTTTTTTTTATGATTACGCTAACTTCAAGTTTTTGCATACAAAACAAAAGCCGCTACGCACCATGACGGAAGTTTTTTTTTTCGTTCCGGAACAGAAACGGAGCGGAACTTTTTGCGGTGGAATGAACTAAACCGAAACGAAAAAAATTCGGCAGATCCCACGTACCGTGGGAGTCCATTGACTAAACTTTCTTTAAAGAGAAGTGGCGACGATTTCTTACATAAGTGGACAGCGCAGATTCATGCCGACGGGCGAAGTGTGTCTACTGTTTATCCGGTAGCGTTGCTATCACATTGTCGAATGTAATTCGCACTGTTAGGCGGTAAAAACAAGTATTGCTAAGTAAACATATTTTTGTTTGAAAAAAGAAAAGCTAATCGCTTAGTCTGACGGAATGCAGTCCCTGAACGCGATGGTGGTCAAAAGTTACATCTTCAGTCACAACAGAGCACTAAGTGCGGTTGGAAGCTGCGTTTGGGACCGATGCGCTAAAGGGTTTATTTCGTCGAAAGCTGCTCGAATTGCGCAGTCGTTCGCAACGCGTACGCGGCAGTTTCTCTGCGTGCGAACCTCAGTCGCTATGTGACTGAGCAGTCTTTTGTCCTTCCGGTGTTAAAGAGGTCCGCTGGTCGTCTGGGTCAGCACCGGCTGGCGTGGACTGCTCGTAAGTCGTAGAAGATTCTTCCACCGTGATGAGCGAGGTGTCTGCTTCCCCGACGTTCAGTTCGTGGTCCGGTCCGGCATTGTCGTCTCGAGCACTCGTTTCAAAGCGCGTCGTCGGGGCCTCTCGTCGTCCTCGCCGGCCTCCAGAGTCCCGCCGGTGCCCTGCTGCTCGACGGCGCGCCTTCGCGCGTCCCCGCGCACAACGTGCACCGCCGCGATCACCAATAGGAGCGTCGCTACGCTGAGCACCGTGAGGAGCGCGTAACGCGACAACGCCACGCGCCAGCGCATGTCGTCCTGCGACTGAGGCAAGTACCTCTCGGTTGCGGCGCTGCGCCCACGCCTCCGGCGGCTGGGACGTCTGCCTCCGGGATCCCCGTCGCGCGCAGTTTGGTCCCGATCGCTCGAGGTCCCGTCTCGACCTCCAGGTTCGGCCTCGCGTCGTGAACGTGCCGACGTAACGTTTCACGTGCTCGGTGAACCAGGACGGCAGCGCGAGCATGCGGTCGGCGGTGGCCGAAATGGCAGCGCCGTGGGGTCGCTGCTGCGTGGTCGGTTGTTGCGTTTGGCCTCCGGTCCCTCCGAGTTTGACGTGGACGACGACGACGACTCGCTGTTGGCGCTTGCGTCGCTGTTGTCCGAGGGCTCGGCGATGTCGACTGGGGCCTCCTGTTCGGTCTGCGGCGTCTCGATTTGCTCTGAATCCGTCTTGAACCTGATCGTCTGTTCGGGTGCGCCTTCGGCGGCTCGAACAGGCCCGGTCTAGGTTTCAGGATGCCCGCTGGCTCTGAGGGCCTCGGCGGCGTTGACATGGTCTCGCTCCGCGACCGCTTCATGGTTGAGAATCTTCTTGTTCTTCTTCTACTACTCGGCGTCCTTTGAACTCACGCACGCACCTTGTGCATCGCAATGGTGGTGATGGTTGAAACGGGCTAGGCGTGCTCTGAGCGATGTCACTCCAGCAACAAAATTTTACACTACGCTAATGCACACTTCCTTATTATTCCTATCGTAACCTTTCTAAGTTAGTCATGTATGTAAGGTAATTTAATGTATTCGTTGAATAACTTCATCAATGTTACTGTAATTTCATCACATGTCTCACTCCTCAATTACACTGAGCTCATAAATTTTGTTGACAAACAATATCGCCCGATTATTGTCCCCATCCCCCACGTGGATACGTGCCACACCATCATCGTCATAACCGTCACCATGACATTACAACAGCTTGATTGGCACACTTTCGTCATCATAACGGCGAGAGAAGCCACGGAAAGGCTTTACTATTCCATTCAGGCATTGCTACTTTGATAACTGGTTAGAGTCTGCGGAACGTATTCGAATGTTCAGCGTGTCGCTGGAAGGCTTGATGTTGAGCGCCAGTGGAGTTTACTTATTCAATTCCACTGATGCGAATGCGAGACACAGGCTGCATGCCTCACATTCGTAGTCGTGTACATGAACCCGCTGCATTAGCAGACACACCAGACCCAGTACCAGGCCCTGCCCCCGCCCCCCCCCCCCCCCCCCCCCGGAATTTCGATGACACATGGTGTTTTATCGAAAATAAGTCATGAAAATAGGCGTTTTTCTCAAATAGTCAAGGTTTTTAGCAAGCCCCCCCCCCCCCCCCCCCCCCCCCCCCCCCCCCGAAAAAATTCCTGGCTACGGGCCTGCCCAGTAACCCCACCCCTCCTTCCCTCCGTTTGCCGCCCATCACAAAATGAAATATGTTATTCTTGTTTTCATTGATAAGAGAAACATAAATAGCGTAAGGAATACAAGGAGAGTACATCCAGCATTCTAGAATGCATGAGCAACTAGAAATATCCGCCTTGTGCAGCGCTTGAAAAAAAAAATGCGGTGAGGAGAGCTTCCGCAAGGTGTCGTAACTTTCGCGAAGCCATTCAACTTTTTCTGGTTCTTGTCCTAAAGCACGAATGCAAAACGACGTACAGTTTCAGGCTTCTTCATCGTCAGTTCAACTGATATGTATGAGCTTCGATGTAGTGATCACAAAATATTGAAAGCTACAAGAATAACGACAGTGCACGGTGACTTCATGCGGATGTATAAGCCACGCTTCGTGAAGTAAGACCAAAGCAGCCCGCGAATATTGGAAGCGCTTTTAGGGGCGAAGCTCCTTAAGGCGGCACCCGTTTTGTCCCTCGTAGTCGTAGTCGTAGTGAGTAACCAGTCTTACGCTTTGACCTCCAAGGTGGTGCCGGTGGGAGATTTTTCCTGTGCGTTGTTGAACAATAAAAAATTCGCAGCGTTAGCTAAAAGCCGACTTCTTCTGTCTCTCATTCCCATTAGCAGCCTTCTTTACCTCCAAGGTAGTGCCTGGTGAGATTTCTCCTGTGCGTGATTAAACAATAAAATTTTGTTCAAAACGCCGTTGATTGATGAAATAAACCAACGAAAGACGCCCAGATGTTCTGTAAAAGCAAAACGAAAGAACGCCAGATGTTTCTAAAGCAAAACGAAAAGGCGCCAGCTGCTTAACGAAGACGCCAGATGTTTTCTAAAGCAATGGTTTTCTAAACAATGAAAATTCACAGCGTACATGTAAAATTAAAGTGAGCTGCAAGTCGTCATAACTCATCGAACCTTTAGTATAAACGCGCCCGATCTCACGTCGGTGATGATGTACTGGGCAGAATTCACGGAAGATTCACGGTTTACCGATGAACCTCCGCAGCTTCGCCCACTCATCATCATTCACTCCGTGGATATGCTGTGATTTTTTTTTAGAAGAATGAGAGATGAAAATTGCGTAAGTGACGCATCAATAAGTTTGTGTTACTTAAAATTGTTATCGGGAAAGTATTTGCTGGTATTAGATATACGAGATGAGGAGCGCATGCGCAACGCGCATGTGTTTTGGAAGTGCTCTTACATGTCCATCGTCTTCAAGAGCTGAAAGTGCGCGCCCTTTGTGAGTCCTCTTTGAGTCGTGTTTACTGCAGTAAGCCTATAATTAATACTGTACGTACACCAACTTTCCGAACAGCAAGTCACTACTTGTCCATTGTTGCCGTGTTTGCGATAGACTGCAGGCCCACACGTATGTTGAAAGAAAGAAGCTTTCACCAGCGCGTTCTAGCTTGCGCGTGCTGCCAGAATCCTCGTGGCCACGTTCACCAGGTTAGTTGTTCAATCCCAGAAGAGCCAGGGTTTTAACAGCTCTAGAGTCCGCCGCAGCTGGACGTCCTGTTCGATCGACGCCTCTCGCAGCAGGGTAGGCGATACAGCTATCTGTGAACTCTTCCGAGGCTTTGCGTTCTCCTTTACATCCCGGAGGCGAGAGAACTAGGCCTTTCAAAGGCTCCATAGCGAAGGCTGTCGATAATGGACGATACGACACACAAGACCTTTCCTATTTGCGGCAGCGTCCTTTACGGCTGCCGGGCCGCTCCCTGGACCGTATGTTGTTCCCGAACTGCCCGCTGTTCCCCGAACTAGACAACACACAGCTCTCCCAAAGTGACGCTGGACGAACGGAAAGCGCCGGACCATCCGAAGTGAATTTCGTCAGTGAAGCTCCTGTCGCCGCTACACAGGCGACAAAAGAAGAGCCAGCGGCAAAGCCTCCAGCCGTCAAGACTGTGCAATCGTCCAGCGATCCGCTGCCTGCAGGGTCTCCTACCACGATCCCGAAAAAGGACAAGAAGAGGGCGTCGCTGAAGCCAGCGATCAGAAACGTTTGCCAGTCAAGAGCAAAAAGAGTTTTTCTTCTATCGAGGAGAAGAGTTCACCCGTCGAGAGCAAGAAAACTACTTCAATCGAGAACAAGAAGAGTTCGCCAGTTACGACAATGGAACCGGCGGACCTGAAAAGCGAGGAAAGCTCCGAGGAACACGACGAGTCGGAAGAGAGTCTCGAAGAGTCCGGCGTGACTTCCCACGGCGACGCTGCGTCCTCCAGCGACCCAGGAGATTACGAATCGTCGTTCAAGTCGAGGAAGGGCCTCAAGGAGGAGCAGAAGAACGTGCCGGCCGCGGTCTTTGCATTTGTATCCGTGCTGATCGTCTCCTTCCTGGTCATGGTGGCCCTTCTGGTGGTTCCGAGAGGGAGCGGCCGTCATAACGATGCCCATGACATTGAACCACTGCGACCGGCGGAAGACTTCGGACGGAAGAAGGGACGAAGTGGCACCGAAGAGGCGAGGAAGGAAGAAGAGGCAACGGGAGATCTCGTCACGTCGCTCCCGCAGACGACGTCGACCCGCAAGAGATATTTCAGCCTTGCCGGCTACGGTGACGCCAGCGCGCCCGACGGGGATGCGACATCCGTGGAGTGCGACACCGAGTCGTGCCGATGGGAGAGCCGGCTGGTGAACGACATGCTGAACGTGACGGTTGACCCGTGCGAAGACTTCTACGCGTACGTCTGCTCGTCCGCCTGGGAACGTTCCAGTGACGACCTTCCTTACAGGGCGGCGGGAAGGGCCTTCCTGATCAACGAGATCACGAGGTAACGTCAGTTCTGACGAAATTTGATGGTATACTGGTATCAAACAGGATTTAGCGCGTGCGTAGCAGTCACACTGTATCGCACGTGTAGCGCAGCTAGCACTGAAAAGAAATCGCAAGCGGAGTGTCACATCTGCCAGAGCAGCATAAGCTTAGTCAAGAGGTGGGTGCATGCATGTGCACACATACGAATGCACGCACACAGAGGAGTCGGGTGCTTCACTTGTGATACGTAACAACCTTATAGAGTCAAACCTATATGTTCTCATAAGCTAGTCAGTTACAGCAAACCACGGCAGTGCCTCAACGCAGCTAGGCACAGCAACGCTTTAATGTTTTATTGTTTGACTTTATGCTGCTCCAGTCATAGGCGTGCACACGGGGGCGGTGCTCCCCTCCCCTAATCACGTGAAGTGGGCGCTAATTCTGCACCATACCTTTAATCACACGGACCTACCACGCCATTTTTATGCGCATGGGCAAAGCATGCTTTTTGACACTAATGATGACCGAGGACACCTAATTACATTCAAACAACTGCTTGCTAACTTTACCTCCGGAAAGCCAGGGACCAATGACAGGCTGTTGTGAGAAGCACGTCATCGCTTAATTTTCATGTATGTACCCATGGCGGAGCTTTTCTTTCTAACTCGACCAAAGGGGGGGGGGGAGGGGAAGGCTGCGGTGTAATGTTCCCTCCTCCGCCTAATGGTGTACACTGCGCACGCCTATGGCTACAGTATACACGGGGGAGTGTGTAAATTATTGGTCGGTCTGATAAGTTGCTTATGCACTGTGAGAGTTCACAAAATGCAATTGACAGCTCAAAGCGGCAAAGAGAGCCGACAGACGGCATTATGCTTGCGCTTAGCTCTGCCCTCTTACCTCACGCTGCGCCGATGTCGAGTAAAATCTCGCATGTAGCTACACTTCCACGTTTTTTTAACCATTTACAGCAACAACTGATTTCATGATAACGATTGTAGTGTTATCGGTTCGCAGGATGCTGTGACATAGACATGCCATGAACGCCTGAGGAGCCCGCAGTAAGACAACCCGGTCGACACTGAACCCAAACAACTAGCTTTATTCTACTCCGTACATCTAGGAGAAGGCCGCCACTCATTAGCACAATAGTAAGGACCTCTACAACAATGAAGACCCAATGATTTAACTTGCCAACGCCAGTGGTTTGTTAGAAGCAAATGCAGCACTTTAGTTACATATCTTCCGTTCAACTATGATGACCTCAAGGACCCATCGAAATTGTGTAATGCAAAATGGTCTACTATTTGCGCGTTGCCTAAACAGACCGCTCTGTCAGTGATGTAATCGTGGAACACATTCCAGGTACCTCCAGGAACACGCCCATTCGGTACCATCCGCGGCCACAAAGGACGTCAGTCACGGCAAGCACAACTTCCTTGACCACTCTAGCATTGTGCTGAGCGGGTGCCTGAAGAACGCGGTGCCCAAAGATGTCCACCAGTGGGATGGAATCAGAGGCCTGCTCAGGGACGTCGGCCTTGAGGACTGGCCCTACGTCGAACCGCCACCGCAACCTTTCAGCTGGAAGAGTTTTGAGTCTCATCGATCGGCAATGGCTGTGTTTCCTATCGTCTACGTCTTTTTGCGGAAGCTTTCAGATGACGGTGACTACGTCCTCCATCTGGATGCACCGAGGGACTTTCTTTCCGTGCAGTACACGATGCAGAAGACAAAGGCGTCCCTTCCTTACAAGGAAATAATCCGGCAAGTTTTGACTCTGTGGAAGACACTGCCACGTAGCGGAACTCTGGCCGATGACGTCACACGCTTTGAGGCGCAACTTTTCGAGGCGTCCAAGCCCATCCCCAAGCCACTATGGAAGAAAGACGCCGTCCACAACGTGAAGGAATTCCCGAAGCTTCCGAACTTCCGCGTGGACGTCTACCTTTCGCACCTGCGGAAACGCCACGCGGATGACGTTGTGGTTCTCAACGAGGCGTACGTCAGGAACCTCTCGGCCATCTTGCCCAAGCCCACTCCCCGGACTATCCTGAATTTCCTCGGCTTCAGCGTCATCGCGCACGTGGCTCCGCTTCTGCCAGAAGAATCGATCCCTGGAGAGCTGGTGCGCATGGGCTATCCGAGCTTCCAGCACCGCGTGAATCCCAGGGTGCAGGGCTGTTTCCATTTGGTCAACCGGCTTTACCCGCATGGCGTCCGGTGGATATTGCGGGACATACTGGCCAAGACTCCCGACCTGGACCGTCAGTGGGCCGTCACGACCAAGAACATGGTCTCCTCGCTGGCGCACACCTTCCACGAGGGCACCGTTTTGGATGCAGAGCCTAGACGTTGCCGACGCCGTCAAGCGCTCAAGACTCTGCAGGTGGGCTACCTCGAGGGCCACGAGCGCGAAGAACAACTCGACCAGTACTACGCCCCCACGAACGTCACCTACGCGACGAAAGATCTAGTCCGACACTACGGAGAGCTGCTCGCAAGTAGCCTGCACATGTACTGGAGGTCGAGCAAAGGCGAAGACAACTACGACGCGCGCCACGACACGCGCTCGGGCGACCTTGACGCTGCCTGGACGCGCGCTCCGGAATCGACGTCGGGCGTGTACCTGACGTCGAGTGGCGTATCCTCCGCGGCGCTGGTCGCGCGAGCCGCGTACCCGTCCACGCTGTTCCCGCTACTAGCGGCCGACGTGACGCGGGCGCTGTCTCGTGCTCTCTCGACGACCCGAAGTGGTCCAGCTGGACTCTGGACCGGTTCGGCGAACTGCAGTACTGCCTGCTGAAGCGCTACAAGAGCGGCGTGCGCAGGCTTCGCGTCTCCACGAGGAACGTCCGCTACTTCCTCGCGGAGATCCTGGCGGACAACGCTGCGGTCAAGCCCCTGATGGCCGCGTTCCAGCGTTTCTCGCACGGAACGACTCATTTTGGTTCCGACGGACGGCGCTTCTCTAACCGGATGGTGTGGCGGCTGTTCTTCGTCAACTACGCGTCCGGATTCTGCGTACCCAGGGACGAAGCGGCGCAGTTCGACGAGCGCATGCGCCACCGTCTGAGCCTGCCGCCGAACGTCCGGGTGAACCTGGCCCTCATGGATGTGAGGGAGTTCCGGGAAGCGTTCAAGTGCACGCAGGAGTACGGTTCGCCGCAGTGCCCCGTGTGGAAGCGGAAGGGTGACGGTCATGGCGGGAACTTGGACGCGGCCTGACGCGCAATGCGTGCACTGCTCGCGGCAACACGCTGCAGTTTGATCGCGAGCAGGAGACTTCTGCGACGAGAGCTACGAGTCGCGCGCTCGTGTCATTGCGCTCGGTTGTAGCGCCAGCACTAGCTGCGCGGCGCGTCTATGAAACGCTCGTCGTGATTTAACATTGTTAAGTTTTATTTTCTGCCCGGCGACCTGCTGCGTTAATAAACGCGACTGCGTTTATAGGGCACCTGGAGTCTAGTCTTCCATTTGTCCACAGCCTCTGCGAGAACGGTGGCGTTTCTTGCTGCCGCTTGAGCGTTTGACGAAACCAGAGTTAATGCTCATCGACTGTGGTAAAGTTTGCGAGGTTGAAGTTTGTTCGGTTTCAAAAACGAACATTAGGAAAGAGGTTGTGGTCGTATGTGCGGGACCATCTACACGCATTTATTAAAGGGTACTGACACAAAAATTTTAGCCTAGCATTTTTTTTTTTGCTGCAATGTGTTACTGGGGGCCTGTTAGTCGTAACACGGCACATTGTTTGCTGCAGCGTGCGACAGATAATTACATGCTCCTCATTACCGACCAGTGTCGAATTCGGCTTTGAAAAACGACTAGGGTGGCAATGCGGGCTTGTTGGTTCATCATACTTAAAAGAGATAGCGCAGAAAGACACGGACACAAGAAAGAAACAAACAAGCGCCAGTGTGTGTACGTTGTTTCTTGTGTCCCTGTCTTTTTGCGCTATCTCTTTTAAGTTGAAAAACGATACAGCTCCGGGTGCAACTATCACCACCTAGCGGGTGCAGCGCTCGACACGTCAGCAGATAGAACTGTGACGCACTTCCGCGGGGTTCGCGAGCAGCCGTCTGGAGCGAACGCGGCAAAAAATGGCGGCTATGACGTCATCATGACTTGTTGCAGCGTGGTCACGTGAGGGAAGTAGGAGGATCACCGAGTGTCACCTTTGAGGGTGTCAATAGCGCGAGAGTGTCGATCACTCACGCAAACTTAAAAATTCATTTTAAATATCTTCCAAGCTATATTCTCTGTTGATATTTTGCAGATGATACACGCATGTTCACGGGAATCGATCCCGCAGGCTATCTCGGCCGCGTGATTTTGTGTCAGTACCCCTTCAACATATTCGAACGGGCTGATGAAAAGCAATTCCCAGAAAGCCATAACTAAAGTGGCATTACATAGAAAAAGGATACTTGCTTTGGGAAATTGAAGAATACCTCGGCTACTCTATTCTTCTATGAACCTCTACAGTATGAATGATTGAATGAACTAGACATAGCATTAAATGAAATCGAAGGCGCTGAATTTTTTTAACTATGTATACACCATCCGGAACAAAATACCTCATCGACAAAAACCTGTATTACATAAACTGTCACTACTTTTGTAACGGAAATACCTGTGATCGGAGGCTATACTATCCAGTGTGTCGGAACGGAACGAAAACCAAAAAAAGAAACAAAAAAAACGATATTTTCGATCGGAAAGAAAACGTAACCGAAACTTTATCTATTATTTCGTTCCGGAGTGAAACTAAATTTTTTTAATGGTTTTTCGGTTCACGAGAAAACTTGGCAATCCGGAACAACTGAGGTCTGCAACGTGAGCAATTATGCATATCTCAGGGTACAGTATCAGCGCGTACTTCAGGCAGGAATTCCAAAGAAAAGATACGTTGAAATTGTGCGCAAAACGAAAACAGTGGCAACCAGAGATGTTTATATTAACGCAAGTGGACTTTTGCGCACCTGTCACGCAGGCCAGCGTGGAGGGGGCATTGTGGCGGCGCTGAAGTTTGTTACAGCGAAAGCTGTTATGAGATCACAGCAGCTGATTTGGGCACCATAATTGTCCGCCGCCGCTGGTGTCCGCAACTGCCAACGCATGAAATAAGAAAAATGAAATGAGAAACATTTCTATGATCAGATGGAATTTTTACCCGCGCCCTCTGCGTGGCAGTCGAATATTATGCCACAGTGCCACGCTGGTGCTTGTAACTCCTTCGCAAAAATACTCTATGTAGGTGACATTTCGGGCAAGCAATCGTGTTAACATATGTAATATAGCGTGGCAGAAGACGAAAATAACAACCTGGCGTCACACAATGCGAATTGCGCAACGAGTCAGTCGTTGAATGCTTCCAACCCGTTACAAAGGCCTCAGCCATAAATCTTCATCGTCATCAGCTGCAGCACAAAGTGCACATAATGCCTTACAGATGTGTAGTGGGTGCTTCGCTACTTCAGAAAAATTGCGGTAATATATAGCGTAGTGGGTACCATGCAGTGACGTAGCCAGGGTGGGGCACACCGGGCCCGTGCCGCCCCCCCCCCCCTGAATTTTTTTTTGCTATGGCATACAGAGCCCACAATGACACTTGACCACATGTGCCTGCCCGGCCCTCACTTCAAATCAAAGAGGTTGCCCTCCCGCCCCTCGAAAAAATCACAGCATATTCACGGGGTGACGATGAGCGGGGCGAAGCTCCGGAGGGAATCATGGGTAAACCGTGAAACTCTTCCGTGAAATTCGCCCGGTACAAACACATTGTATATATTAAACATCAAACTTTTATTGTACTGTTGGTTTACGTGGTCCCTTCATTATCAACCGCTTTGTGCTCGGTGAAATGCAGGGAAAGTGTCCGCTCCCGAGCGAAAGAGAAAGCGCGCCAAGAGCGAGCGCCTTCTGCCTCCATCCGGCGACTCCGAGCGAAAGCGCGCCAAGAGCGAGCGCCTTTTACGATCGCAGGCATCCAATGACATGCGCCATTCGCATTATACAAGCGCCATCTGTCATCTTTAAACAGCAACTCTAAGAAATACATGAAACGCCATCTAGTGAGCAATTCATTAAACTAGAGCTGGCTACATACATACATACTACTACTACTACAGAGGAGGGAACGACCCACACCCTAAGGAGCTTCGCCCCTAAAAAATTTCTGCCTACGCCCCTGGTACCTTGCATGTGTACTTGTATTAGTTGCCCCAAGAGAGTCTCTGGCTCTAGAGAGGCCGCTCTTCCAGCTTTCGCTGTGTCTGTGCTGCGCTTTCCGCGCAAGCCTGGCGATTTTGTTAGGTGCGCAGCATCTTATAGTGGAGTTTCAAACCGGTGGTGGTGGTGTTGTGCGGCGTGACCACCCTTACTGCGCATGCGCATACCCTCTCCAACACCTCCTCTCGACTCCTCCTTTCCTCTCCCCTTTCCCCGCTCCACTTTCCCTCTCCCCCTCTCCCCTTCTCCTCTCCGCTCTTCCTCTGAAACGCGGGCTAGACATGCCGAAATTCTTCCTCCGCAACGCCGCGATGAGCGCCAGCGCATGCGCGTCCCCTCCCCCTCTCTCTCCTCTCCTACGCTGCCCCCCTCTCGCACGCCTGTCGACCGCGTTCCCCGCTCGCGCTGTGAGAATTAACGGCCAGGCTACAGGGAAGACAAGAAGCGCGTAGCGTTCCTCTTCGCGTTCCACGACGCGAGGTCGGTAGCATACCCAACGAACGCCAACGGAACGCGATCGTGCAAGCGCTCCGGCTTCGCATCGCCTCATGGTCACCTTTAGAGGGAAATGGTGTAATTATCAGACAGCGGTCTTGCACATAATAGAGTACACTCAGTGACGTGCTGCTTCTGAGATCGTGTTCACTCCCTTGACACAAAGCATTGAGCCCGCTAAAAGAAATCGTAATTGACTTTTGAGAAAATAAATACTACGACTTTGAAGGGTATACTGGTTTCTGTTAGTTAGGAATTCGTGGTACAGTTACTTCCGCTCCTCTGAAGAACGTGGGAAGAACGTGTTTACCCCTGTCCCACTTTCTTGAGAGGAGAAAAAGTAACTGTATCACACAATCTAATGTTTTGATTACCTCAACTTCAAATGATGATCATGATGATTCTAATTGGCTCCTAGCTTCTCTCGATCAAAGCAGGCCTTCCCATATCAACCTTGACAGCCTCATTTGTCACTTTGCGAGACGTCCCATAGTCCTCTGTTTCACGTGCAGTCCCGAGAGCACCACTGACTTCATGCTCACCACTGAGTTCCCAAATCTAAATTATGGAACCATCACACCTTTCCACAAACCTTTCCACAAACCTCTTAGACAAGGCCTGTGGATTCAACCTGGACATGTTGAAAGCAACGTTATTGGCCGCCTGAGATTATACAGGGAAAATAATTCACCGAAGCACTGATATCTAAAGCAGAAGTAGCGCCCTCTTGCGGATATCCGGCAAAATACGAGTGACGACAATTACTTGATATACGTACACCCTTGCATTTGTTTTAATAATACCACGCGACAATTGACACCTGGGCATGTAGCTCCTAATACAGGCTAGAAGTAACGAGACTTCCTACATGATGCGCCAGCGCAGACCGCACACTAGTGCACAAGGCCGTCTGCTAGCTATTTGCTTAGGTATGTATGCACACTATCACCTTATCTGTGTGATCATGTGTCCAGAAAGCCCGTGGGACTCTGATCGTCGTATCGCTGATCTGGTTACGCCTCGCCGATATTAAAAGCTACCGTATCCTGGGGACGACGTGCGCACGATTTTATTAAAAAATTGGAAGGTGTACATGGGGCAGATAGTAGCCGTGAAAGAATTGTGACGAAGCAAAAAAAAAAAAAGGAACTCACTCAAGGTGCTCACGCACCTTCGCACTGTTGACAGCGCCAGCAGGACATCATGCGCAGGAGAGGATGTGGCTACACCTGGCCGGGACCAGGCGCCACCCATCCAACTCCGACACAGAGCCACTACCGCGCATCAACCGCGGCGGCGGTTGTTCCCCCAAGCATGGATGCCCATTAATGACCGTACTACTTACAGGGCGGAGAACGGCCGGGCATCGCCTGTACCCGTTTGACCGGTGGATGTCCGGCGGTGGGGTTTGAACCCGCCACCTACCGCAGCCGAGCCGGGCGCCCCTATCCATTAGGCCACGGCTGCGGTGAGTGCCGGGGCTTTTGTCATTGTCATTTGACTCTACTATAAGTAAAATAATCTGGTTCGATGCTTTTTGACAACTCTGCCTGGCTTGAACCGCATAATCGTGGATCGCAGCTAATTTCCAATTAAGATCTGTAGTTGTATGCAGTGAGCTTTGTTCATCGTATCTTGTGATCTAAGCGCGCGTGTCTTCCTCTGCGCTATCCACATCGCCATTCACGGTCTTCCTCTTCTTCCTCATCATGAAAGGATCGACAGAAAGGGGGAGCTTCATGATATTTTGCCTACTCCTTTCTTTATTCTGATATGCAACAACACCATCTGGGTGCTTTTCAGCAAGTGAAATAACAATCTTTTTAATCTCGTATAAATATCTATCTGGATGCAGAAGCCTTTGCGCAAGATGAACACTTAAAGAACCATGTCCAGAACGAAGAATGATCATTGTGATGTAGTTGAAAATATACGATGAATATAAGTTTTATGAAATATAACTATGAGTCAAATAAATAGCAATTGCATGCCACGCAAAGCACTTCAAGTGTCATACAGCGTCTGTTGTTGTAGTCGACAGGTATTTACTTTTAAAAGCGTTTTGGACGCGGAAGTTACGAGGGTGGTCTGAAAAGTTCTCGGCCTGATGTAGAAAAAAGCGCTTTGGACCTTCAAGTTATTTTATTTTTCAACATAGTCTCCCCTCAACTCTACACACTTGGTCCATCGATATTCCAGAGCCAGGATTCCGTCCTTAAAATGACTTTGTGGAAGTCCTGAAAGGTACTCATCCACAGCAGCAATCGCTTCTTCATTTGATAAAAAAACGTTGCCCACCAAGAAAGATTGTGAGTTTTGGGAACAGGTGGTAGTCCGACGGGGCCAAGTCAGGAGAATAGGGTGGGTGCTCCAACAATTCGTACTTAAAATCGTGAAATTTAGCCATTGCAAGATGTCCTTTGTGCACCGGTGCATTGTCCTGATGAAAGATGATTTTCTTCTTCTGCAAACCTGGTCTTTCCTAACGAATTTTCTGATTCAATTGAGTCAAAAGGTCACAATAATACTCCCCAGTTATGGTTTTAGCCTTTTCAAGACAATCCACAAGCAGAATGCCTTTAGCGTCCCAAAAAACGGAGGCCATCACCTTTCCTGCGGAGGGAACTGACTTGGCTTTTTTTGGTGCAGAGGACCCGGTTTCAGTCCACTGCTTTGATTGTTGTTTCGATTCCGGTGTGTAATGGTGAATCCAAGTTTCATCCATTGTTATAAATCTGCGCAAGAAGTCCGCTGGATTTTTGTTATACAGCTCCAAAGCACGCTGTGACATCGTCATGCGGTTGCGTTTTTGCTCAGGAGTAAGGATGCGCGGCAGCCATCCTGCACAGAGCTTGTTCATGTGTAGTTCGTTATGCAAAATGTGACATACACGTTCCACTGAGATGCCAACAGCCTCGGCAATTTCACGCAACTTCACTCTCCTGTCTTCCAAAACCGTATCGTGCACACGGTCAATCAATTCAGGAGTTGTTGCAACTTTTTGGGCGCCCTTCGAGCGGGTCATCTTCAATGCTCTCTCTCCCCCGCTTAAACTCAGCAGCCCATTTCTTGACTGTGGAGTATGAAGGTGAATCTTGCTTGTAAACTTTAACAAACCTTGGTGAATTTCATTCGGAGATAAACCTTCTTTTACCAAGAACTTTATCACCGTACGGTACTCAAGCTTCTCCATGCCTTCCGGTGCTTCACATTACACCCACTGTGATCGACTGGTCAAAGCCAAACTGCTAATCGGCACTAGATGGCGTTTCATCTGAGACTTGCAGAGACTGTATGAACGTGCACATGAGTGCTACAAGTTCTCGCTCGCGTGATGCTTATTGAGGCCGAGAACTTTTCAGACCACCCTCGTATAATACAGACTATAAAGACAGGGCGTGCAAACACGGACACAAGAAAGAAGTCAGGACACCACAAACGTCGGCGTTCGTGGTGTGCGGCGGTGTGGGACATCCGCAAGCGTCAGCGTTTGTGGTGTCCTGACTTCTTTCTTGTGTCCGTGTTTGCACGCCCCGTCTTTTTAGAATGAATACTTACCAACTAGCTCAGCTCTCTGTTATTATAATACAGCTACGTTGCGGTCGCACAAAAGAAAATTCATTTTTTGGCAATGATTTCGGGCAATGTGCTATAGAACTTTGCTAAGAATATGCGTTAAGTACCTCAGAACTTTTTTGGGTGTTAACGGCCACAGCAGGCTTAGGGTCAATGACATGTTGGAAAGGCCACCATTGTAGGATGACATCAACCTTCGAATTAGCTAGTGAAAAAAAAAGATTCTTCATGAGTACCACTTGCCCTTGATGCTCCAGCCACGTACCTCTAATTGCTTTTTATACGCAAATGCCAACGTACACCCAAGTCGCTGATGGAAACCGGAACATCGCATGGTTGTTCACTCTATTCGCGTGCGTGCAGTACGAGCAGCCAGAATGCGATGTGTACGAAAGGTAACTTCATATTGCGTCTTGAAGGCATGACGCGGCACAAAATCAGCTCGCGCTTATCTACAACTTAAATATTCACAAAGCTTAACTAACTTGCTTATGGTTTGCGTGTTTTATAATGCACAATTTACGACAGGTTTTTTTTTTTTTGCACCCACGTTTACAGGACTGGTCGGGTACTCAAGAGCGTCTCGATTCTTCGTTGCTTGGATGACCCGCTGCTGTTAATACACCAGAGCTCGGCATACTCACTCATGAGTACACTCACTCACACTCACTCACACTCATTTGAACATTGTGAGTGTGAGTATGAGTGAGTGATGAGGGGTGTGAGTAGAGGTGAGTATGAACGTGAGTGAGTACTCATGAGTGTGAGTAGAAGTGAGTATGAACGTGAGTGAGTACCCATGAGTCTGAGTAGAAATGAGTATGAAGGTGAGTGAGTACTCATGAGTGTGAGTAGAAATGAGTATGAAGGTGAGTGAGTACTCATGAGTGTGAGTAGAAATGAGTATGAAGGTGAGTGAGTACTCATGAGTGTGAGTAGAAATGAGTATGAAGGTGAGTAAGTCCTCATGAGTGTGAGTAGAAATGAGTATGAACGTGAATGAGTACCCATGAGTGTGAGTAGAAATGAGTATGAACGGGAGTGAGTACCCATGAGTGTGAGTAGAAATGAGTATGAACGTGAGTGAGTACTCTTGAGTGTGAGTAGACGTGAGTATGAACGTGAGCGAGTACTCATGAGTGTGAGTAGAAATGAGTATGAAGGTGAGTAAGTACTCATGAGTGTGAGTAGAAATGAGTATGAACGTGAATGAGTACCCATGAGTGTGAGTAGAACGAGTATGAACGTGATTGAGTACTCATGAGTGTGAGTAGAAGTGAGTATGAACGTGAGTGAGTACTCATGAGTGTTAATGAGAACTAACAGACAATAATGCCAAGGAAAGTATAGGGATGTTTTTAGTAATAAATGTAAGGTAATTGTGAAGAAAGAAAAGTGGACGAAAAGATAGCTTGCCGCGGGCAGGGACCGAACCTGCGACCTTCGAATAACGCGTCCGATGCTCTAACAACTGAGCTACCGCGGCGGCCATCCCCCCGTCCACTTTATAGGGTATATGTGTGCATTTAAACGTGGGAGCGTCAGTCAGCGCCGCCAGTAGCCACGACGGCGAGTGTGGAACACTCTTTTTCTGCCTGTTGGCGTCACGTAGCACGTGAACTTATTACGAGCTGGCAGCTGACCAATACCTCACATACCACCTGAAAGCATCAAGTCTGCCAGAACGAGACCCTCGCTATGAATGAAGGAAAGAAGTGTTAATTTCAAGGGCTCGTTTTCTTTGTTATACCCAATATTAATGAGAACTAACCAGACAATAATGCCAAGGAAAGTATAGGGGATGTTTTTAGTAATAAATGTAAGGTAATTGTGAAGAAAGAAAAGTGGACGAAAAGATAGCTTGCCGCGGGCAGGGACCGAACCTGCGACCTTCGAATAACGCGTCCGATGCAGTACACGTGAGTGTGAACGTGAGTGGGCACTTATGATGTGAGTAGACGTGAGTTTGAATGTGAGTGAGTACTCATGTGTGTGAGTAGACGTGAGTGTGAACGTGAGTGAGCACTCATGAGTGTGATTAGGCGTGGGTATGAACGTGAGTGAGTACTCATGAGTGAGAGTAGACGTGAGTTTGAATGTGAGTGAGTACTCATGTGTGTGAGTAGACGTGAGTGTGAACGTGAGTGAGCACTCATGAGTGTGATTAGGCGTGGGTATGAACGTGAGTGAGTACTCATGAGTGAGAGTAGACGTGAGTTTGAATGTGAGTGAGTACTCATGTGTGTGAGTAGACGTGAGTGTGAACGTGAGTGAGCACTCATGAGTGTGATTAGGCGTGGGTATGAACGTGAGTGAGTACTCATGAGTGAGAGTAGACGTGAGTTTGAATGTGAGTGAGTACTCATGTGTGTGAGTAGACGTGAGTGTGAACGTGAGTGAGCACTCATGAGTGTGATTAGGCGTGGGTATGAACGTGAGTGAGTACTCATGAGTGAGAGTAGACGTGAGTTTGAATGTGAGTGAGTACTCATGTGTGTGAGTAGACGTGAGTGTGAACGTGAGTGAGCACTCATGAGTGTGATTAGGCGTGGGTATGAACGTGAGTGAGTACTCATGAGTGAGAGTAGACGTGAGTTTGAATGTGAGTGAGTACTCATGTGTGTGAGTAGACGTGAGTGTGAACGTGAGTGAGCACTCATGAGTGTGATTAGGCGTGGGTATGAACGTGAGTGAGTACTCATGAGTGAGAGTAGACGTGAGTTTGAATGTGAGTGAGCACTCATGAGTGGGAGGAGGCGTGAGTATGAACGTGAGTGAGTACTCATGAGTCTGAGTAGACGTGAGTATGAATGTGAGTATCGACGAGTGTGAGTGGACGTGAGTATGAGCGTGAGTGAGTACTGATGAGTGTGAGCAGACGTGAGTTGAATGTGAGTGAGTATCGACGAGTGTGAGTGGACGTGAGAATGAACATGGGTGAGTACCTATGAGCGTGAGTTTGTGATTATAAAAGTGGGTGAGTATCAATGAGGGTGAGTGTAGTGAGTAAGTGAGTGAGTATCGATGAGTGTGAGTAGAGTGAGTATGAACGTGAACGAGCGCCGATGAATGTGAGTAAACGTGAGTGCGAAATTTAAGTGTGTGCCGATGAGTTTAAGTGGGGCATATTTATGAACTTGAGTGAGTGCCGATGAATGTGAGTATGAATGTGACTATCGACGATTGTGAGTGGAAATGAGAATAGCGTGCGGCAGCCCCGATGAGTGTGAATATAGAAGTGAGTGATTTGGATTTAAACCGCTCTTTATGCAACGCACCGTAACTATATGCACCTATGGCACGAGTGTTTTGCTTTTAAGAATTTTGTCATGAAAACAAATTTTAACGAAAAAGAAAGCGGGAACCTCGTTTCGTAATAGTCGCAGGCTATCCGCGAATGAAAGCACTCCTGAAAAATCAGATATTGCTTCCGGAGTAAGCCCGGCTTTGCGCGGCATATCCGGCGTCCAAGCGCACCATCGGCAGTTATAGGCACGCCGTGAAAGCTTATTTACCGCGCGTTTTACAAACGTAATCTGTCCTTAAAGACTCGGATAAACACATGCGAGTGCGAGCGCCCGAACGACACCGAACGCGCGCAGACGCCGTCTGCGTTGAGATCAGACATATCATATGATTAAGAATCACCCTACGTAGCGCCCACAGAGTCACGCACGCTCATTCTGTTCTATCGTAACGCAAAACGTCACCGCAGGTGCAGGCAAAACCCCGAAAGCAGCAACCAGAAACTAGGGTAAAAGCATGCACCGCGGTGGCCCCGGCAGCGCGCGCCGTCGGTATTGTAATATATATAGCTGTTCACCTTCCCGACGAGGCGTGTCAAATTTAACCGAATGCCGCGTGCGCGCTGGAAGGGCCGTACTGAATCTGCGCCTCAAGCTATCGTTTTTGATTAAAAAAAAAATCCATTAAATTTATTTAGTACACCGAAGTGTTCACCACACGGATTGACTCTTTTTTAACACGACAGTGTTTTTATGCCGGGGTCCACCAAGACTCATGACGTAGATCCGTCACGGAAGTACGTCAGCAAAATGAACGCCATCAGATGGCAAAGAAAAAAAACTATAAGAAAATGTTCCGTTGACGGGAGTCGAACCCATGACCTATCGGTCCGCGCGATGATGGTGTAACGAATAGAAGAAGAGGAGAAACAGAACCCGGCCGTCTGGCTGTTTCGAAGGATTAGAACCAACTGAGCGTGCCAGCGCCCGTGGCAGTTGCTCGTGAGCCTCGCCCCTTCGTCCTCTTTTATTTGTAGCACACTCCCGCGGCCGACAAACTTATGACGGGCTGCCTGCTTCGAGGAGGTAAACTTTCTGGACGGGACGTCTAATTATGGAGCCCGGCGCCAACCTCAGCCAGCATGCTCGTGCGATGTTGTTGCGACCCGGTAGCAGTTAGGTCACTCGAGCCATTTTCCACGTTATTGTTGGTGAGTAGTCGTGCACCAGGACGATGTCGCCAACCTGAAGCCGTGGTGTTGTCTTGGGTGCCGCTTCGTGGGCCGATCGCAGAAGCAACAGGTACTCCTTGCGCCAGCGCTTCCACAGATGATCTGTCAGCGTTTGTCGATGTAGAACTCGACGTCGCAGATTGACGGCCGTTGACTGAGGGATTGCGGCGCCGAAATCTTGCGGCAAGCATGTTGCACGTTTGCCGAGCAGGAAGTGCGAAGGTGTCAGTGGGCTTGGGTCGTCGGGGTCAGCAGATAGATAAGTCAGCGGGCGGCTGTTGATGTTCGCTTCCACCTCGCAGAGAACCGTCGAAATTTCTTCGAAGGACAGATGGCTGCGACCGAGCGCTCGTTTCAAACGTGTTCTTGGTGATGCGTACGAGTCGCTCCCACCATCCGCCCCACCAAGGGGCTCGCTCGACACTGAACTTCCACTCGATGCGATGGTCACTGCAGAAGTCTTCCAGACTGGAATTTACGTGATTTCCGAGCTCTCTTGCGCTGTGATGGAAGGCCAGTGCGTTGTCCGAGTATATGGTGGACGGTATTCCACGACGGGAGATAAAACGCCGAAATGCTGCGACAAAGCTGATGGCAGTCGTGTCCGTCGTGAGTTCTAGGTATAGAGCGCGTGTTACAGCGCATGAGAAGATGGCTATGTAGGCTTTAGAGCCAGTCTGCTTCGCTGCGTGACAATAAAGTGGTCCGCAGAAGTCAACTCCGACAACCGCAAATGGGCTTGCTTCAGTAATTCGGTCTTTTGGTAATGGTAATGGCGCTGCGGGTGCCGATTCCGGGGCAATCTTGCGTCGTCGGCACATCAGACAGCCTTTTAATGCGGATTTTAAGGTTTTGCGGCCTTTCAGCACCCAGAAACGCTCACGTAATTCGGTGAGTGTGTGCTCAACACTTGAGTGAATCATTCGTTCATGAGAAGAACGAATTAGTAACTCAATGACAGCTTCGCCACCAGGAAGCACGATAGGGTGACGGAGGGACATGATGCCGGGCAGAAGTTGGAGGTGCCCTCCAACGCGTATGAGTCCGTCGTCATCGATGAACGGACGCAGAAGCAGGAAATGGGAGGAAGTAGGCACCGATTTTCCAGCCGACAGTGCTGCAAGGTCGTCAGGAAAGTGCGAATGCTGGACTTGCTTGATCCAGTAATGTTCAGCTAGTGCGATTTCTTGGGCATTTAGCCGTCCGACTGTCGACGCTCGCCGTGTTGCTGCGTTATCGATGAAACGGTAGATCCACGCCGTTACTCGAAGAAGGCGTGAGTACCGGCCGTAGTCGGTGACCATGAGTAATGCTTGTTGTTGGGCAAGGTTGACGACGCATTCGGCCTCCGGTACTACTTCTTCAGCGGTTAAAATGGGCTTTTGGCATCTCCCGTCATCCTCCCAGGCGTGCTTGGGAATAGGGAGCCATGAAGGACCTCTCCACCATAGAGATGAGCGAAGAAGCGCGACCGCAGTGATACCTCTTGTCAGTAGGTCGGCCGGATTTTCCTTGCCTTTGCAGAGCTGCCACTTGTGGCCCGCTGTACGCTGCTGTATTTCTGCGACTCGGTTTCTGACGTAGACGTCGCGGCGCCCTGGATTTTGTGACATCCGGTGGATGGCAATCTGGGAGTCAGTCCAAAAAAAACGGTCTTGTCCTTTGGAAACATGATATATGTTCTTGATGTGGTGGTAGATGCGGGCCGCTGTAAGACAGGCTAGCAGTTCCAACCGAGACAGAGAAATAGCTTTCAGTGGTGCAATTCGCCCCTTGCTCATAAGAAGCTAAGTACTGCGTTCTTGCGGGTGCATTGGCTCAGCACACACGTAGACAGCTACGCCGTACGCCCGCATTCTAACATCTGCGAAGACGTCTATCTCGGTGGTTCTAATTAGATGTCCTAGCACCCTGTTGACTTGTCTTGGCAAGCGAACCTCGCTTAGCATCGGGAGCTCGGAACACCAGGCGTTCCATGCTGTTAGCTGTTCTTGTGGTAGTGGGCAATCCCAAGGATGCTTTAGTTTCCAGAGATCTTGAAAAATCAGTTTGGCTCGAACAGTGAACGGCGTGAGGAAGCCGAGAGGATCGTACAAGCTAGCGAATCCTTGGAGCGTTGTTCGTTTTGTGGTGGGCATGGTTGATACCAATTTGATTACGTGGTCGGCGCTCACGATAACGGAATCATTGTCTCTTTCCCAGCAAAGCCCGAGGACTTTTATTGTATGTGGATCGCCACCGTCATCTTCCAATGATAATCGGTTCGTCTGGAACTGTTCTCTTAGCAAGGAGCTGTTTGATGCCCACTTACGAAGCTCCATGCCGGCGTCCGCTAGAATGATTCTCGCCTCCGAGTAAATCCGTTGAGCCGTCCGCAGGTTGTCCGCACCGATGACTAAATCATCGACGTAAAATGACTGTCGGAGGCATTCCACTGTTTCGGGGAATCGCTCTTCGGAGACTCGGAAATGCTGGTGTAACGTTGCTGCTAGGAGAAAGGGGCTGGACTTAGCGCCGAAGGGCACGCGGGTCATTTGCCAGCGAACGATTGGCGGAAATGGTTCGTGTTCCGTCGGGAGACGAGCAACCCATAGGAAGCGCAGCGCATCTCTGTCTTCCGGGCGAATGCTGATTTGAAGATACGCCTTCTTAATGTCAGCCACCATGATTATTGGATGCATCCTGAAGTTGAGCAAAAGTTTAAGTAAGTCGGCATCCATCTTAGGCCCCTTCATGAGCACGTTGTTCAAGGATGGTTGACCGGGAGCATGAGATGACGCGTCAAAAACAACCCGAAGCTTGGTGGTGACGGCATCACGACCAATTACTCCATGATGCGGCATGTAGTACGTGTTGGGCTTGAGCACCATGTCGTCTGGAACTCGGTCTGCGTGGGATTCGTTGAAGTATGCCTTGATGGTGTCGTCATAATGAACAAGAAGGTCTGGTTGCTGTCGGAAGCGACGGAGCTGCATCAGGAGCCGCTGTTTAGCGAGGTCGTAGTTGCTTTGGCCGGTTTCCAGACCAGGCTCCCGAAGAAGAAGGGGAACCTCGTAGCGCTCTCCTTTCTTGGACACGTCATTTTCGAACAATTCAAGGGAGTTGCTGTCGCTTTGGCTGCCGTCAGGACTGTCTTGCACACCTAGAGAGTCGATGCACCATAAGTTGGCAATTCGCATGTCCACGCTTTCAGTGGCTTCTTCGACAGCAATGAAGAGAGAAGTAGCTCGCGTTCTTGATCCTTGCGCTAGGTTGCTCAGAGTACCCTGAATGGTCCATCCAAAAAGGGTTAAAACCCTTTTTCGGGTCCAAGGGTTGGAACCCAAAGGGTCGAAGGGTTAGAACCAACTAAGCGTGCCAACGCCCGTGGCAGTTGCTCGTGAGCGTCACCCCTTCGTCCTCTTTTATTTGTAACACATTTTGTAACACATGATTGAACTCTAATGTCGTGTTAAGTCTGTTAGCAATTACTTTTGTAAATAGCTTGTAGACAACGGACAGTAAGCTGCAGGGGCTGTAATTTTTCAGGTACTTCACGTCCCCTTTCTTATGGATCAAGATGATGTTGGCATTCTTCCAAGATTCTGGTATTCTCCCCGTCGAGAGACACTTCGCATACAGGGTGGCCAGTTTTTCTAACATAATCTCTCCACCGTCTTTCAACAGGTCTGATGTTACCTGACGCTCACCAGTGGCTTTGCCTCTTTGCATTCCCTTTAGGGCTTTCTTTACTTCTCCTGTCAATACTGGTGGGATGTCAGATTTCTCTGGGCTATTACTGCTTCTTACGCTATCATCCTGACTGTCTCGGCTGCTGTACAGATCTCTGTAGAACTCTTCCGCTACCTCAACTATTCTATCCATATTGGTTGTGACCTTGCCTTCCTTGTCCCTTAATGCATACACCTGATTTTTGCCTATGCACAGTTTTGTCTTCATAGCTTTGAGCTCACCATACCAATGCACTATAAACAATAAACTACTTCTGTGATGACACGTTTCACTTTCGTGTTATACCGATTCCTATGAAGGAGGGATCAGCCATCATTTTTTTTTCGCTTTTCCGCGAGTGGACGCAAGCTGCACCTTGAATATCTCTGCAAATGTTAATAGGGCTTACACGAAACCGCATCTCAAAGCGACATATTGTGCCTTCAGAAGTGCAGACACAATCTGCAGTCAGCACACAATCGCCCTTGATAATTTATTGCATCGCTCATATAACGGGAACCTGTACAAAGACGCGCATAACGATTTCAACTCGTTGAGTTTTAGTTGGGCGTCCGCAACAGCTCGGCGGACGCAGTCTGCCAACCATTGCGCAAGACACTTATAAAGTTGGGCGTACGTAACGAGCCTACGTACGCAGCACGGCTGCGGGAGAGAAATGCGCATGCGCAGTACGTAACTTATCTACTCCAGGGATGCGCACGTACGCCCGTAACGAGACGTTGCGTACCTAACGCAACGCTTACTACGTTGCGTTCTCGCGAGACTGCGAAGAAACCAGAAACAATAGCACATGATGGCTGCAGTGGCTTTCGACGCAGGCAGCAACAGCGAATCCGATGCAAGTCGTGTGTACTCCACATTGAAAGGACGTTTCCACGCCAGACAAGGTGCAATCAAGCGGCACGTTCCGGCGTCCTGACGAGTGGGAAGACATAGCCTGGCCTCTCACAAAAATCACCAAGCAACCGTCTTCGACAGGTTGTGTGCGGGAACGCGTTATTCTTTTTCTGTCAGGCCCCGCGGTGAATGACCCCGTGAAAAAAAAAAAAAAAAAAACAGGAAAAAAAACGTAAGCTTGGTACGTGCATTTATTCATGCTGCAACATAATGCGCGTTGAGCGTTGTGCGAGCTTTAACTCATTGAAAGGGCTGCTTGTAGATCGGAAACTCAAGAATACGTTGAATACGACCAGTTGCTGCAGGATACTAAGGCCCGTATTCACAAACGAAACTTATCCTTAACTTATGACTTAAGTAACCGATCAGCACTTAACGCGTTTCACAGACCAATCTTGTACTTAAGTGAAAC
This sequence comes from Rhipicephalus sanguineus, assembly GCF_013339695.2. NCBI lineage: Eukaryota > Metazoa > Arthropoda > Arachnida > Ixodida > Ixodidae > Rhipicephalus > Rhipicephalus sanguineus. The sequence continues at coordinate 11,087,625 of NC_051185.1, read as the reverse complement.
TTAAATCGCCACTTAAGTACCGGAAAGTAAAGTACAGCTACTTGCTACCTTAAAAAGTTATCCTCAACTTATGACTTAAGTAACCAATCGGTACTTAACGCGTTTCACAGACCAATCTTGTACTTTAGGTAAACTTAAATCAGCACTTAAGTACCGGAAAGTAAAGTACAGCTACTGGCTACCTTAAGTGCTACTTTAGCTGTTTTTTCGTCAAACAACATGGCCGACCACTACGGCTGTGTCGCCTACTTCACCGATTATGCTGGCCGTGTGGAAGAAATTACGCAGGATGAAGCATATCGTTACGCGCCGCCGTTACGCCAAGTTCTCAGGGATCGGCACAATCCCATTGAAGTGTATAACGACGCGGGATTCCTGTCGCAATCGCTTTTCCAGGCTGGTGGTGCTACACCTGTTACAAATGCTGCCGCTGGGCATAAAGCACAACGAACGCGGTCAATCGGTTCCGGCACTGCATGCTGATGACATACGTGAAATATATATGAGAGCTGAGGTTGTTTCGCTTGCTTCATCAAACAGTTTTAGCCAGGCGTCCGCAGCAGCTTGGCAGACGCGGGCTTTGATGGCAGCTCGCGTGCGTAGAGCTGCTGCGGTCGCTTAACCACATACATTGGCAGCTTGCGTCTCCAGAACAGCTGTAGACGCCCGAATAAACTGTGTAACGGAGCAAGTGAAAGACCTCACCTGTTATTTTTTTAATTATTGGTTCCTTTCACATGAAAACACTCCCGTTATTAAGAAAGAAGGGAACGCTCGCGGGCGCTCTGAAAATAAAAGAAGTTAGAGAAGAACGCCAAACGCTGAAAAGCAGAAAAAGAATCGAAGGAGCGAAACGCACGTATGGTCACAAAAGAACCGCTCGTATTGCATGCGATATCTCAGCACAGTAAACAAACTTGTAGACGACAAAATAAGCGCGAGTTGTGATGACCACTTTATAGCGAAGGCCGCTGAGTGGCGGCTGCTTGTTGTGTCTAGCCGAAGGCTTAAAACCGACAAAACCGACAAAAGTGAGAAATAATTTATTCCGCCTATTACGAAAAGTACCTTTATAAAGACTAGAACATTTACGGGCAGTGTTCCGCGAAAGTTACAGTAATTTATTGGTGCTTCATTTAATGAAACAAGTGTGAAAACTTCTGTAGCCTCGTTCCCAGGAGCCATACTTACCCAGAAAAGTGGTACTTTCATAAGTGCTGCTTAAGCGTGGTTTTTGAAACTTTCCCCGCACTTAACTCAAAGTTATACTTTCCTCATACTTTCATAAGTGTAACTTATCGCGCAACGTTCGCTGGTTTTCTGATCAAACAAAATGGCTGACTATTCTAACAGTCTCGCCGACTTCGTGGATTTTGCTGGCCGGGTGGAGGAAATTATACAGGATGAAGCGTATCGCTTCGCGCCGCCGTTGCGGCCAGTTCTCAGGAATCGGCAGAATCCTATAGAGGCATACAACGACGCGGAATTCCTGTCACGGTACCGCTTTTCCAAGCGAGCAGTGATACGCCTGCTGGAAATGCTGCCGCTGCACCCAAAGGACAACGAACGTGGTCACCCCGTGCCGCCACTGCTCCAGCTGCTCATCACGCTGCGATTCTACGGCGCCGGAACCTTTCAAGTTGTTACCGGAGACCTTGTTAATGTGTCTCAGGCGAGCGTGTCACGCATCAACGCACGCATATCAAGAATGATAGCCGACGCATTGTTCCCGCAGCTTGTGAGGTTGCCCAACGCCAGTGAAGCAGCCGTGGTAATGGAGGAATTTTATGCCATGGCGCGTTTCCCTGGTGTGAGCGGCTGCATAGACTGCACTCATGTGCCCATGAAAAATCCCGGTGGAGAAGACGCGGAGGTCTTTCGGAATCGTAAGGGCTACTTCTCAATCAATGTCCAGGTATGTTTATGGCTCTCCCGTTGACGTAAATTAGGGAAATACTCGAATAATTATCATGTTTATAGAAGTAGCAGTGCGACGTTGTAGGCATAACATAAATTTGTATCAATTTTCCCGAGCATTATATCTATTTCAGAGTGAAAAAAGATTCCTTCCTATTGCAGGCAATCACAGGGCCTCAGCTTCAATTTTTTGATTTGGTGGCCAGCTGGCCGGGTTCAGCTCACGACAGCCGGATATTTGACAATAGTTCGGCGAGAGTACAGTATGAGAGAGGTACTGTGCCTGGCATCCTACTTGGCGACAAGGGGTATCCCTGCAGATCCTACCTGATGACCCCATTTAGGGACACAGGGACGAAAGACAGCCCTAAGCACAGGTGAAGTCAAGTTGGAGCAATCGTGGAGCAATACTATTGTGTATACAAATGCCTAAAATGCTAAAAAAATGCTTTGTTTAGGTACAACAAGTCTCTCTCACGGACTCGCTGCAGTGTCGAGAGGGCGTTTGGAGTGTGGAAGCGAAGGTTTCCATGCCTCGACATGACACTTCAGATAAAAACATCATCAGTTCCCATCATCATAACAGCTTGTGCCGCACTGCACAACTTCGGCCACCTCCTGAGAGAACCCGTCCCACCTCCACCACAAAGCCAGGTCATTCATGACAGTAGTTCACCGGCTACCATCTCATCTGCTCCGCCACCACCAGCAGCCATGCCACTTGTGCCAGACACAGCAGACGGATTCAGGATGAGGGGGCGCATAGTCGCGCAGTATTTCACTTAAACGAAATGAAACAACATAACAGGGATGTGACTTTATTCATACTGTTTTTTCATAATGTCTAGCTGAAGCTTTAGCATTTGTGCCTTGGCCTTCTGATTCGCTATTTTTAACCGAAAAAGCTCCATTGCCTCACTTTGTTGCGCTCTTTTTTGTTTGTGTTCGATCCGCATAAATTTCAACCTCAATAAATGCTCTCGTTTCTTTTGCTCGCGGTCCTCTTTGATGGCATCCAGGCGGGCACCCAGTTCCATTGAGACAGCCGTTTGCCTCTGGCTGCCGCTGGTTGAAGTGCGTTTCGTGCCACCTGGCACAGCGGCGCTGGCAGTTGCAGCTGAAGCGGCTCCGGAAGTTGTTGTGGGTGCTCCAGCTGCAGCCTCTGATAAGCTTGCACCACCGCCATAGCACGGTTTGCTCATTGCAGCATCCTGTACTTGGCCATGGGGACGTGAATGTATTGGTGATGACTCTTCCAGCGGACTGCTAGGCTCTTCCCATGAATAGGAGTCTGTTGCCCCGTCGTACATGTCTTGACAACCTGTAGAAAAAGTTCATATGGTCACACTGCTTGCCAATTCCTGCATAGCTACACCAAAGGTGTCGCATTGTTCTGAACACCATGCTGTGTATGTACACTCTACAGCCATGTAGTACCTAAAGTGCCCATTGTAACCATTTTATTTTTAAATATGTCACGTGGTGCAATCTACCTATATCTTCAAGGTTTGATGTTGCTTTGTTCATTCGTCACATTGTGATGCTCAATTACATGAGCCAGTAGAGGGTGGCAACACCGAAGCCTGACAAACACACCATTCAGAAAACGGCTAAAATACTGGACTCTGAAAATGCGTACGTGACAGTTGCAGCGTAATAAACGAAACACATTTGTGTTACAAAAAAGTGAACTTAACAGACCTAAAACATGGGCAATGAAAAAAATACGAAGGAGCCATACCAGCGGACTCTTCCAGAACCGTGTCTTGGGTCTGCGACAGCAGTGCAGCGACAGAAGGTGTGCACAGCTGGTTCGAGGACTGCGATCCCCCGGGCATATCATCATGCCGGCTGCGGTCGCTGTCGCAGGGGTTGGGCAGACGAACAGCCATGTGTGAAGCGATGTCTCCTACGCGCTGCAGCTCGTCGGTCATTTCGCTTGACGGTGGTGTTCCGCCACCTGAAATGCAAAAAATCAAAGAAACGAATTGAGTGAGACTTCAAAAGAAAGTTTTTTTAAATGCGAAGCATTTCTTAGCGAACTTCGGCGACTTTGAGCGTATCTATCAATCAATCTATCTATCTAGCCGCCTACGACTTTGCGCTCTCCTGGCAGTATCGTTAATGGGATTTATACCAAAATTGGTATGGCATAACATGACTGTATGGTAAACATGAATGACTGGTCATATCATGAAAATCATGACTAACTTGTCATGAAAACCATGATTTACACGCCATGGCCTAGTGCTCCTGAGGCCGTTTTCTTAACTTGATATATTCAAAAATTGCTACCATGGGACATTTCTGTATGACCAACACAAATGACAGGTGGTAATATTAAAATCATAACCTGCATGTCATGTAGAACATCATTTACATATGCCACGCTCATGGCGTGCTGAAGGCCGTTCGCTAGCTTGATATACACCAAAATTTGTACTGCACGACGTGACTGTATGATGAACACAAATGACAGGTCTTGACATGTGAATAATGACATGCATATTATATACAGCATTATTTGCTTCTTGCTGACTGCTTCGCATTACATCGATTCCCACAGTGCGTGGGAGCTGCCGGTTTTTTTCAAGCACAGCATAATGAGCAAACGTTAAACGAACGCACAAGACGCACGAAATGAATGTGCAAACGCAGCGATGCATATAGTGCGCAGCGGATTTACTGCCGCAACTCGCACTCTTCCTTGTACCTAGCACAAGTGTTAGAAAACGCAACCATGATTGCAGACGCTGTGACAATAGTAAGGAGCGCGAGCGCTGCCTATTTTCGCGAGTTCAGCCGAGGCCGGACTTCAGAGACGCGCTGGCGTTCCTTCTTATTACCCAAAGACAAGGAATGCTACCTAAAGAGAAGGAATGCCAGTGCGTCTCTAAAGTCAAGCTGCGCTTCAAGTCATCGCGGTAAATTTCCGAACGCTGCACAATGCCCTAATGCAGGATATGTCACTAATAATATCGTAATATCAATCAGACCAATGCTTACCTGTCGCAAACCGTTCCCGCACGTCTTCAGCGTTCCTCCTTCGCCACTTGTCTTTCATGTTTTCCCAACATTTCTTGAGCTGGGTCCATTTGCGCGGCGTGACGTTGTGGCGGCTGTTAAACTCATCTTCAATCTTTTTCCAGGAGTCGCGCTTCCGACTCGCGGACGCCGCGTCGGTCCTCTTGTTTTCGACGACGCTGCGGTGGCGTGAGAGCAGGTCCAACAACACAGCGCGTTCTTCCTCGGAGAAGTTGATTTTTTTCTTCTCCATCGTCAAGACAAAGAAAAAATATTGCACACACACACCGTGAAGAAATGCTTAACGTCCCCGAAGCACAGCGAAACTGTAAGCCACCGTACGTAGCGAACACAACGTAACTGTTGCGACGGTGAGAGGTAACAGCTGACTGGGGTATCATGGGCTATAACTGGGGGTCACTATAGGCCATTGTGGCCAGATAAGTCCGAAAAAAAGCGCAAAAATATAAATACCTGTTTTCTTTACTGAGCACTGTGTGCATGTTATCACTGAATCTTTTCTTTCCACATTATTTCGATGCAAAAGTTACTAATTTGCAAATAAATAGATCGTACACGTCAATAATTTACGTAGCCTCAACACCATGCGACATACTTGTCCCGAAAAGTGCTACTTCGGAAAGTAATACTTAAGTGTCGTTCAAGAAACACTTTTCTGAAACTTTCCTTATACTTGCACTTTTCTTACACTTACTGTACCTCCACTTAAGTATCGTTTGTGAATACGGCCCTAAGCCTCATTGACGGCCGCGCAGGATAGGACGCTGTGTTCCATCCAGTGTGACTGTGCCTCATCAAATGCCCTTCTTGCGTAGTCCACCCAGCTTCAAAGCTGTGCACGCATAGTAAAGTTGAACGTACACGCCAAATGTCAACGCGCGCAACCAATGCTCCCAGGAACGGCTTTAAAAATGCACACAGCCAACGCCGCGGTCTGACGTGTACGCTGGTGGCCGTTACCCTGGCCATCGAGGTCCTGCGCGCAGATCAGAGAGTCCACGTTGTTACTGGGCTCTAGTATACTTCTGACGTCGGTGGCGCTCATAAGCACTCGAAAACAATTACATCTCAAATATGACGTGTCTAGTTGGGCGGAACGTACCACAGCACGGTAAACTAAACGTGCTGTGGAGCGCTTCGCTTGCAACGCACGCAACACATCGTGCACTGCGCACTCAACATCTGCGTATGCCCAACTAAATGTGTATTCGCAATGGCAGGCTGCGTCCGCAGAGCTATTGCAGACGCTCAACTAAAACTGTCTATAAGAGGCGCATGCTGCCCGTGACCGCAGCTACAGGAATATGGCCTATATGGCCCCCTCCAAGCGTCACCGGCGTCACTTCCAGCACGAAGCCTCCGCGTGAGCGCAACCGAAGATGCGCACATTTTCTCCAGCACAAAAGCACAAAACACAAAACCAACAAAACTACCAAACACGCAACGCACTTCATGAGACCGGGGAAACAGAGAGGAGGGGAGGAGGCGCCGAGGCGCGTACGCGCGTACGGTTCGCGTACACAACCGCGCGAAAAGGCAGCGTACGCGAACCGCGCGAAAATCGAAACGCGCTGCAAGAGTGACAACGGACTCTTGCAGAAAAGTTAAATCTCATTTTCTGATTCTACCTTCCAAAAGGGGTCATATGAATTACCGAAGAGAGTCGGTTGCCGTGACCCCCTTTGGACTCTTTCTTTTCTGAGAGTGTAGCACTGTTTCGACTATTAAATTTCCTGAAAACGGTCACATGTGCAACAACACCACGATCAACCGTTTTGCTAATACTAGAATAAGGGTCTGACGCGGTGGTGTAGCGGTTACGGCAGGTTACGGTGCTCGGCTGCTGACCCGAATGTCGCGGGTTCGACCCTGGCCGCGGTGGTCGCATTTCGATGGAGGCGAGATGGTAGAGGCCTATGTACTGTGCGATATCAATGCACGTCAAAGAACACCAGATGGTCAAAATTTCCGGAGCCCTCCAATGCGGCGTGCCTCATAATCATATCGTGGTTTTGGCACGTTAAACCCAGATATTATTATCAAAGAAAATAAGTGAGCGCTCAGCAACAATAAGTGATTGCGCGAACTAACATAGTGGTGTTCTAGTTTCTAGAGTCTACTAATTCTACTTGATTACACGAGTTGGTAATACTGATGTGTTGTCGTTTCTTTTTAATTTTTTTTGTAGTTTTGGAGAATGTACTTAATACTTGCCTTCGTGATTTACCTTCCAATTGCTGTATCGTGTGGTTAAGCTATTGTTCATGATTCCACGTCCATATTTCCTTGTTCTAAAGCATCGTGTGACTTGTCAGAGAAAATCCTTAATTTCTTTTTATCCTCACTGTAAATATGTTCGCCTGTCTCTTTCCGGTTCACTTTTTTCTCTTCAGGTTGAGGGCAATGTTCGGCATCACTAATCACTACATTTTACTTTGGCTATAGCGAAAATATTTGACGTTAATACTCGCAAAGTGCGAAAACTAAAAGCCGGCAATAACATCGCAGGAAACCTGAATCTATGCCAGTTCGTAGTCCGTAGGGGTCGGGCTGCCCCGTAAGTTTGCTTCTTTCATAATACTTTCTCACGCATACCAGACTTCTCACATGCACTTAAAAGCAAAACATAAAAAAGACACGATCATTCTGTCCGTTACGGCATCTGTCTTGATGTCGCGACAGTATGATAAAGAAATTTTGGCTACATCAGCACGATAGCTTGAAGGAACCGGGGAACCGTGAATATGCTATAGAAACCAGGAAAAAAATTCACAGCGCCCCTGATGGATTCGCCTAAGACGGCTTGAATACCAAAGCAATCGGGTGCGACTATTTTACCGTGTAATTTATATCGCACAAACGCCGCTTTGCTTTTTTTTTTTCACACGAATGCCGCGAAGGCGAAGTTAGCGCACAGCTTCGCGCTTGAGAGGTAACTATATTTTTTGAGCCAGCCTTTCGTCTTTCGCGTGAAACATTTTTTTTTCGCCTTAATAAATTATAAGTTTGTGGCGACGTTTTGCCCCTTGGCAATATGTGGAGATGGTGTATTTCCCGGGGTCTCGCGCGCTTGTGTGTGTGTGTGTGTGTGTGTGTGTGTGTGTGTGTGTGTGTGTGTGTGTGTGTGTGTGTGTGTGTGTGTGTGTGTGTGTGTGTGTGTGTGTGTGTGTGTGTGTGTGTGTGTGTGTGTGTGTGTGTGTGTGTGTGTGTGTGTGTGTGTGTGTGTGTGTGTGTGTGTGTGTGTGTGTGTGTGTGTTGTGTGTGTGTGTGTGTGTGTGTGTGTGTGTGTGTGTGTGTGTGTGTGTGTGTGTGTGTGTGTGTGTGTGTGTGTGTGTGTGTGTGTGTGTGTGTGTGTGTGTGTGTGTGTGTGTGTGTTACTGATGGGGTTGAACATGTACGAAGGAAAAGGACTTGGAGGGAGCGTCACACGGCATTACAGATCACTTTTCCCGTTCGATGAGGCATATAAGATTTTATATGAAGTACACCGATTCAACGTAGTAGATACACATTTTTGGCGTAACGCAGATGTCCATACTGCGGCGTCAACTCGCCATGTCTCAAGAGCGGCATGATCCAAGGATTAACGGCGCCGCTGGTGTGGAGCACAGAAACCACAATGTGGCACAACGCCTATCAGCGCTGTGGTGGGGGGCTTCTTATTCGTCTACGTCGTGATTGTGCGCGGGCCTTTCACAACGTTTGCCCAACAAATCCAAGCATTCAATGCTAGAATGGTCGAGCAGCGCGCAAGCGCAATGCACTTTCAGGGAGATGGGGGTTGAAAACTGTCCCTGAAATACCGGCGGCGCATGTTCATGCATGGCGTGTGCCTAACGCAAAAGCAGAAGCCTGTACGGCGGCTCTGCGGGCCGAACTTCTGCACGCACTGCACTTTCATTCACTAAGATAACGTGCAGTGCAAAAGCCACGCTCATTATGTGAAGTGGTATTTTGTAAATGCGGTGCAGTCGAAGCAAGGCGAGCGACGCGTGTCTTGTTTCGCGCTACACCACCTAAACACAAATGAAAAACCAAGTAGGCGAAAGCACTATTCCTGCCGTTAAATGCAGCATTTAGGACAAAACTTACCGTCAGCCATCGAAACATGATCTACCTCGCGTTATTCTGGCAAGTGCTGACCAACGTGTATCACATAAGCCAGGGGTCTAAGACAAGTGTCCCAAGGCCCGCACGTGACATCCTTCATCACTTATAATTTTCTTAATAAGTGTGTTCATGAGCTACACAGGCATGACTTGTCTAAAGCATTTTTTTTTCTCTTGGGTGAACCGCTGCGGTCAACATATATTCATACCCAGCAATTCCGGACATCGCTTTCAGTTCGCGGTTTTTGGCCCCACGTGGCGTACAGACCTTAAAGATTCATAATTCCCGCTATGAATTCGACAGCGTAGCGGACACAAAGACAGACGACAATATCTGCTTTCACCACCGCGCGCGAACCGGCAATCGCCGACTGATAACAGCAACGCATGCCACGAGCGGGCGGCTGCTCAGCTGTGAATCAGCACTATACTCGGGGACAACTTTCTGTGGCAATGCAGTCAAGGCTACAGAGCCGAACCACGCCGTTTCGTCAATGTCGCTGCGCAGCTGGAAGTAGTTCCGCAAAAAAAAGGGTTTTTGTGCGTAACCTAATTATTTAAAAACGTGCAGTTATAACTTTTAGCTGTTAAATGATAATGCCAGAAAATTATTAGTGATATTATGTGAAATAGCGTTATATTTTAGATTTTTCGGGTTTTTTTTTTTTTTACTTGCCGCGTTCGCCACTGGCGTCGCATTGGCTCTCTTCCTTCACCATCACCCTTCAGAAAAAAAAATGACCTCCGCGTCGCCAGTGCCTTCTTCCTCCGGTTGCTTGCAAATTGGCTCGCCGCACAGGATATTCAAGAAGCTTGAGTACCAAAAGCTGTCGAAACAAACCAAGCAAGTGGTTGGCAACGTATACGCCCAAGTGAGACTGACGCAGCCGGGACTCTCCGTCGCTTCCGTGTTTCGTTCGCTTAGCCAGCTTACCGGCGTGAGCGAGCGTACTGTCGCACGGCTCAAGGCGGATGTTTTAAAGGGTACCCTGAAGTCCCCGAAGAGTAAAAGGCTTCGTTTCGCGGCTGAATCACCAGCAAAAGTTACTGGAAAGACAAGAGTGCAGCGGTACGATAGTTTTACCTTGTCTGCTCTTCACCGGAAAGTACATCAGTACGCCGAAACTGAAACCGAAACAAGTTCATCGGGGACTACTTTGACGTAGTAACACAGAGCAGTTAGCTCCACCCCCGTAGCTTTCACTTCATTGCCACAGAATGTTGTCCCGAGTATAGTTTTGTTGCAAAGTGGCTCGGTCCTTCTTCAAGACGATGGAATCGGGAAAGGGTGTCCTGCCCTTCCTCCCACTTTTCTTTCAATATTTTCCGAGTTTTTTCCATATTTTTCCTCCGATCGTACTGCCGTTGGCCTCCCCTGGTTCCTTTTTTAAAGTTGGCGTGCACGCCTTTTGTCGCTGCCATGTTTTGAATCATAGAAGCTAATTTTGAGAAATAATACCATCTTAAATTATGATGATGGTCGCGCGTTTCGGACTATGCATACTCAGGCTTGACTTCCCTCATTTTCGTTGGCGTCAGTTTACAAACCCATTATATTGCACAACTGGGTGAAAGCGCCAAGCCTTGTGTTACAGTCGCTAACAGACTTCGCTTTTTCGTGTTCAATAAGCGACTGAACTAAGGCACAAATTTATTTGAATACTGATTATTATTCAGTAACCTTCGTTGAAGTATTTTAGTTAGGCGCCATAGTTTCAACCGTGTTGCTTTCCTTTCTCAAACTCATAATAAAATACGCCCTAAATAACTTATGTTCCTAAGCACAGTACACAATTTACAGCTCGCCCTCGCCTTTCTTCTCAGTGTTTTTGAAAATGAAATGAAATCGAATAAACTGACAAATCCCACCTCAATGCCTCAATGGATATCTGCTAGTCAGCAGATTTGTGCGAAGTCATGGATTGAAACCAAGGTATTGCGGCCTGCTTAAAGCAGAAAAAAAAACGAAAACCAAAACGTGTTTCTTTACGTGACAACGTACGTTAACAGGCCCTTCACGAAATCCATTGAAAACTTTTGTTACATTTTGAAAATTTTCTGTTGCTTATGTAAACAAGGCAACTGCAAGAGTCTCGAAACGCATGTCTTCTTGTTCTCTGTGATGAATGCTTGTTTACCGTGAAAAAAGTGCGTGTTCTTTGCAAGACTTTGTTTCGATTACACCTAAAGTTGTAGGTGCCATCTAGCTAAGATTTTAAGAAGGATTTTTTTTGTAAATCAGTTAATTATAGGAAGAGTTGCGAGATGTTGAACTGTCCTGTTACCGCATTTCCAGAAGATCAGCACCAGTGACAACTCAGGCACTCTGTGTCTTTACCTCGGCAAGAGTCCACAAACGAAGTTAGTTTTTTTTTTCCGCTTTCTTGTGGACACTGTAGCCTCAGTACGTTGTAATATTCACGTGATGGGTCCCGCATGTTTTTATCGCTATTTTTCATTGCGGCACCATTCTAGTGGCGTCACTGAGCATCTCAGATTAGAGGGTTAACTGAAGTTGCGTGCAATAGTCAGTGACTCGATCACTGCGCTGCAGTCCGTGGCTCACATTCGCAGAAAGCCCGGCTCCCTCAGAAAGGCATCACCTTCTGTATCAAATTATGGCCGCCCTTCTGCGAACCAGCCACTCATGTTTTGTCGACACGATCACCACAGAATGATGTGTACTGCCCATTTATTTGTAGTGCGCACTCATAGTGAGAAACTGCGAAGTGCAGGGGAGGATTAAGGGCATAAGGCAGGCTAGCCGATGTTTTCTTAGGTGAGCCTATCTTGTTCAAAGGCGTCAATGACCAACCCTTTCAAACATATGGCGCCTTCGACGAATACACCACCCATCGAAACATCATCTAACCGGTATGAGGCCCCTATTATGGCGAAAGCCTTAGATGCCTCATCAAACGCAAAAAGTGACCGTCGGCGTCTTCGAGATTTGGCAATATCTCTCGATACCTCGCGAGACCGGCGTTGGCGTTGAAGGATGAAAAAAAAAGTAATACAAGTGGGTTCAGAGTCACGTGGTCCTGAAGTGAATATGTGTGTGTGTGTGCAGTCGGCGTACCGAAAGTCACATGACCTCAGTGTAACATGACGTCATCATGACGTCACAGATCGCCAGAATTTGACACATCGTAGTGGCGACATCCAAGGGCATCGTCACTTGATTAAAGGCTGGCCGATCACGGAGGCTCTGCAAAACCATGTCAGGAGCAGAAAGCTTGTAATGCCTCCGATCCAGGAGGCATTGCAAAAGCACGTTGAACTCTGAAAGCTTTTGAATATGGCGGGGGAGGGGAGGATCAGCACGTCGACCGAGAAGAAAAAGAACAAGAAAATGGTTTTCGTCTTCGAGCCGTCTTAGGCGATTGCATAAGGTACCCTCTGAGTCTTTCCTGTTCAGACAACCTCTATAGCACACCTATTCGGTGCCTTTGACTACGCTGTCCCTCATCGTCACAAATTCAGTCATGCGATACTACCAATAAGCACTTCACTAAATTTAGAGGGCAGTACTAACATTTATTAGTCCAAAGTCGCCGACCTGGGTCACTGGGGGGCAAAAAGATACGACCCGTTGAACAAAACCACACATTTATGCTTCGTCGTTAACGCGGGAGTGTCACGCACTAAGCTTCGCCGAAATTAAGCTTGAGATTGTTCTATTGCAAGCATAAGTTAGTCCGTGCGTAATCTGGAAAAGTTCACATGCGCATGCTATGCGCATGTGAACTTTTCCAGATTACGGACGCTATTGCTTCGCGATGAGGTATTCCAGTTACCACGGCGGATGTTTATTCCGCCCTCCGATCTTGCTTCTGCTCCCTAGGCTGTCTTCTGGCGCTGCTGTTGCACGTGAAATGTTTCAGTGCAGAGCATTTTACTTCGTGGGATACGAGTCAAGCAATTTATTCTCATGGTATCCGTGTTTCTTTTTCTTCCTCGCGCCATACACTTTAAAAAAATCCTGCGCTTAATATCACGCTAAACTGTTAATTTAAGCGTGATGCGCATGTAAATGAGCTGTTGATATTGTTTCAAGCACCACGTTACCGAAAATAAGCGTGACGTCCCTTCAGGTCAGCGTGGAAGCAAGGCTGCATGCCGTGGTTCATGCGCATGCGCATACGCGTTCTCCCCGCGGTCCCCGCGCCTTTTGCGAGGAATACGGAACTTTATTTCGGGAGGCTGCCGCGCCAGCCATACTACCGAAGAGCGTCTTTATCGCAATGTTCACTTCAGAAGATATTCTCGGCGTGCAACGCGGGCGGTGCAAGCACAACGTGAGTGTTCCGAGTTTATGAGAGAAAATTCGCCGAGGTCCGACGGCTCAGGAGCGGTCTTTCCACTCGGATGGTGTATTTACTGTGGTCACGCACTTACGCACCTGCCATTCATGGGCCACTGGAATATATAGGTAAGAACTGCTGTAAAAGCAAGCGATAATTGGTTACCTTAACAGCGTAGTTGAAGTGTCTTTTTCACCTGTAGCATTGAGGTTTGGTTAAGGAAATAATTTTTTTACAGACGCCCCAAAGTGATTACATTGGACCGTGCATTGTTTGGGGTGAAAGAAAGTTCCTCATCTGCGGCAGCGAACAGGAGACCATTCAAATGAGGGCAGAGACCTCTCCAGAGAAAGCACTAAGGATGTGCTTATGCATGTACTACATGAAAGACCTAACGTATCCGGCAGCGTATGGCCAATTGCTTGGCTTCGTCCAATCAGTCGTCAAGCCGGGCTCGGCAAGGAAGTGTCAGGGGCCCACACAAGATTGAAGAACTTGCTTACCGCGTTGCGGATTTAAAGAAACGAAGTCTTAAGCATTATAAAAATATTTCAGGTGTCAGCTCTGCAACTTCTTTGAGCCACTGCTTCGTTCCATCGCATTTTGAGGGAGTTTATATTTCACAAATAAAAGGAAAAAATATATGGGTCGTATTTCTTTTGCTGCTTACAATCTTCGTGTTGGCTTGATAGAACGCCATGGAAAAATAATATGAAAATGTATTTTGGACAACGCGGAAACCTAAATTCTGGGAATGCTGTCCTATCGTTTCATATATGGTGGTCATGGTTCACTATCTTCCAACGCAAGGCGCGGCACAGCGTTTTTGAGAGGGCATTACGTCTTTGTGCAAAGAAATAGGGAAGGGCTTGTATACAGATGAAATTGTCGACCAGGGCTCACCCAAGCCGCTTGTTAATGGATTACTTTCAGTGTCAACGGCGGGAGTGTCTCGCGCAATCTCTATGCAGAACATTCAGCACCTACTTCGCCTGCCTGCTGCCAAGGTCAAGAGGAAAGGACAGGTTTGTGAGCAAAGCTCGCTTCGGGGAAGCGACCGAAGACGACAGCGACCGCTGCTTCAAGCTCGCTAGTGTCTGCGCCCAAGGAGAGACAGGAGAGGGAGTGGGGCTTGCCCCACTCCGTCTCTTTCCTCCTCTGGCGCAGATCCTCGGCGCCGTCTTTAAGCGTGAAAAACGGTCACGCCAATATAAACGTAGGAAAAGCGGCCCATGTCACGCCTGGCATGCGTGAAGAGGATATTGCCGGTCAACGCCTATAGGCGTTGTCCGTAAGCGGGGAGAAATGTCACGAGTAGCTTAAGCGTATAAAAGTTTCGAAAATTCACGCTTAGGTAAGCATGGGATTTTTTAGAGTGTAGGTTGGGAAATCCGCAGCATGATTAGAGGCTTAATACTTGTGTAGCTCATTGTTCGTACACCGGTGCACCGAGCAGACAATGTTGAACCAGCCTCAATGGAAAGCTTCTGAGCTTTCATTTTTGCCAATACAATTAAGTGTAAACGATCACATTAGCAGTTTTATGAGTTGACAATAAAAGCAACCGTTTTAACTGATTTGATGTATTTCATCAGGGCTTATAGCTTAGAACGCTAGGTTATGTTAAATCCAGTTAAATTGTATGTTCAACAGCTTGGGCACACTGCTCATTCAGCTGTGATTAAGCCCTCTTTCGGTCAATCCAAGAAACGCCTCTGTGAGCATCATAAACATAATTATCATCATCTTCAGCCTATTCAGTGACCACTTCAAAACTGAGGTTTTCTCTAACGATCTCCCATTCCCTCTATCCTGCGACAGCTGATTGCACTTTATTCCTGCGACACTCTTAATTTCATCACCTCGACCTGCTGTCATCATCACCTGCTGTCATTGACTTCGTTTCTGTTCTCTTGGTATCCATTACGCCGCACTAACGGCACATCAAGTATCGGTCCTTCGTATTAGTGACCTGCGCAAGTCCACGTTTTTCTGATGATGTTAACTAGGACGTCGGCAACGCCTGTTTGTTCCCTTATTTCCTCTACGTATCAATCGGTGTCTTAATGCGGGCCATTTTTTTCTTCCCTCATACATTGCGTGGTACTTCACTTTTTTCTCAAGTTTCCTTGTTATCCTCCAAGTTTTCAGCCCCGTATGTTAGTACCAGTAATACGAAATTGCACATGTCGGCAAACTCGCTCATGAGTCGACTCACTCAAACTCATTCAGACTCAGATCGGGCCATGAGTCTGACTCTGAGCGAGTCCGGGTAAGTAATGTTTTGGTGTGTTTGAGTCGGAGTGAGTCCGACTGAGGAACATTTTAGTGAGCCTGAGTCCAGGTGCGTCCGGTTGAGAAACATATTGGTGAGTCTGAGTACGAGTGGGCCCTAAGCACAAAATATATTTCTTGAGTGAGTCTGAGTGGGCTACACCGTCTATTGCCGACCTATGGTCATATCTACTCATCATTCAGCATTACTATCAGTCTTATATCCGCTTACCATTAAACCCAAGTCTATTCACACATATGGCAACGCAAGAGCGTTCATGCGCCACCTCAATATTTATTGATCAGAGGTGTGAGGTGTGTGTGTGTGTGGAGGGGGGGGGGGTGACCTCCCCGTGCAAACTCTTTCATGGGAAGTTCTTGATAATATATCTCATGAGAGTCGCGTGTTTCATAAATATGTCCTTGCATAATTTAAGCCACTTATAATACGTGTTTGATGGTGCAAGATCAAAAGGCACTTCGTAGAGCACCGATTACGTGAGATATTGGCGTTAAAGAGCATCGGCACCATGACCGAAAAAGCTAATTTAACGCTAACAGACTCATGAATCGACTGACTCACATTCACTCAGATACAGGTCAAGCCGTGAGTCTGAATGAGTCCGGCTGAGTAATATGTTGGTGAGATTGAGTCCGAGTTAGTCCGGTTGAGAAAACATTTAGTGAGCCTGAGTGAGTCCGATTGACGAAAATTGGTGAGTCCGAGTGAGCCTTCGGATGAAAATGTATTTCTTCAGTGAGTCTGAGTGAGCTCCAATTTTTTTTGCTGACCTATACGCAATTGTTGTATACATCCCGCTTTAAGAATAGCGGTGAATTGCCTCTCATGACTTAGGAATGGCTATCTCAAGCACTCCAGCCCATCATCGGCGAGTTTTGGTTTCATGAGTAGGTTACCCTTTTAATTATTGGTGTCGATGTACATGCTCTCGGGCAGGTTCCGAACAGTGGTTGCAAATTTTGAGTTCTTCTAAGGACTCAAAACAGCCGAGCACGCAACACGGTTAAATTTGCAGATACAGGAAAAAAATATTTTTATTGTCACTGCTCCTCCATTTGTGTTTCTTCGGGGTAAGGTGATTCGACACATCGTTTTTTTTTTTTCATTGCGGGCTCGCTACAGGCAGTAGTATCTAACTCCTCGAAAAAATACTTACAGAGTCCCAGTTCCACGCAGGAGCGTTTTACAGCACTTTGAATGAAATCTGTACATTTATGGCGTTATATATATATATATATATATATATATATATATATATATATATATATATTCGCTGAAATGTCTGTGCGAGTCAAAAGCCCCGAGACAAAAACTTGGAGTACGCGGGGGGTCTGCATGGCCATTGCCGAAACTTCGTGCTTTGCCCGCTCGGGCGCGGTCACGCACGCTTTGTTTTGACAGAGATCAGGAGACGGCTCATACCCTTCTAAGCGCTGTTCTCGGCGCTCGGTTTGCGACGAAGGTCGCTGCGCACGTTGCAGCGGCTGCGTTTCCTTACGCGGCGTATTCTTCAGTTACGCCGGGCTGGTTGCTAAAGTATAAAACTGTTAGCCTTACTTCACATACCATTAAAAATTGTTGCTATTGCAGCATTGCTTCACCCTTGATGCGAAACTGCGGCCTTTTTCTCTTCTGTTTGCCAACAAAAAAGTAAGTGGCCTCGTTTAAAGGTTCAACAGAGACCTTATGTTTTATTTGCACATGGCTGCATAGATAGATGGCGTGACATATTCACCACCCCATCAGGGTATACTTTAACGACTATACCACTGCATTCCTCTCTGCATGGACGACGACCAAGTGAAGTACGCGACTAGATATCTCTGCCTTAAAAGATCATTTTTTTTTTCTTGGGAAAACCTGCACAAGCGATGAAAATGTTGCACCCGTGCTTCGCACAGAAATAACCGTCTTCGAAGCAGTACACGGAGCAGCGTCGTGGAGCCCGTACACACGATGTGTAACCGTTAGTGACAACATACATTAAAGAAGCCGCGAGTTCATAGCACACGTTCGTGGTAGGATCTGCAGGGGGTCATCAAGCGGCAATGAACAGCTTCATTACTGTCGCAAGACTGACACATACGGAACGCTACCCATTTCAAGGAGTGCGCAAAAGAGCTACCAAAGAATTTGACAACGAAGAATGCTTGTGCGGTAGTGTGGACGCTGCATGCTACTTCCCGTCTGCGTCGAAGAATCAAACGCTCGATCACGGAATTTTGAACCGCCACCTACGCAGGAATCATGACATGATGCTTAACCAATTCGCTCAATTGACGAATTTGAATGTCACTCCGGCTGAGTCATGCTCACAACTGATAGGTCACTTTTATTCTGATTACTGCTTAGTAATTCCCTTATTTGCTGCATTTCTTAGCGAACCTTTGGCACTTTGAGCGTTTCTATCTATCTATCTATCTATCTATCTATCTATCTATCTATCTATCTATCTATCTATCTATCTATCTATCTATCTATCTATCTATCTATCTATCTATCTATCTATCTATCTATCTATCTATCTATCTATCTATCTATCTATCTATCTATCTATCTATCTAGCTGCCTACCTCTGGGGGCTCTCATGATCGCCTCTTTAACTTGGTGTAGACCAAAATTGGCATGAGAAGGTAAGAGGATTTGACGAATATGACTGTCGGGTCATGACATGAATAATGTGAAAATCCTGTCGCGTACGTCGGCAAACCCTTTCCTCCAGACACCCGTGGCACACACCCGTTTACCACGGCCCGCGGTGTACGGGTATGCGCCACAGGTGATTGCCAGTTTTAGGGGCGAAGCTCCTTAAGGCGGCACCCGTTCGTCCCTCGTAGTCGTAGTCGTAGTAGCCGTAGTGCGTAACCAGTCTTACGCTTTGACCTCCAAGGTGGTGCCGGTGGGAGATTTTTCCTGTGCGTTGTTGAACAATAAAAAATTCGCAGCGTGCGCGTTAACTAAAAGCCGAATTCTTCTGTCTCTCATTCCCCATTAGCAGCCATTGGCATGTTCCAGTAGGAAACGTTAGTAGAAGTAGAAGTGTAAGTGTTAGCTAAAAGCCGACTCTTCTGTCTCTCATTCCCATTAGCAGCCATTGTTTACCTCCAAAGTAGTGCCTGGTGAGATTTCGCCTGTGCGTGATTAAACAATAAAAATTTTGTTCAAAACGCCGTTGATTGATGAAATAAACCAACGCTTAAACGCCAGCGTTGTCGACGTGCCTGGTAAGCCCCATATGTGCACGCAGCTACACTTACAAAATCACCTTGATCAACCTCGTAACGCTTGGCTCAAAGCCATAAAATGCAGCGTAGAAGTACTCGCTGACTGCTTCGCATGAAACCGATTCCCAGAAAGCATGGGATCTGCCGAATTTTTATTTGGAGCAACAATCCGAAAATGTTTAAAATTCATGTCAGTACTTCTTTAACGAGTAGGCCGACTACGTCACGGGACTCTGGAGTGCTCTTCGAAATCGAAACTGCCTCAGGTCCTAACATACGAGCATATAAATAAACATTCGTCTCGCGCTGGGGCAAATGAGTTTCGTTGCCGTTATTAACGAGACTGTCGCCACTGATTGGGAGAAAAAAAAAGACGTTCAGATATTTGCTGTCGCCCCTTCTTTAAGACATGCACGTAGTTGTACTGCGGTCACGGAAAAGCGCGCGCGTTGTTCTTCACTCCCGCGTACAGGAAGCATCGGCAAGCCTAAAGAAATCGTGACACTTGCTGGACAAATAAAAACGAAAATTTAAATAAAAAATAAATTACGACTGGATTCTGATAGCGTTCATGTCAGACCAGACTTTGCGTGCAGCAGCCAAATAAAAAAGCGTCACAAATGTTCCATTCTTGAAGCACTTTGCGCATGCGTGTGCGAGCGACATTGGTATAAAAGGCAAAGCCGCATGGTCGACAAGTAACAGCGGTTTAACTCTGTGTTGGCAACGATTCGTGCGGCTTCTTCCCGCGGTGGGCACTTCGCGTCTTCCTGCAGATGTACTACGTGGACGACTGATTCACTGATCGAGCATTTGCGTATCGGCATCGCTTGGTGTCTGCGTACCAGGAGCCAGGCCTCATGGTTCTACCAACGGCGCTCTAAGTGAAGGTGAGTTATGCGTTGTAATATTTTCGCTGGAGCAGTCGTGTTTCGCTGCAGGTGGCAACGAAGTTTCATTTGTTCAGACTAAAGTGGTAATACTGAAATTTGACATTAGCACAAGAAGCCTTCAAGAGTAATAACAATTCGTCGGGTTTCACGTGCCAGAACCACAATATGAATATGAGGAACGCGCTTCAGTATAGTAACGGAGAACGGACCAACAAAAAAGCGGCAGATAGTTACTCTCGCAGAGAAAGAAATCTGATGATGAGAGCAGTGCTTTAATAATACGCAGTAGTCCTGTTATTCTTTCATTTATTTGCTCCTGCGAAGACTTTGGGACGCTTCTTTCAGCTAGACCGGCTTCCGTCGACACCTAGCATGTTGCCGTCCTATACATCACAAAGCCTACCGAGTAAGCTAACTTGAGTGCGATACCGTGTTGCGTTCACTTCAGTTTTGGTCGAAGGCAGCGCCGTGACTTTTGTACTGGCGTGGTTTCCTTTATATGGTGCTACATATCTGTTACTACTGCCGATAAATGTAGCCACACCGTTGGCAAACATTGAAACAATCTAACCGCAGGTTCAGTGCCGTCGACGTTGCCGGCGCTGCGCTTCGAAATGATGTACAGTGCCGTCCACTCTTAGGGTGAACACGGCTCAGCGTGGCCGCGCTCTGCGGAGCGCCAGTGCATCCAGCCAACGCCGGTGCTGGCACGCCCGTGATCGCTTCCCTGTAGTACAGCAAGAGGAGCACGTTCCCAAGCGTCTGCGCCGTTTCGTTTCGATGCGCAGAGCGCGGCCATGCTGATCCGTGTTCACCCTAAGAGTGGACGACACTGTACATGTTTCCCATACTTTCTGAAAAAGGAGACAACCGCGCAAGACCGCATGTAGAAAGCTGATCAGTGGTACACACGATGTGTGTGATCGATAACTTCTACTTCTTTTGTTTCTGAATGGCGCGCTTGCACAACAACCTCTGTTGAAAACTGAAACAGATTTTTGCTTTTGTGGTATGCTATACTTGTCAGACGTAGCAGTTCGCCCTCTAAATGCGCCCGTTCAGCAATGCAGGAGCGTATAAGTGACGTTGCATCGTATAGATTAACATGCGCACGTTAGCTGAATTATAGACGAAGTCAAGGTCATTTTCGGGTGGTCAGTGGTGCAGCAAATACATGACTGCGTAATATTGTCTCCTTACCAGTAAATTTTGCCCGTGCGGGTACAAGATGTTCTAGATATGTGTTTCCATAAGACCATGCAACGTTTTTCTGCATGGGCGGCCATAGGTATACACTGAAATTTAGAAGACATCACTTCGGTGTGACTGCGGTCAAAACCTGGTGTTCAAACAAGCCCGGGTGTCGCTTTTTTTGTTGTTGATTTTCAACAACCATACACACCGTACAAGTTCACGTACAAATTGCATTTTCTAAGTAAGAATTTGTGAAATATTGGGCAGGCCTAGTACGTGACGTGCTGCAACACAATTTTAGGCATCTTAATTCACCGAGGCATCTTTCGCTTGCATGATATAACTCCTGAGAAAGCATGTGAAAACCACGATATGATTGAAGAACGCCGTAGTGGGGACTCCGGGTTAATGTAGACCCACCGGGATTTACTTAAATTGCAAGTCCGTCGCGGTGGAGCAGTGGTTATGGTGCTCGGCTGCTGACCCGAAGGTCGCGGGTTCAATCCCGTCCGCGTCGGTCGCATTTCGATGGAGGCAAAGCGGTAGAAGCCCGTGTACTGTGCGATGTCGCTGCACGTTAAGGAACACCAGATGGTCCAAACTTCCGGAGCCCTCCACTACGGCGTCTCTCATAATCGTATCATGTTTTCGGGACGTAAAACCCCAGATATTACTATTAAATTGCATCCAGTTCTGAGAACACGGGTGTTCTTCGCATTTCGCCTATCGAAATCTGGCCGCCATCGCCCGGAAACAAAGCTCGCGACCTCGGGCTTAGCAGCGCGACAGCTTACGCGCTAAGCTACCGCGGCGGGTCGTTATTCAGCTCGCATCTCTGCAGTTTTATAGCTCGCTCACCTCTGCAACCAATTGAACCCATCCCGCTAAAGCGGTACATTCATTAACGCGATGCAGCCGCTTTCTTGTGTTCTTTTTTTAATTGCATAAGTGCGATTAGCGATAACCATTTTGTAGCTCACGGCTGCAGCGAAGTTGAGAGCTCTGTGGCCAACGTAGCGGGGTGCCCGATGCGCGCCGCGCGTTGAGCGAAAACTTTGTACGAACTATTGCGCAGACATGGTGCCAGAAGGCAGATTGCTCAAGCTAATCGTCAACAATAAAAGGCGCGGGGGGGGGGGGGGGGGCATTTCATGCAGGCAGTCACGGCCACGACATCGTCGTGACCGAAAACCGTACGACCGCACATGCACATATACCCTCTGATAGCGAGCACCAGGAGTAATTTATTGTGCTGCCGACTGCGATTCCGTTTTGCTGGTAACATTTTTGCGGATGATCTCGCCCACACTTTTCAACAAAACATGAAAAAGTGTTGCTTCAAAAGCGGCGCAGATTGACTGATAGCATTGAGCATCCTTCATGTAGCAAACACACGTGCGGCGCGGCTGACGACTCACTGCTGTCGTCATACGCGATGGGACGGCAGTGAGAGATGTGGTGGGGGCTAATACTACTCCCTTGTAACTAACTTAGGCAAAATTAAATTTCATTGCAGTTGGCCTTCTGATGCACTTAGGATGCGTCCTTTTTCTTTCTTTCTAACGATTATTAAAAAAATAGTCATGCATTAGCGAAATGGGCTCAAAATGTGGTATAGGTATGTTATCGCGAAGAAACCCGCGCGATGCTAGTCGAACCTATTCAGAAAGCTTGGTAAAATCACATCCACGGCCTGCCTGACCTTTTCCCACACCTGTCACTTGCACAGGACATTTGTACGTTTTTCACAAAATAATAAAAATCAAGGGAAGTGATTAACGAAAAGACCGGTTGACTAATTCATTGAACATACAATTGGTTTCAACGGACTCTATCAGCTATATGTACTGGACGATGCCCTAAGTATCTGCTGATGCTTTATACGCCACATATTGTATATGTACAAAGTGCCTCTGATTATTTTTTATTTTCTTATTCATTTATTTTTCCTAATTTTCTTGTCTTTGTGTATTTCTTCAATACTACTATCATGATGATGGGATAGCCGGCTCTACCGTAGCCTACCTTCCTATATTTTTTTTTCATATATAAATTTATAAAAAAAAGCTGACCAAAGCCGCGTCAAAGTGCTATCGCGTAAATGGTCGAGGCCCGTGTACTTAGATTTAGGTGCACGTTAAAGAACACCGGATGGTCGAAATTTCCGGAGCCCTCCACTACGGCGTCTCTCATAATCATATAGTGGTTTTGGGACGTAAAACCCCAGATATTATTAAAGTGCTATCGCGTGTAGTACTGCATAATCGCTCCCATAGTTTCAGAAACAGTGACGTAGGGAGCAACAAACGCAATCATTATACCCAATCACTAAACCGAATCAGATACAATACGTGTTGCGCGAGACCAAGCAAATAGCTGCACGACCAGCCTCAAAGGCCATGCTATACAGGTTGTTTAAGCTAAGAAGCACCAAGTATTACAAAAATTAGGCATAGGCGCTACGCGTCTTCAATTAGCGCAGTATTGTTCTGAGCCATATAGAGCACGTCAGAACATTTTTTCCAATCTGCCAAGCTTGGCAATTAACAAAGATTGCTTAATGAACTTTTTAAATAGTAACTCTAGAGAAGTTTTCAATACAGAAGTTGTAGCGCTTGCTCAGGAACATCGAATTTTTCAATCTATGTTAAGATAACTCCCCAGCTTAATTTTTTTCCGGCCTTTCTTTAAAGCGCGCAAATTTTAAAAGACACCACGTGACTGCCGCCAAACGCGCGGCGCTTTGTGCCCTAAAATGTAAGTTAAACGAATTATCAAAGGCTGCTTCGCGCACGCAGATCGATGGAACAGGTTATCGGTGACTGCGATGGACGTTAAGCGACAAAATGAGCATACCGTTTCAATAACAAAAAAAATTCAACGAAAAAGTGGCAGCCACGGAGCAAATGCCACATGAGACCGTAGGCAGCATTTGATGCAGCGTAGGAATTTTTTTTTCTTTTCTTTTCGCACCAATGAAGGCACGCATCGGAAGACGAAGAACGAAAACAGCGCTAAACACGGGACGAGAAGAGGACACAAACACCGCGCCGTGTCCTCTTCTCAGGGGCGGCGCCAGTGGGGTGTTTGGGGGGGCTCCAGCCCCCCCCAAAATTTCCGCCTGCCCCCCCCTTTGCCCCCCCAAGAGCAAGCATAGTCAAAATACAGTGCATATGTTCCCAGCCTCTCAGCCCCCCTGAAGGAACCCACTTGTCGTGGGTGCCCCCCCAGTAAAAAAATCCTGGCGCCGCCCCTGCCTCTTCTCGTCCCGTGTTTAGCGCTGTTTTCGTTCTTCGTCTACTATGCAGCACCAACCAGCCCAGTCAAGCACTTTGTTAAACAGGCATTGGAAGGTGCGAGGGTGACAGCGCGATGAAGGACCGAGATAAGATTCACTCACACGAGGCGGCCACCCTTACTGCGCATGCGGAAACTCTCCATACACCTCCTCGTCACTCCCCCTCTGAAACGCGGGCTCGATATGCCGAAACGCTGCTTCGAATCGCCTCATGGTCCCCTTTAGCGGGAGATGGTGAGATTTTTTTTTCTTTAGACGGTACGCCCCTATCATCATTTAGCGTCCATCGCAATCGCCGGTAGCCTGCTCCATCGACCTTCGTGCGCGGAGCAGCCTTTGATAATTTGTTCAACTTACATTTGAGGGCACTAAAAGCGCCGCGCGTTAGGCTGCAGTCACGTGGTACTTTTTAACATTCGAGTGCTTTAAAGAAGGGCCAGAAAAAAATTAAGCAGGGGAGTTAGCATAGATTAAACAAGCGCTACAACTTTTGTATTGAAAATTTTTCTCTAGAGCTACTATTTAAAAAGTTCATTAAGCAATCTTTGTCAATTACCGAGCTTGGCAGATTTGAAAAATATTCTGACATGCGCTATATGCATACCCAGGAATTCGGGACATCGTTTCTAGTGTACCGTTTCTCACACCACGTGGCGTACGGACCTTCAACTTTCAAAATTCACGCGATGACGCTTGCCGTAAGCGCACGAATTGAGAACACGACAATACATAAAAAAAAAGCACGATGACGACATCCGCTACAACCAGCGAGCGCGAACCTCAGTCGCCGACAGATAACCGCAACGCATGCAACGAGCGGCCGGTTGGGCTGCTCGACTGTGAATCAGCAGTTCTGTTGCAATGAAAGGGTGCGCACGTATACAACTCGCTTGGCTGTGCTTGGTGACGACGAACTCTCGAAAGAGAGCGCTGCCCTTCCTCTCATCCCCTGCCTCTCCAACATATTTCGTCCAATGATGTTGTTGGCTCCAACGGGTTTCTTAAAGGACCCCTGACACCAAAATTGAAACCTCGAGATCTTTGTGTTGTTTGACTTTCCTGTATACGGGGGCACATCTGACCGATTATTAGTGACGAACGTTGCCTTTAAGATATCTTAATTTGGTTCTAAAGTAAGCCTGAGTGCTCACTTGAGTTGGCTGCACCTTGCGACATCTTGGTATGACGTAGATAGAGGCTCCGTGTGACGTTCCACGAGTAAAGCAAGTATTGTGGACGTCACAGAAGGTTTGCGGGGCGCACGTGCACAATACGACGACTGGCACCCGGCGAGGCCTATTGTTCCTCACCCCTCTGGCTCTGTTGTCGGGCTGCTCTCGCGGTAGTTTTCGTGAGGGGACACGCGCTTAACAGGTTTAACCCATACCGAGGCACCCACATACTTTCAATCTCTACCGCGCGCGGGGCCCCGATTTGAAAACCGCGCTGTCAACGTCACCACAGCTTGAGTGCACGTGGTCTTTGACGCTCCCCCGCATGGGGCGCCAGTTTCTTGTGGTTTTTAGGCGGGCGTTTTGAAGTGATGCTAAAATGGTCACAATTAACTACGCTAGAATTAGTTGTACGATACGCTAGAGCATTTACGATTTAATTTAGAGATTACCAGACACAAAGCTACAAATTACAGCAAGAAAGTCACCAACAAAAATTTCGCTGTCAGGGGTCCTTTAAAAGAAAGCAAGAACGTCCTTTAGCGCTGCTGTTTTTGTAAATGTGAAAAAGCTAACTTCCAGAAAATAATGCAAGCTTGGGAAGTGGTGACGACGATCACGTGTTTCCGAATGTGCAGAGAGTCTTGATGTCCCTAATTTTTGTTGGCGTCAATTTATCGAATCGACATTTCGCACTATTACGTCAAGACGCCTGGCCGTGTTATATTCGCTGCCACAGACATTTTTCTTTAAAGCTCAATAAGAAGCACAAGGAAAGGAAGAATACCTTTGCAAGCAGAATAGTGTTGGATGATCTTCTTAAAAAGAATGGTTTTAATAAAATAGCTTTAGTTTCAACAGCGCGCTTTTTGTTTCTAAATAACATAACTAAAGACGTCGGAAAGCACTGACTTCATTATACGCATGACACGCTACACAGGCCGCGTTTTCCTCTCTGTTAAGTTGGTGAAGGAGTTACGAGACAGAGTAGATTCCTATAACGTATCGAGAAACCCGCGTTGTTTGACTGCCTATGCTGGTCTGCAGAAATGTTGGAGGTCGCGGCTTGGAACCTCGCTCTTGCGGCCAGCTTTATTCGGTACAGAATAGCGCGTTCTATATTTACGTGGTAAAGTTCGCTAAAATACCCCTCGTCAGGACCCGCTTAATGTATTGATTACGAGCTGCAATATTTCATTTATATGAGCAAGGACACCTGGAAGGTTCTCGAAAAGCCGTTTTATTTTTATTCGCTGTGTCATGTGTGTGTTTACCGTGAGACAACGGTCGATGTTCGGGGCAAGCTGAGGTGATGTTTGGCGCAAGCTGAGCAACCTTACAGAAATGTCTTCTTTTTTTTTTTTTTTTTTTTTTGGACGGCATTGAACTGCCCTGTTACCGTGCCGCCAGAAGATAAACAATGCTGTCAACGCAGGCCTTGTCCGCCGCGGTGGAGCAGTGATTATGGTGCTCAGCCGCTGGCCCGAAGGTCGCGAGTTCGATCTCGGCCGTCGCATTTCGATGGAGGCGAAATGCTAGAGGCCCGTGTATGTGT
Organism: Rhipicephalus sanguineus; assembly: GCF_013339695.2. Classification (NCBI taxonomy): domain Eukaryota; kingdom Metazoa; phylum Arthropoda; class Arachnida; order Ixodida; family Ixodidae; genus Rhipicephalus; species Rhipicephalus sanguineus. Next base: position 11,060,618 of record NC_051185.1, on the reverse strand, counting down.
GATATCAGTGCACGTTAAAGAACACCAGATGATCGAAATTTCCGGAGCCCTCCAATACGGCGTTTCTCATAATCATATCGGGGTTTTGGGACGTAAAACCCTAGATGGTATTATTAACTCTGCCCTTACCTTTGCCAAGGTGATGGCCTGCAAGCGGAGTTCTTTCCCTGCCTTCTCTTGCTATCGTAGGCAATGTACCCTGTTTTGCTTACGTGACAAGCCCCACCTTCTTTCTGATTTTCTTCGCGGCGCCTTTAGAGTGACCACTATGAGTGTCTCGCAACGCGAGGTTAACTGAAGCCACGTGCTGTAATCAATAGACAGTTTTAGAATAGCGCACGCTAAGTTAGCGTTTGCGGCCCGCTATTTCCGTCACTTAACGGAAGCCCGAAAGCGGTTAGCGTACGACGCATGCGCAGTTGCGTGAATGGCCACCGCAAAGGTTTGCGTACGCTATTCTAAAACTGCCTAATGACGCTGAAAACAGTGTGCTGCAGTGCGCGACTCGCGTCTCGCAGGAAGTGTGGCCCCGACCGAGATGCGCGGACTACTTTTTATTATTTTCATGCTTGGTAGACACGATGTTCACCTACTAATCTACAGACCTAATTTGTCAGAAATCTTGGATCATGAAGTTCTTCGGTTTCCTCGACTACCATATCACTCATTGCCATCGTTTCAATTGTACAGTAATGTCAATAAACACACCGCACCGTCAGAGGGTGCTAAGTAACTATCACTCATTAAGGAGAGAGCGTTGTATGGCTCGTGATTTTAAAAATCCGGCGTTCGGCGGCGCGAATACCATTGGTACCAAAACTCGAGTGGGCCGATACCGCAGGCTGTGCAACAACGGGTGAGGTGGAAAATGCTTGAGGGTGAGGGTGGGACGAACAATGCAATTGACTAATAACGTTAAAGTAGTTTAAAAAATGAATGTCTCTCCAGAGCATAGGCGACTGTGGTCTCCTTAGCGTGAGCTAAAGGGGTTAAATTTTATTCCAGCGCCGCCGAGATAATGTACACACTCGCCGTGCGAGCTATTGGCAGATAAAGTGTGGCGCTGCTAAGCGCGAGGTCGCGGGTTCGATTCCCTGTCATGGCGGCCGTATTCCAGCAGGGACGAAATGCAAGAACATCCGCTCACTTAGATCTAGGTGCACGTTCAAGAACCCCGGGTGTTTAAACCTATTACAGAATTCCCCACTGCGACTTGCCCCGTAATGACAATGTGGTTATGGCAAGTAAAATCTCTCAAATTATTTTTAAGTAGGACGCTGGGGGACAACAGAAATAATACGTGAAAAACAACCCCCTACACACGCTTCATCATTAACGCTGGAGTGTCACGCACCGAGTTTTGCCTAAATTAATTTTGGGCATGTTCTGTCATCTGCTTATTAATAATTCGCAAGTATCCACGTGTATTTGCATGTGGACACTTCAGAATTATGGATGCTCTTGCCGCAGGATTGCTTGCTTTGCTCGCTAGGCCGTCTTCTGGCGCTGCTGTCACATGCGAAAAGCTACACCGCAGTGTGTATTTTCGCGGGGTACAAGTCAAGAAATGGCTTCTCCTGCTCTTTGTATTTTTTTTCAGTCATATAGCAAGTTGAGGAATCCAAAACACGACTAGACGCTTAAGACGAGTGCGGTTTAAACCAATGCACTTCGGAGAAAACATTCAACCAGGTTGAATATAAAGGCTTCGAGCTTTCATTTTTGGTAATTCAATTTACATAAACCAACACTCTACCAGTATCAAGTGTTAATAATAATAATAATAATAATAATAATAATAATAATAATAATAATAATAATAATAATAATTGTTGAGGTTTCACGTCCCGAAACCACGATTATGAGGGACGCCGTAGTGGGGGGCTCCACAATTATTGACCACCTGGGGTTCTTTAACGTGCACCTAAATCTAAGATAAGATTTTTTCCAGTATTTTTATATATGGTTCGTCGACGCTCTGATTCCGTAGTTCCTGCGTAACTGCTGATACTCGACCGAATGAAATGCCTTCTCGTAATCTATGAAGGTTATATATAGGGGTTGGTTATATTCCACGCATTTCTGTCACATGATTGATAGTGTCAATGTGGTCTACTGTCGAGTATCCTGTACGAAATCCTGCTTGGTCCTTTGGTTAATTGAATTCGAATGTTGTTCTAATTCTGTTAGCTATTATGTTTGTAAATAGCTTGTGGACAACGGACAGTAAGCTGATCGCGCCTGCAATTTTTCATGTCCTTGACGTCCCCTTTCTTGTGGATTAAGATTATGTTAGCATTCTTTCAAGGCTCCGGTACCTCACCGTCAAGAGGCGCTTCGTATACAGGGTGGCCACTTTTTCTAACACATTCTGTCCACTGTCTTTCAACGGATCTGATGTTACCTGATCCTCACCAGCGGCTTTGCCTCTTTTCCCTCCAAGGCTTTCTTTATTTCCCCTGTCGTTATTAGTGGGATGTTCCATTCCTCAGGTCTACTATTACTTCTTACATTATCGTCCTGGTTGCCCCGGCTACTGTACAGATCTTTGTAAAACTCCTCAGCTACTTAAGCTATCCTATCCATACTGTTAGTGACTTTGCCTTCCTTGTCCCTTAGTACCAGTGTTGCGGAGTTCCCACTCCGGAATTGGAATGACTCCGGAATCATTCCACATTTTCGCGATCCCGGAATGGAATGGGAATGGAATTAAGCGCTTTTTGCACGGAATGGAATGTGAATGTAATTACGTCTTTTTCCGAAAATAGAGCAAGTTTTCGTCTACGCGCTGTTTATCAAACTTTTCAATTATCAGTAAGTCAGAACCTTGAATTTAACAATAAAGCAGTATTTTTAAAATGGCTTGGCTTATTACAAGCACGGTACATTTATATAATAATAATACTATCTGGGGTTTAACGTCCCAAAACCACGATATGATTATGAGAGACGCCGTAGTGCAGGGCTCCGGAAATTTCGACCACCTGGGGTTCTTTAACGTGCGCCTAAATCTAAGTACACCTAAGTACATCTAAGTACATCTAAGTACAGGCTGCATTTTCGCCTCCATCGAAAATGCAGCCGCCGCGGCCCACGGTACATTTATCAGCAACGCGCCTACTACAATCCTGTCCTTATATAGACTGTGTTGCTCCGAAGTCTCGAGCTGAGAGCTGGTCAGCCTGCACTCCCACAGCTCCGGGGTGGGGTCATTTCATGATTATCGTTATCCTTTTTTTTAGATGCGAAGTATCTTATGCCGGAGTTCAATCCGGTGGTGGTGGTGGTGTGCGGCGTGACCACCCTTACTGCGCATGCGCATACCCCTCTCCCATTTCCCTCTCCCCTCCCCCTTTCCACTCTTCCTCTGAAACGCGGGCTAGACATGCCGAAATTGTCTTCTGCGCAACGCCGCGATGAGCACCAGCGCATGCACGTCCACTCCCCCTCTCTCTCTCCTCTCCTACGCTGCCCCCTCTCGCACGCCTGCCGGCTGCGTTCCCCGCTCGCCCTGTGAGAATTAACGGCCAGGCTAGAGGGAAGACAAGACGCGCGTAGCGTTCCTCTTCGCGTTCCACGACGCGAGGTCGGTAGCATGCCCAAAGAACGCCAACGGAACGCGATCGTGCAAGTGCTCCGGCTTCGCATCGCCTCATGGTCCCCTTTAGCGGGAAATGGTGTAATTTTTTGCATCTTTTCTTGCTACGGCTCGGCACATACCCGCGTTCGCATCGCGAGTGCATTGGGGAGGAACGTATTTTCCGACACCCTTAATTGCTACTACTGTAATATGATGCTCAAATTAGTCATGTCGGCGTGAGTACATGTTTTTTTCGAAGTCGAAGGCCATAACGTATTCTCTAGGTCCACCTTTAGTTAGCCAGAGCCACGGTGTAACCGTGGCCAGAGCCAAGGGTAGACGTGTAAAAGTGTGAACGGTCTGCCAATTTGTAAAAGAGAAACCGAGGCATAAGTCAGTGTGCAAACAAATGCATTATCCCAGCAGCTACTGAAGGGAGAAACAAATTATCCCTGCGCGTTGGTTCCCATTCATACCCCCACACGAAAGCGGCCTGGGGCGTAGCCAAGGGGGGGATTGGGGCGGTTCAAACCCCCCCGAAATTTTTCAGTTTTGCTTGCGTATATAGGCACGCACACATACAAACGCACACACAAACATACATAAAGTATGGTTGAACCCCCCCCCCCCCTAAAAAAATTTCTGGCTACGCCCCTGAAAGCGGCGAATACTCTATGCACAGCCTGATCTTTATCTCACGAGCAGTTTAGTACCTGACACACGTAAATAACCTTTGCGACAAGGAAGACATTGCATGCCTGCGCGCAGGCGAACACAGAAAGTCCTGCTCACCCCATTCATGCTTGAAAGGCGCGCTTGACAAGCATGAGTGCTGACGAGCAGTGCTGCCCAGTGTTCCGTATTCGATGCAAAGGCACAAGGTGCCCGAGCGGTGCACTGTTCCAACGAATACCAGCAGATCTAGAGGGTTTTGTTCCCTATTAACCAAATCTTAGTTTTCTCCATATTCACGACCGCTCCAGACGCGTGGCAAAACTGCTTAGTCTTCATCAACGCTACTTTTGTCAGCATAAAAATGCGTTATGTCGTCATTTTAGCATTAACACATTTAAGCTTAAACAATATTCAAACATCACCATTCGTTCAAACATGCTGACCATGCAAATACTATAAGTAGCGGGAGAACTGCCCCTATGGGAATTAGTAGGGTGGATGTACTGCACGAGATATGTTACCAAGCTACTATCCCTTGATCTTGGTTACTTGCTTTGCGTACTTTTGTAGCTCTTAATGCATCTGATGACATCAGCTTGATGGGGCGTTCATTCTTAACTCGATAAAACTATCAGATGCATTTCATACGCTGAGGAATTACAGGAATGGAATTACGGGAATGGAACTGCCCGGCCATTCCCGGAGTGGGAATGGGCGAAGTTTTTTCATTCCAAGGAATTGAAGGGAATGGAATTGCGGCAAGTTCTAATTCCCCGGAATGGAACTGGAATGAAGGCGCCCATTCCGCAACACTGCTTAGTACATACATCTGGTTTTTGCCTGTGCCCAGTTTTCTCTTCACCGATATGAGGCTTCGTTCGTTCTAGAGATGACTAATAAAAACATGGCACGAAGTCAGTCACGTGCGAGTCGGGCCGGGTCCCCTGCCCCTGCAGCATAAATTAAATAAAACAATACAACTCGGCTTCCTAGATGAAGTTCAGGAGCGGTCTATGCAATTCGCAGATCCATTTGGAATCAACGTCCGTCGACACTGTCGACGAGCTGAAGGTGAGGCTCTGATATTTAAAGAGTACTCGAAAGAGTATAGTAGGCGTTTACTAAAATAAAGTATACATTGATTAGACCGCGTGCGCGTCATTCGCACCATATATGTAACAAACCGTAAGCTTTTATCGCCCTTCGTTGATACTAACTGCAGTTGTTGCGTTTTAGAAACGCTGGTTGTGCTTTCGCGTGTTGGCTAGCAGGTGAATGTATACCGCAGTTATGTATAGTCGTGAGCAAGATGAGCTGCAACTCTGACATTACATTTTGAATAGGCTATAGCGACTAAACACACCGAGCAAGCGCAAGTGTTCATGACACCAAATGCTCAAACGGAAAGGTGTGTATATGGCAATTCAGTACGTCACATTTACTCTAGTACATTACAAGTATTTGTACACTAAACATTAATTCGGTGTTCGGCTCATATTGATGACAACAGAACGTCTTGACGGCATCGGCACGCGATAACGCACATGCCGCTTAAGTGCTACGTCCGATATACATACATACGCTCGGCAATACCTACACTGACTGCGTTCTTCCTTTCACATTTCATGCGTAGATACATGCAGGTGCGTTCGGATATGTGAAGTGTTTTACGAAGTAGGAATATTCAAGCGGCGACGTTTTTATTTTTGTTTTTTTTTTCGTCTCGTATTCCCACGGCGCCAACGAGCAGCGGGCGACCGAACGGCTGTCTCGATCGATGTACACACTTTTCCCATAGTGCCTCACGCTTCCACGGGGCGTTCTGGGATTGCTTTAAAGGGTTTATTAGCAAGAATCTCCCAATGCATTCACCCTCTCTCTATAGGATATCATGTGATGCTTTGCAATCATATCCTTCAATTAATTTTTATTATACATCTCCAATTAATTATTTGCCTGTAACTATCAGCGCAATTACTCCTTTAAATTGCGGAAGGGTGTCTTGAAGGGCCAGTTGGTGCCTGTTACTGCGTTGAAAACAGCGCGAAAACGGGACGAAGGGTAAGGAACAAACAACACAAGGCGCTGTTCCTTTGTTTTCTTAGCTTTCGTGCCGTTTTCGCACTGTTTTCAACGCAGTAACATGTAGCAACTGGCCCTTCAACACAGCCTTCTGCGATTTGTTTCTCTTACATCAGGCTCTTTCACGCCCAGTGCTTTGCATAATTCATCAATGTGCCAGCGCTTGTGTCGTTTTTTCCTTAGCCTTTGTCCAGTTTTCGCGCTGTTTCCAACGCAGTACTCCTATAAATCGTGATCTCTCGTAAATGTTTGTCGTAGCACATGTGAGTAATAAATGGGATCTATATTAAAGGAATAATTATCATTGATTACGAATTAATCATATTTATTGCTGCTAATAATTAACAATATTCTATCATTTGCCGCCATCGTGCTATAACTGCATTGATTGAGATACTAGCTATCTATCTGTCTTAATTATGTCCTACACTGACACCTTGCACCCCTAGATTTAAAATATGTTGAATTCGTTGTCGCCATTCATTAGTAATGCACTGCATGCCAAGGTGTGAATGTAGATCAACATTAGTCACTTGCTGAGAATTCTGCTTGGTTAACCTAATTTTCAAAATTCGCGCAGCTTGCACTGAGTCGCGCAAAGCTTGGCTAGAGGGGAGCTGGTCGACACTTGGCTGGTCCTAGCTTGACCAGCGAAGTGTCGACACGTGCATTCACACGCCGATGCACGAAGTGTTCACGGGATCACATTCTAAATCACGAGTATAGACTATAGTTGTGGATCGGGTTCGATTGGGTATCGCTTGTCAATCACAACACCAGGTAAGATAATTAGCTTAAGTCGATTAATTAGAATAATTAGCTTAATAGCATTGTAACGGAAAAACAGCGCGAGAAGACAGGGTCGGAAGGGGCACACACAGCACTCATGTGGGTGCCCCTTCCGTTCCTGTAGTCACGCGCTGTTTTTTCGTTACTATGCTAACAAACCAACTAGCCCACCGACATGCAACAGCTTAATAGGTCTAAGAGGCACATTGGAGACTTGGTGTCGGTTAGCTTGCATCCCAAGTCAGACAAGCCTTAATTATAACTGAATTAGCCTAACTCGCACACTCGAGGCTCGGCCCCGAATAGCTTGCACTCGAAGTCAATCTAAGCCTAATGAGCTAATTATCCTAATTGAAGCTAATTAGGCGCAGTACTATTTAGTATTAATTACACTTTGCTCGGCACATCTTGCCAAACGCGGCATGGCTACGCACACCAGAATCTCAACTAGGCTTAAAGGGAAACTGAAACGGTTTTGAATTCGCGAATTTATTGCAAATTCGGTATCGTGACCTCTTACAACATGCCTGCGAAGGTTTTTTCCCCCGATTTTCGACTAAACAATGGCGCTATAAGCGAGCAAACTTTGGCCGAGGGAACGCTCCCCTGCGCGCGCGGAGCGCAGGGTAAGAGGACGGCTGAGAGAGAAACGTGGAGAGGTGACGTCATCGACAGGAACGAGCAAGGACGTTGCGCCTGTTTGCTTCGGTTTGTTACTTGTTTCTGCTGCGACCTGCTGCCTAGCGAAGCATCAGTTGTGTCAGTTCGCAGGGGTTTCTAGCCGTTGCACCATTGTCTTGTTTCGATTAGAGATTTTTGCTGTCCGACATTCACTAGTTGTGTTTGTCGGGGGTTGAAGCGGACTCGCGATGCCGCAGTACTGCGCGGCATATGGCTGCTGCGACACTTTCGGTCGCGATGAGATCGATTTGCGTAAGTTTTCTCGGGATCAGAAGATGGCTGCAAAATGGGTCACTGGAGTTAAAAGAAAAGACTTCAAACCTACGAGAGCAAGTGTGCTGTGCTCTAAGCACTTCCATGACAGCGACTACGTACGAAGCCCGTCTCTGATGCAGTCGCTGGGATTGACGATCAAGTCTATGCGACTGAACAGCGACGCGATTCCTTCTGTGTTCCCGCACCTGAGGGGGGCCTCGCCCAGGACGTAGGGTGCTTCCGTGTTACTCTTTGATATGGCTCAGGGGCGTAGCCAGAAAATTTTTTTCGGGGGGGGGGGGGTTCAACCATACTTTATGTATGTTCGTGTGCGCGTTTGTATGTGTGCGTGCCTATATACGCAAGCAAAATTGAAAAATTTCGGGGGGGGTTTGAACCCCCCCCTTGGCTACGCCCCTGACGATGAGATCTCGAAATCGGGCACTCTACATGACAGTCGCATACTTATGACGCAGCAAATATACCGTTTGCATTTCAACACACCATCATTATAGTACTGGCCATAATTCCGAAAGAGCGACGACATTGTAAACAGAACTGCAATATATGAGCCAAACTATCCATGCGCAATATCAGGGGCGTAGGCAGAAATTTTCTTCAGGTGGGGCGGGGGGGGGGGGGGCGGCACCTCCTTGATCTGAAGTGGGGGCCAGGCAGGAAGATGTGGTCGAGTGTCATTTTGTGCTCTATATGCTGTGGCAAAAAAATCTTGCGCAGTGGCGTAGCCAGCGCGGGGGGGGGGGGGGGGGCACGCGCCCGGGGGGCCCCCCCCCCCCCCCTCTGGCTACGCCACTGCGCAAGATTGCAGCGCAGCCCGGAGCACATGTCACCACTGCGGACAAGAGCGGCTCTCGTGTGCTTTTTTTTTCTCTCGCGATAGCACACTGACTCATCACATGCTTCTTGCCCGCTGCGAAGTGCGATAGTGATTGCGTCAACAACGCTGCACTTTGAGCAGTGAAATTCATGAACAGCTGATGTTGTCGCACGATGTGCGCGCGCAGCGCGGACCCTGCCAATACGCGGCTAAAAGCTAGTGCCAATGCTGTTGTTCCTTATCGGATTTAATATACACGGCTGAACGTATCATTTCTATCAGTTTACTGCAGTGAAATTAAGCACTAACGTGCATCTTGCACGTACCAGTCCATGTTTCCGACGAGCGTGAAGGTTACCGGTTGGGACACGCTTTCTTGTGCCGCATCATCGGCGCTGGCAGCATCTTCGGTCCTACAGTGGCGACCGGCTCGACATGTAACAGCAACTACACGCCGATTTCAACAAAAGAAAAGAAAAACACGGCATCGCCTGCTGGAATGCGCCGTCAGCTGTCTTCACAATTCCGTCGATGATGCCACGGAGCTTCGACCAATCACAGGCGGCGGCGAGACTCGCTATGCCGCCCGAGGCGCCTGTTGCTCGTTTTCGGCAAAATAGTTGTTTTTCCTAAAGGTACATTGCAGGTTTCGCTGCAATGCATCTTTTCATAAAACTTCCCGTCGGCCCTCACAAACTTCGCCAACATCAGCCAAACTTCACAGGTTCGAACACTGAATAATCAAGATTGGGTCACTTCAATGATTTAAGCAGGTGAGGGCGCATTGTTTTTATATAAATTTTAAATTCTCTCCCGTGGAGTTTCACATAGCACATTAAAGTGGTTCTCGAACACAGGAAGTTTATGGGAATAAAACAAAACTTCTCGCACTGCGAGATGGACTCCCAGATTATATGGACGAAGTGATTTAAACCTATACTGAAGCGTTGCACTACAGTAAATGTTTAAAGGTCGATTCCCATTCAGTGACTCTGCCACTCAGCAGCCAACGCAACAGATGGCGCTAGTTGATGTCCCAAATTCCTGGACATGACTCAGAACAATACTGCGCTAATTGGAGAAGCGTAGCACCTAAGCTTAATATTTTTAATACTTGGTGCTTTTTTTTCTGAAACACCCTGTATACGCATGAAACGGCACTCTGCGGTTAACATGTTCCGGAATACAACAAAGTACTACAGTGCATTTTACATAGCAAACATTTCGTCACATACATGTACACATTACACACGTAAGCAGCATACGCACACGGCACTTCGTATGTTATTACAATTAATGTACAAATGTTGGTATAATCATGACTGAGATCTTTTGCCTGATGAGGTCACGTAGGGCGTGATCTTTTTACGAGCTGGCAGCTGGACAGTAATCACTCGTATACTACCTGCAGGCATCAAGTATGGCAGAACGAGACCCCCGCTACGAATGAACGAAAGAAGCTAGAGGTGTGTCAATATTCGAAAATTTCGAATAGCATTCGATTCGGTACTCGAATCGAATAGCAGACATTCGAACTACCGCATGTTTTAACAGCGAACCTGTTTAGCAAATCGTTCCCTGTCCGACGAACCAAAAAACTATCGTCACCATGAACGGGTATGTGCCACAGAAATTGGGCAAATCCCACTACTCACCACTGGTCCATTAAAAATGAAGAAGGCAACAGTTAGCCCAACGCTGCGAAGCGACGGCGGCGAGCCGAAGATCCTGAGTACGTACAACGAGAGAATACTAGGTAACGGGAAAGGCAGCGGCGGCTGCGGGAAGACCCGAAGCGATGGAAGGCCTACACCAACGATGACGTGCCCGTAGATATGTGAAAGGGGCGAACGCTTGGTTTCGGCGCGAGTTTCTGTTTCTGGAGTTCGGACATCCATGTCGTCCGTAACCGTCTGTGGTTTAATTCGAAACTCTCTGCGCTGAGAATCAGCGCAGAAATAACCTAGCATCACCTAACTAAAGCCTAGCAACGACCTTGAAACAACCTGCATCACCTAGCTAAGGCCCAGAAGAACCTGAAGCAACCAGATTAGTTTATGGCGAGTCATCAGCGTCTCGGAGAAAACGACGAAGTTGCGCCTCAGCTGCTCCGCACGTTCGATAATAATAATATCCGGGGTTTAACGTCCCAAAACCATGATATGATTATGAGAGACGCCGTAGTGGAGGGCTCCGGAAATTTCGACCACCTGGGGTTCTTTAACGTGCACCTAAATCTAAGTACACGGGCCTGAAACATTTTCGCCTCCATCGAAAATGCAGCCGCCGCGGCCGGGATTCGATCCCGTGACCTTCGGGTCAGCAGTTGAGCGCCATAACCACGAGAGCACCGCGGCGTGCCTCTCCGCAAGTTCGAGCCTAGCGCGAGAGAAGAGGAGGCCCGCAAGAAGACAGCATCTGCGGTTGCCCATCAGAGAGCAAGCATCAATAAAATGTGTGAAATTCGCTTTCAGTCTTCCCACAAGTCTTCAGAAATGTCCAGTTTCGCTGCTTCAAGCCTTGCACGGCTTAGTGCAAGGTTCGCGAATTTTTTTATTTTCGCATAGTTTTCGAATAATCAGCACCGACGGGAGAACCCGAACACAATGAAACTCTGGAACAGCTGAAGGTCATTTTTGTCTTTAATAACTGAATTACCAATACGCACGCAGCCCAACAATTTGCGAGATTACCTATGCTAAATTAATTACCGGATGAAGGCGTTTTCTTTCTTCTTAAAACTCCACTCCTACTCAATTTTTACTATGCTGCATCGCATTAATCGCTTCCTGTCTTCGTCTTGTAATAACTGACGGTGGGGACTACGGCTGCGCTCAGCTTCACTGCTCAGCTTCACTGCGCTCAGCTTCACAGATGCGTAAATTGTTCTTGCAGATGCAGCTTTCAACACTGATGCTTTCGGTGCAGAGGCCCATGTTGTAATGTCATATTTATCAGTTTTATGACAGATTTAGCTCTAGGCGTGGTGTCTCAATTTTATTTAGAAGCAAGCGACTAAGTATCACCATGATTACGGTAGTCACTGCTGTATTTAAACCTACAGTTGCAAAATATTTCGAAGGCTCTGGTCGCTGCTGTATACGAGCTTACCCCGGTATTCATAACCGAGGTATTAGGGTCGGTTAAAGGTAACCGTAATGTTGTTTGGTGAAAGTTTGTGAATGTTTGTTTAAATTAAAATGTTGTAGTGTGTAGGACTTTTGAAAATGGTTGTCTTACTATTGGAAAACTATCCCAAGAGTATTCGATTAGTATTCTATTCGGTGTCATGACTGTTCGATTCGTATTCGATTTGGTTTCAAAATTCACTATTCGCACACCTCTAAAAGAAGGGGAATTTAAGGCCTCGTTTTTCTTTGTTAGACACAACGTGGCATCGCTTCGGCCATAACGAGAATCCCGCTACGAATGAACGAAAGAAAGGGAATTTTTAAGGGCTCGTATTTCTTGTTGAACACAACGTTGTGTCTAACAAAGAAAAACGAGCCCTGCAAAATTCCCCCTTCTTTCGTCCGTAGCGAAAATTGTAGCACTTGTTTTACATAACTAAAGTTACACCCTTTAATTGAGTCTTCGGCTATGCGTGTAGTCTTTGTCTTGTTAGCGTTTAGTCCGGCTAGTGCTTGTCGCTCTTCAGTGTTATAATATAGGCCATGCTTGTAGTTCCGTCATGGCCTACAAGTTCACATTAGACTAACTTGCGTAGTATTGTGTTCTACAAAAAGATCAATGGAGTGAAAAAGGTGTGGCACTTTACATATTGTACAAAAGACGTGCTTTCGTAATAGTGCGAGCCTGTAAGCTGGCAAAAAGTGTATCTTTAAAGAAACATGCTGATAGGTGTAGGACGATGGCATTAAATATGACGCATTTTCAGAGTTCAGAATAATCGTATGGTTTGCGTGGTCATTTCGACAGTCATCCGAAAGTCATCATTTCGAAAGTCCTGAGGAGTTTAAGGCGTCGGGGCAACCACGAGGAACGCCCTAGCAGCCGCTACCGTAGGCGACGCCCGAGTCGGGGCGGGAACGTGGTGGCGTTCCGCCAGTTCTTGGGCCCTCCGGACTGCCTTGAGTTGGGGGTGGAGCTCGGAGCTACTGAGTGCCTCTTCCCAGTCGGACCAACTGGTGACTGGTCCCCGAGGTAACGCCAGACATTGCCAGAGCATGTGCGAGAGTGAACAATAAAATTTCTGTGCAATCTGGGCATTGTGGAGTGATGTCCGAGTTGTAATGACCGAGTAGGCAACGTGATGGGTACGATCTCGTTTGTAGCATGCGAAAGGCTACCGCTTGCGCGCGTTCAAGCTTTGTGTGTGCTAGGGGTATTGGCTTCTGTTGTTACGATAGTGAGAGGTGATTTCGTGGAAGGTGAATAAGGGGTCGTTAAACTAAACTGTATTTCTTGGCCCAGCTCTTCGGTGGCTGGTTGATCGTCGCGGCAGGTGAGTTCTCGCGCTCGGTCATGAGTGGACGTCTTTGCTCATGTGGGCAGGGAACCAAGAGAGGCAGTGCCAGCACATGCCTCACGCGCGATATTGCCGGTTTCGTAAGCCGGAATGGCGGCGCGTGAGTCTGTGAAGACGCTGGTGTGCGAGGGATCGATCATCGCTAAAGCTGTGGCGACCTGCTCGGCTATGGCGCTCGTTGCTAGTCTAACCGAGGCGGCTGAGCGTAGGGCTCCGTCGCAATCTACTACCGCGAGTGCAACGGTGGGGGAGTTACCGTATTGCGCCGCATCGACGAGTACGGTACAGTCGCCATTCGCGGCGGTGCGGTCGAGGATCGCGCGAGCCCGGAGCAGGCGTCTGCCCTTGTTGGGTTGTTGGTGGACGTTTCGTGGGAATGGGGTTACCATGTAGGTATCTCGAACATCTCTCGGGAGGGTTACTCAGCATTCAAGGTAGGGGTGTGGGGGACATGCCGGCCTCGTTTAAAAGTCGATGGCCTGCCTTGGAGGAGGAGAGGCGGACCATTTGGGCCGTAGTCTCGGCCTCGATGAATTCGTCGATGTCGTTGTGCATGCATAGTTGGTCGATTCGGGAGATACTCGTGTTTTGGGGGTAGGCTGAGGACTTGTTTAATGCTTTTGCGCATGAGTTTCGTCTTTTCCACCTTTATCCAGTTGTGGGCAGAGGCGGCGTAATTGATGTGGCTAATTAGGAACGTTTCCACTGTCTTGGTTAATTGTACCCGCTCTACTTGTGTGCCAATTAGCACGATTAGCATGATTTCAGCAACGTTGTTTGGAGGTGCAAAAATACTGCTTTAGCTTTATTGTTAATAAAAAATTCGGCAGATCCCACGCCTTGTGGGAATCGGTTTCATGCAAAGCAGTCAGCGAGTAGTTGTCTATGCTGCATTGTTTGGCTTTGAGCCAAGTGTTACGAGGTGGATCGACGTGTTGTCGTAAGTGTAGTAGTTGTGTGATTATCGTGAGCTTACCAGGCACGACGTCTACATTGGCGTTCACAGGGTAGCTTAAAGGAGTACTGACACGATTTTGAAGTGCAGCAAAACGGACGTTTTTGTTTTCCTTGGCATGTAGTGTGAACGCTCTCCCCACACCGCATCCGGGAAACACGTATAAATATTTAAGTTTGATTTTAAAGATTTCATCTCCCAGCATCTGCAAGGCAGCTTCACCGCATGGAGAGCCCTATGACGTTTCAAGTCAGCTCACTTGGTTTGCGAAATCTGGGTTCTGCATGCAGCCTAAATCACTGAAATTGCTGTCGGAGGCACTGGACGACAGTTCACTCATCGTGAACCACCTTCGACTGACAGCAAAGGACAGCAGGTGCATATTTCGTGGGTTGCAGTCTGCCCGTGACGCCACGCGCAGACTTGACACGTCACTATGGAGCCGCCCTCTCGAAACCGAAACTGCTGGTTGAAAGAAGCGGTATTAAAAATATATGCAATGCATCCCCAGGCACCACGACACTCTTTTTAGGGTACTCGGCACCCGTGCTTTCATTTAGAGCAACAACCCGAAAAATTTCATGTCAGTACTCCTTCAACCCTTTGCGACACGGCGTCCTCGTTTGGGGACACCAACTTCAGAGGCGCGTCCCACGCCGCGTGTTTCTTCAAATGTCCTGAAACTTAGTGTGCACATTCGTGCACGCTTCCTGATTGGATAACTAGCGGTCATTTAACTTCATTGTCCTGCGCATTGCTGCAGATGATCACTTTGCTGGAGACACTACCATGTTAGACGATCGTTCGACGTGCCGCGTTACAGGACCAACATCAAGAGAATTTTTTTCTCCGCTCGAAACGAATACAACCAAAAAGGTGTGCATGCTTTTCGGGCCTGATAGTTGATTCTTTTTATGCAAGTATTGAAGCTGAGTGATGGCAAAATGATTAGATAATTAGTTACATGCGAATTAGCATGAATTACTCAAACTCACACAAAGCAACACATTCGTTCGTTTTCTTTCCTGGAATGTAATAGTGAGTGCCTTCGAATCATGCCATGCGAATTTGACGCATTTGCAGACAGTGAATCATAATGCGTGTCTGAAGGGGTTATAGTCGGACGTAACGTCAGCACTCGCGTTAGGGCACAGACGTCAGTATTATCGAAACGGAGTGCACATTACAGTACAATACGTAACTTTCGTTAGCGTATTCCTCTGTAGTCGGGCAGCGATTGAATATAGCTTGCTGAATCATAGATAGAATTGTAATGTTTATTAGGCTGCTATAAAAGCGCAGCCATCCCTGGAACCTCAACTGACGTTAACCCTACATGATGCCTGTATCATAGGAGTACATATGTAATGTTTGTTCTTTTGTTATAAATTTAGATAACCAGCACTACAACCACAATTGACGTTGCACCGACATTACGCCTGCGTGTTCTCAGAATCAGAATAAAATTAATTCAATAACGCCTGCATAGGGTCTTTTTCCAAAGCACTTTCTAGATCTGGCGTGGCTCTGTGGTAGAATACCTGATTACCACGCAGAATTCTGGGGCCCGATTCTTGCTGGGACCTTAATTTTAACAACCCCAGGAGGTCGAAATTTTCGCAGCCCTCCACTGTGGCGTCCTTCATAAATGCTGGCTTTGGGACGTAAAATCCCAACAATTCTATTACTCAAACGTCTGGAGTGGGCCAAGTTTGTTTTGAACATGAGTGAACTCAACCTTTGAATTGGGTAGTCAGTTTAGTGCATGGTTCTACTCAATGCTGGAATTGTGCAAGGTCAGTCTTGGCGTTAGCCACGTCCATTTTGGAAGTGGGACAAGGTAGCGTCGAGAATTCGAAGGTCGAGAAGCGTCGCGAATTCGTCCATTCATTTTTGGGTGGGCCTAAAAGTTCCCAGTATACCAAACCATGCATTGCCAATGTTATCCTGCAGAGACATTGCCAAACTGCGCACTGCTTGTTGCGTTGACATGCAATCCATTCCCCCGGTGAGTCCAGTTGAAGCCCCGTATTATTTCCCGATATCTGCGACATCTGATAGAGCGCGCTCCAAAGGATCGTTCGACGAAAGTTCGATTGGTCAGGTAACATTAGGATGAAGTTGCGGTCACTAACGAAGTCAAGGCAAAAACGCACGAGGGATGTTTACGGGCTTGTACGGGTTCCTTGATCACGCTAAAGCAGGCAGAAGACTTCTCTTATACTAAAATATGACTTATCGAATTGGTGTCGTCAGCGGACAGATTTCCATTGTTCCTGTTGGCGGTGTCGACTGAATAAAAATTTTAGAAGTATTCTAGTTGCTAGATTCTTTTCCTTAGCTATTGTATTGGAGTCATCCAAATCGATGCGGTGACCGTGAATGTCTGCATGCTCAGCGAGGACGTTCGATGCTTTCTTGTTGCCGATTTCTCTCTGACGCTCCTTCAATATCCTCCTGAACTTGCCAGTTTCGCCGATGTAGCTGCAGTCTGCACATGGTACTTTGTCGACAAGGGGGAATTCTCGCTGTTTATCGGATCCCCGACGTTAGCAAGCAGATTTTTCAGTTTCTTGGACGGCATGCGTGGATTGTGAATGTCGTATGTAAACATGCGGTTTAGAGCTTAGCTCATACCTGAAACGGACGCAACACCGGCGCGCCCTGCAGAAGACCTGCTTTGAGACGGCTTTCGATAAAACGAGAGATAAAACAGCGGAAGGCTTCTGGCAAGCCTGATGGCATGAATAGCCGGTATGAGTCCTTCCGGGCGCCGAACGAGAGTCTGTTCCTGTTCACTCACGCAGACGTGGAGGATGGAAAGGATGTTATCCAACTTGTATTCTGCAGTGAACTGCATGGCTGCTTCTATGGTGTTGAGAAGATTCAGGAGACATGTTCCGTCTTACACTTTTATAATGCTGAAGCAGTCGTCTACGTAACGGACGAAAATATTTGGTGTGGGCACAAAGTAAGCGAGGGCCTTCTGTTTAATGACTTCCGTTCCCAAATTGCCGGTAGTCATAGAATGGAAGATCCCATGGCAATTACGAGCGTTTGCTGAATTAACCATTTCCTGAAGGAGGAGTATTTGTTGCTCAAGCACATCTCAAGCTCCCTTACCTGATCACTTAGCCATTCCCGATTAAGTAATTTCGTGCAGCAAAAGAGCTCAATGTAGTAATTTTCAACATGAACGTTATCGCAAGATTAGACCTGTAATGCAAGGTTTTTGGCTTGCAATTCCAAGAAGTTTTAGTAAGCCACCGTATAGCATGATTTCTCCTTATAGAAGCAATGGTGTGGTTTTCTTTCCACTGTAGAAATATGCGTGCTCGTCTCCTTCGCAGCATCCGGAGAGTAGCAGAATTCGCGTCGTGTCCTGCAGCGGCTCGGTGACCCATACCAGCGTACTTGGCGTCTACTCCATCTGGGGTTCTGTCGATCAAGTGTTCTTCACGACCGAGTGTCCATGTCAGCGAGTTGCGTTCTCACCGCAATCGAGATGTTCAACCATTGCAGCACCGGTGGACCAAGAGCAGCGGAGTTCAAGGGCTATGAAATGCTGGTGCGTAAATACATTCACCGAGGTGTATATTATCTATTGAGGACCAATAATTGCTTGCGTGTGGTTTCGCTTTTGAATTGTTCAATTGCGAAAGCGTGCGCTCATTAGTTTGCACATTGGAACTCATTCTATTACCACCGTAGGAGAATACTGGGCGCGAAAATTATATCTTCAGTTCCGTAATAATGTTCAGTGACTGTTCGCACTAATGTCGTTGCTTGGGCAGTTACCAACCAAGCAACATGTGCAGCTTGAATTTGACGTGTGCGGAAGTAGCGTAGACGTTAGGGTGAGTCGGTGTAGCTCAATGTCGTGATGAATTGGCAACACAAAACCAACGAAAAGAACTGTTCTTTCTCCAGTCTGACTGCATTATAGTATTTCGCGCCTAATTCATCACAACGTGACGATTACTATTTGTTCAGAACTACAGGGTTTTAAGTCAAAGAACGCGTTGGTTGGTTGCGTCAAGTAGACCATTTAGGAGCAGACGACTGCAGAATTGGAGCCGGACGTAATGATAGCCGTTCGTTGTGTGAGCCCTGAACGCATACCAGTGCAAGCTTGTGTTACGTAGTAGTGCTGCGTGAATATTTCGAGCAGGAAAGACGAAGGTAGTGGACGAGAAGTGCTGGTGTCGATTGTTTAATCACATTTTCAAGGATGTTAAGTTCAACTAAGCTTAGATTTGTCACACTTACCTGAGCATGTCTGTTTACTAATAGGTCGTGCGGTTTTTGTTTTGCACTTATTAGGTTGAAGAGGACAAGGCTGGAGGTCGGCGAAAGACAAGTTGATACCGTGAGTGGCTCCTGCGGTGTACGTCTGCTTCGAAGAACTCGCTCAGATCGGGGAAGAAGCGTCGAATAAAGGCTGCCGCGACGTGAGCGAGTGCTTACGCGAACGAATGCGTGACCACCATGTATGCATTGGATATGCCCTTAGACTCCGCGCATTATTTATACGCTGGACGACGTATATGCACATTATTTAGACTTATTTTCTATTGTGTTATTCTATATAGCTGGTCTTGTTATTGTTTAATACCACGACCATCTTCATGGATAGGTTAGCCGGCTAGAACATTGGCTGACGTGCCATGGTTTCCGTGTATAATAACACAGAAAAGTTATTAAAAGGTGTGTGCGGTTGTTGGTGCGTCACTGTCATTCTTCCAGGCTCAGCCAGAACAGGTTGGCGTAAGGGGAACCTCTGACGAATTGGTGTAAACAACAACAACACAACAACAACACAACAACAACAACAACACAACAACAACAACAACAACAACAACAACAACAACAACACAACAACACAACACAACAACAACAACAACAACACAACACAACACACAACAACAACAACAACCAACAACACAACAACAACAACAACAACAACACAACAACAACAACAACAACAACAACACACAACAACAACAACAACACAACACAACAACAACAACAACCAACAACACACAACAACAACAACAACAACAACAACAACAACAACAACAACAACAACACAACAACAACAACAACAACACAACAACAACAACAACAACAACAACAACAACAACAACAACAACAACAACAACACAACAAACACAACAACAACAACAACACCACAACACACAACAACAACAACAACACAACAACACAACAACAACAACAACAAACAGTTTGCTGGCGCTTGGCCTTACTCTGTCTGAGGGGAAGAGATGACAGAATCGTGCCTGCGCGCACAGCAAACTTCGTTGCTGGCGCTTGGCCTTACTCTGTCTGAGGGGAGAGATGACAGAATCGTGCCTGCGCGCACAGCAAACTTCGTTTGCTGGCGCTTGCCTTACCTCTGTCTGAGGGAAGAGATGACAGAATCGTGCCTGCGCGCACAGCAAACTTCGTTTGCTGGCGCTTGGCCTTACTCTGTCGAGGGGAAGAGATGACAGAATCGTGCCTGCGCGCACAGCAAACTTCGTTTGCTGGCGCTTGGCCTTACTCTGTCTGAGGGGAAGAGATGACAGAATCCGTGCCTGCGCGCACAGCAAACTTCGTTTGCTGGCGCTTGGCCTTACTCTGTCTGAGGGGAAGAGATGACAGAATCGTGCCTGCGCGCACAGCAAACTTCGTTTGCTGGCGCTTGGCCTTACTCTGTCTGAGGGGAAGAGATGACAGAATCGTGCCTGCGCGCACAGCAAACTTCGTTTGCTGGCGCTTGGCCTTACTCTGTCTGAGGGGAAGAGTGACAGAATCGTGCCTGCGCGCACAGCAAACTTCGTTGCTGGCGCTTGGCCTTACTCTGTCTGAGGGGAAGAGATGACAGAATCGTGCCTGCGCGCACAGCAAACTCGTTTGCTGGCGCTTGGCCTTACTCTGTCTGAGGGGAAGAGATGACAGAATCGTGCCTGCGCGCACAGCAAACTTCGTTTGCTGGCGCTTGGCCTTACTCTGTCTGAGGGGAAGAGATGACAGAATCGTGCCTGCGCGCACAGCAAACTTCGTTTGCTGGCGCTTGGCCTTACTCTGTCTGAGGGGAAGAGATGACAGAATCGTGCCTGCGCGCACAGCAAACTCGTTTGCTGGCGCTTGGCCTTACTCTGTCTGAGGTGGAAGGATGACAGAATCGTGCCTGCGCGCACAGCAAACTTCGTTTGCTGGCGCTTGGCCTTACTCTGTCTGAGGGGAAGAGATGACGAATCGTGCCTGCGCGCACAGCAAACTTCGTTTGCTGGCGCTTGGCCTTACTCTGTCTGAGGGGAAGAGATGACAGATCGTGCCTGCGCGCAACAGCAAACTTCGTTTGCTGGCGCTTGGCCTTACTCTGTCTGGGGGAAGAGATGACAGAATCGTGCCTGCGCGCACAGCAAACTTCGTTTGCTGGCGCTTGGCCTTACTCTGTCTGAGGGTGAAGAGATGACGAATCGGCCCTGCGCGCACAGCAAACTTCGTTTGCTGCGCTTGGCCTTACTCTGTCTGAGGGGAAGAAATGACAGATAGTGCCTGCGCGCACAGCAAACTTCGTTGCTGGCGCTTGGCTTACTCTGTCTGAGGGGAAGAGATGACAGCATCGTGCCTGCGCGCACAGCAAACTTCGTTTGCGTGGCGCTTGGCCTTACTCTGTCTGAGGGGATAGAGATGACAGAATCGTGCCTGCGCGCACAGCAAACTTCGTTTGCTGGCGCTTGGCCTTACTCTGTCTGAGGGGAAGAGGATGACCATATCGTGCCTGCGCGCACAGCAACTTCGTTTGCTGGCGCTTGGCCTACTCTGTCTGAGGGGAAGAGATGACAGAATCGTCCTGCGCGCACAGCACAACTTCGTTTGCTGGCGCTTGGCCTTACTCTGTTCTGAGGGGAAGAGATGGACAGAATCGTGCCTGCGCGCAACAGCAAACTTCGTTTGCTGGCGCTTGGCCTTACTCTGTCTGAGGGGAAGAGATGACGAATCGTGCCTGCGCGCACAGCAAACTTCGTTTGCTGGCGCTTGGCCTTACTCTGTCTGAGGGGAAGAGATGACAGAATCGTGCCTGCGCGCACAGCAAACTTCGTTTGCTGGCGCTTGGCCTTACTCTGTCTGAGGGGAAGAGATGACAGAATCGTGCCTGCGCGCACAGCAAACTTCGTTTGCTGGCGCTTGGCCTTACTCTGTCTGAGGGGAAGAGATGACAGAATCGTGCCTGCGCGCACAGCAAACTTCGTTTGCTGGCGCTTGGCCTTACTCTGTCTGAGGGGAAGAGATGACAGAATCGTGCCTGCGCGCACAGCAAACTTCGTTTGCTGGCGCTTGGCCTTACTCTGTCTGAGGGAAGAGATGACAGAATCGTGCCTGCGCGCACAGCAAACTTCGTTTGCTGGCGCTTGGCCTTACTCTGTCTGAGGGGAAGAGATGACAGAATCGTGCCTGCGCGCACAGCAAACTTTCGTTTGCTGGCGCTTGGCCTTACTCTGTCTGAGGGGAAGAGATGACAGAATCGTGCCTGCGCGCACAGCAAACTTCGTTTGCTGGCGCTTGGCCTTACTCTGTCTGAGGGAGTAGAGATGACAGAATCGTGCCTGCGCGCACAGCAAACTTCGTTTGCTGGCGCTTGGCCTTACTCTGTCCTGAGGGGAAGAGATGACAGAATCGTGCCTGCGCGCACAGCAAACTTCGTTTGCTGGCGCTTGGCCTTACTCTGGTCCTGAGGGGGAAGAGATGACAGAATCGTGCCTGCGCGCACAGCAAACTTCGTTTGCTGGCGCTTGGCCTTACTCTGTCCTGAGGGGAAGAGATGACAGAATCGTGCCTGCGCGCACAGCAAACTTCGTTTGCTGGCGCTTGGCCTTACTCTGTCTGAGGGGAAGAGATGACAGAATCGTGCCTGCGCGCACAGCAAACTTCGTTTGCTGGCGCTTGGCCTTACTCTGTCGGAGGGGAAGAGAATGACAGAATCGGTGCCTGCGCGCACAGCAAACTTCGTTTGCTGGCGCTTGGCCTTACTCTGTCTGAGGGGAAGAGATGACAGAATCGGGCCTGCGCGCACAGCAAACTTCGTTTGCTGGCGCTTGGCCTTACTCTGTCTGGGGGAAGAGGATGACAGAATCGTGCCTGCGCGCAACAGCAACTTCGTTTGCTGGCGCTTGTCCTTACTCTGTCTGAGGGAAGAGATGACAGGAATCGTGCCTGCGCGCACAGCAAACTTCGTTTGCTGGCGCTTGGCCTTACTCTGTCTGAGGGGAAGAGATGACAGAATCGTGCCTGCGCGCACAGCAAACTCGTTTGCTGGCGCTTGGCCTTACTCTGTCTGAGGGGAAGAGATGACAGAATCGTGCCTGCGCGCACAGCAAACTTCGTTTGCTGCGCTTGGCCGTACTCTGTCTGAGGGAAGTAGATGACAGAATCGTGCCTGCGCCGCACAGCAAACTTCGTTTGCTGGCGCTTGGCCTTACTCTGTCTGAGGGGAAGAGATGACAGAATCGTGCCTGCGCGCACAGCAAACTTCGTTTGCTGGCGCTTGGCCTTACTCTGTCTGAGGGGAAGAGATGACAGAATCGTGCCTGCGCGCACAGCAAACTTCGTTTGCTGGCGCTTGGCCTTACTCTGTCTGAGGGGAAGAGATGACAGAATCGTGCCTGCGCGCACAGGCAAACTTCGTTTGCTGGCGCTTGGCCTTACTCTGTCTGAGGGGAAGAGATGACAGAATCGTGCCTGCGCGCACAGCAAACTTCGTTTGCTGCGCTTGGCCTTACTCTGTCTGAGGGGAAGAGATGACAGAATCGTGCCTGCGCGCACAGCAAACTTCGTTGCTGGCGCTTGGCCTTACTCTGTCTGAGGAAGAGGATGACAGAATCGTGCCTGCGCGCACAGCAAACTTCGTTTGCTGGCGCTTGGCCTTACTCTGTCTGAGGGAAGAGATGACAGAATCGTGCCTGCGCGCACAGCAAACTTCGTTTGCTGCGCTTGGCCTTACTCTGTCTGAGGGGAAGAGATGACAGAATCGTGCCTGCGCGCACAGCAAACTCGTTTGCTGGCGCTTGGCCTACTCTGTCTGAGGGGAAGAGATGACAGAATCGTGCCTGCGCGCCAGCAAACTTCGTTTGCTGGCGCTTGGCCTTACTCTGTCTGAGGGGAAGAGATGACAGAATCGTGCCTGCGCGCACAGCAAACTTCGTTTGCTGGCGCTTGGCCTTACTCTGTCTGAGGGGAAGGAGATGACAGAATCGTGCCTGCGCGCACAGCAAACTTCGTTGTGGCGCTTGGCCTTACTCTGTCTGAGGGGTAAGAGAATGACAGAATCGTGCCTGCGCGCACAGCAAAACTTCGTTTGCTGGGCGCTTGGCCTTACTCTGTCTGAGGGGAAGAGATGACAGAATTCGTGCCTGCGCGCACGCAAACTTCGTTTGCTGGCGCTTGGCCTTACTCTGTCTGAGGGGAAGAGATGACAGAATTCGTGCCTGCGCGCACAGCAAACTTCGGTTTGCTGGCAGCTTTGGCCTACTCTGTCTGAGGGGAAGAGAATGACCAGATCGTGGCCCTGCGCGCACAGAGCAAACATTCGTTTCTGGCGCTTGGCCTACTCTGTCTGAGGGGAAGAGATGACAGATTCGTGCCTGCGCGCACAGCAAACTTCGTTTGCTGGCGCTTGGCCTTACTCTGTCTGAGGGGAAGAGATGACAGATTCGTGCCTGCGCGCACAGCAAACTTCGTTTGCTGGCGCTTGGCCTTACTCTGTCTGAGGGGAGTGTGTACGACAGATTCGTGCCTGCGCGCACAGCAAACTTCGTTTGCTGGCGCTTGGCCTTACTCTGTCTGAGGGGGCGGTGACAGATTCGTGCCTGCGCGCACAGCAAACTTCGTTTGCTGGCGCTTGGCCTTACTCTGTCTGAGGGGAGTGTGTACGACAGATTCGTGCCTGCGCGCACAGCAAACTTCGTTTGCTGGCGCTTGGCCTTACTCTGTCTGAGGGGAGTGTGTACGACAGATTCGTGCCTGCGCGCACAGCAAACTTCGTTTGCTGGCGCTTGGCCTTACTCTGTCTGAGGGAGAGATGACAGATTCGTGCCTGCGCGCACAGCAAACTTCGTTTGCTGGCGCTTGGCCTTACTCTGTCTGAGGGGAGTGTGTACGACAGATTCGTGCCTGCGCGCACAGCAAACTTCGTTTGCTGGCGCTTGGCCTTACTCTGTCTGAGGGGACAGATGACAGATTCGTGCCTGCGCGCACAGCAAACTTCGTTTGCTGGCGCTTGGCCTTACTCTGTCTGAGGGGGAGATGACAGATTCGTGCCTGCGCGCACAGCAAACTTCGTTTGCTGGCGCTTGGCCTTACTCTGTCTGAGGGGGGAGATGACAGATTCGCCTGCGCGCACAGCAAACTTCGTTTGCTGGCGCTTGGCCTTACTCTGTCTGAGGGGGAGATGACAGATTCGTGCCTGCGCGCACAGCAAACTTCGTTTGCTGGCGCTTGGCCTTACTCTGTCTGAGGGGAAGAGATGACAGAATCGTGCCTGCGCGCACAGCAAACCGCGTGTAGAATGTGCGTCGTTACTGCCTCACGAATCGACTGCTGCAAAAATTTTTGAAATCGGTCGGGTATAAGCGGAGTTATAGTGATTTGTCGCGCTCGCATGATAACAATGAACGTGTTAATGTGGGCCTTTTCCGGGAGTTTCTTGTTGTGATTTTTTCTACTTTCTAAATTAAAAGGGCGCTTTACAGTACGACGTTCAGGTTGGTCGTGAATAGGGGCCACAACTTCTTGAACTGATGTATTTTCATTTTATAACTGACAGACTGAGTCCCTGGCTTTCATGTGGCTCTGATCCAGATGAGCTTTCTAGCGACCGTCCGTCTCTCTTTTGTCTCTCTCCTACAGTAGTGAGGTTTTCATCGCCATCACAACGACAGGCCTGCGTTTTTTATCAATTCAGCAGGAAGTCACCCGCGAGTTTTCTTCGTTTCTTCAGCTGGTATAACCGCTTTTAGGGTCCTTCAATGCTTCAACTCCCATCGCTCTCCCTTTGCAGTGAGGCAACGGCCCCAGCACTCAAGGGCATTTCTCGGCACACTCTGCGAGAACTGTTTTTCTGATTTTTTACTTGTAAATTTACCTGAGTCTACTCTTTTCTACCAAGCTGTCAAGATGAGAAAGGGAAAATAGACAACCACCCATTTGTAGCACAAAGCCACAAGGAAATCCGTACGGATTTCTCAGAAATAAATCATCTAAGTCGCCGGAATATTCGTCCTGGTCCGCCTTCAGTTCCGCAAAACTGATTTGCAAGCTGTCAAGATGCGTGTTTCTAGCATCTGGTTAAACAGAGCTCCCAACACGTCGTAATTCACGGACCTACTCGATATAGCATTGACAACTGAGCATGGTAAAGAGGAAAGCGTGCTGCAGTTTTACTAAGCATATAAACAATGATTTTCACAACAGAGCAATACGAAGCGGTGCAGATAAGCAATAAAACGACAGGTGTTGTAGAACCGCTGTTTATGTAGAATCCAGAATAGATCAAGATGGCTGATCAACTACAGAAATTCAGCAAGTAGGGTACTTGTAAAGAGGTATTGGTGGACATTCAAAGATTTGAAAGACACAGATGTAGTATCAGATTAAATTAACCATAAAATTTCCCACTTCATTCTTGATTTCTGTGCTGCAAATGAAGTGGGCTTCTAGTTGTAAGCTGGACTTTGTACACGATATGTTGCTTGCTCGGTAGGGTGCTCCGAAAATCATCTCCTTCAACTCATTACACCCTGTTACAAAGCAAATGCGAGGTCCTGGGCCAGCTGTCTCCAACGGAGTTTTCCTCTATTGGACTCCCCCCCCCCCTCATTCGGAGAACGGATTTACCTACACCTGCTGTCTTTTCCCTGACTGAGCGCTTCGGCGGGAAGCTGGCCTGCTACACGCGGGGTCCCCTCCGTGGGACGCGTATTTGCATCGAGTGTGCTTTTGGCTAAGGCCTGGTGCCTTTGTTCGTAAAAGGATTATCAGTTCCCCGAGTGGCATTGTCTCCCCCCCCCCTTTTCTTCCGAACTGGTCGGACGTAGAGAGTGAGAGCGCAGTGGTCCCTGGCGTGCCATCCTGGGGGCAGTGACCTATGTGTCGAAGAGACGGACCCTCCAAGGGCATGCATGCTTGTGATTGGACGTTTGCTAGTTATGCAGCTTCAAAGGCATGCACGTTTGTGATTGGACATTGCCAATTAAGGAGTTTCCCTCTATTGGGAAGGAAGCGTATTTAAGGAGCAGCAGAGCGTCTGCTCGGGACGGATCGATCGGACTAGATGTCGTTCTGACGATCCTGTCCTCTATGATGTTGTAAATAAACCTCTGTTAAGTTTCCTCAACGCCAGTCTCTCTGCCTCGGCTTCCTGCTGTTCTGGACATCCCTGGGCCTGCGGTACGACCACCGCCGCTCAGCTCTACGCTACCCCCGAAGTCCGCGTCGGCCAACGACCCCGCTCGTAACAACTGGTTGCAGCGGTGGGATGGATCCGAATACCAGCTCGTAACAACTTGGTGGGATGGATCCGAATACCAGCTCGTAACAACCCACGGAAACACGAAATATGTACCTGCATAGATAAAATGAGCGCCAATGCTTCTA